>NC_046156.1:118591561-118909061 GCF_011064425.1 Rattus rattus
AGAAAAAATATAAAAATTTTGAACTGGGCACAGTATTGTCTGTTGAGAACCCCAATACTCAGGAGGCTGATGTCAGCCGACTGGGATTATGCAGCCAGCCTCTTTAGTAAGACTCTGCCTCAAACAAATATAGTGAGGCTCTCTCTCAAACAACAAGGTCAGCCATACATTGCAGGAATGCTACAAGATCCGGAAGACAGTTTTCTCAGGGCAAAGCTCATGCATTGCTGTAGGGGTGTGCCAAGCCAGACATCTGCCCGAGTTCTGGAAACCTGACAGAATACTATGTGGTACTAGGGTGGACTGCATTCAAGCTCTTTCCCTGGGAGGAGGAGAATATGAAATTTTTATTTGTAAATATTAGTCTAGATGAAAAATTAGAAAACTTTTCACTTGACAATTATAGGAATATGAATAAGTCTCATAGAATTTATCTTTTTAATTACATTTTTAAAAAGATTTTATTTCAATTTTAATTATGTGTATCTAGGGAGTGTGCACATGAGTGTAGTTACCTATAGAGTCCAAACAAGGGCATCAGGTACCCTGGATCTGGAGTTACAGAAGGTTATGAGCCTCCTGACAGTGGCTAGGAAATTTGCATAGGACCTCTGTAAGAGCACCTTATAATCTTTACTGATAAGCCTTCATCTACCCCCAACTTTATCTAATGTTTTTTTCTGAAGCACTATAATGAGAGAACCCGGAATAAGAGCGTGGGGCTGTGTGGGCGTCGGTGGTATTTCGTGGAGACAGGTAGGGTGCTAGATCCAGGGCCCAGTTAGCATCTAGGCCCGAGCCACATGGAACACCCTCATGGCTCACAGAATGTGTTCACATGGAGCGAAGGCTTCCAAAGTGGACGGCGGGAAGCACTTTATTATCTTCCTTACATAGGAGACCCTGATAGTAGACTGTAGCATCACCAGCAGGGGTTATGAGAAGCTCCTAGTAAGCAGACACTCTAACGTCTGTGAGTAGGGAGCCCACCTGCGGCACCTCTCTGCTTCCACAGGGCAGCCCCTTAGCCATTTGGCACCATAGCGTAGGAGCTCAGTGAGAGAAAAGAAATTTCACAACCCCGCAAAACTCATGGCATTTTACCCCTCTAGCTCTTGCTGTGTGTCCTTTCTGATATATAAGAATCCCTATACATTTAATATTTGCGGTTAACTGTTTAAAATGCAGTTCTGCTTGTGTTGGGGGAGGGGCCCCCACACTTCTTCGTGAGTTATACCTCCAGGAAACCCAGCTGTCAGGGCCATAGCCATAATAACAGGGGCTCAGGGTGGAAGAAAGGTTCTGGCACAGCCGGGTAGGGTCATGGCATAAGTAGGAAGCAGAGGTTGCTAATCTAGCCCAGCCTTACCTTGTGCTGGCCCCCTGATCCATCTCACTGTCCCACAGCTCCCTCTCTCCCCTGGGAGCCAGGGAAGTAGCAGTGTTTTTCAAGGGTGGCACAGCTTTCATCTAGGTATGTTCTGGCTAAGGGATCCTGGGCACTTTGACATGGTGGGTGTTAGTAGCCAGGATTGGATAAATCTGGGGAACTGGGCCAGAACCAGGTCAGAGGAGTCTAAATGAAGTTCAATAAAAAGCTGTCCTAGTCTTTATTTTCTCCACCAACTGACTGTTTCCTGCTCTCCTCATGCTCTTGCCCTGGCCAGGGAGAGGCCAGGTGACTGCCTGGATCACCGCTCAGGGTTATTACTGTATAGTCACACAAACCATGACTGCCACACTCTCCATCTATAGGGGAAAATATCCAATTCACTGGCAAGTCAGAAATTTTAAACTGCTTCCAAATAACCACGCAAGAGAAAAATACCGCGATGTTATTTAGTCTCACTAAAAGCAAACTTACTTTTACTGAACGGGACTCTTGTCTTCTGACTCCTGTGAAAGCATTGGCAACAGATTCTCCCTTCTAATATGTATCTGGGGGCTGCCGGGACACTGGTGAAGACGTATGCGGAGGTTGGGGGGTCCTTAAGTCAGATTGTAAACATAAGACCTTTACCAGGTATTTCTTTGAAATTCCATATGGGAGCATATTCTGGAGTGCCACATAGATAATGCCAAGGACCTTGCTGTCTGACTACAGTCCCCCAGTTGTTGTGTTTCATGATTTTATTATACGAATCAAAAGCACAACGTTTATATTCCCAGTTCTGAGCAGCAAGCAGTAAGTCCTCCTCTTGAGAGTAGAATACATTCTTAACATAAGAATTGTATGGACTCTAAGGATGGGGCAGGAAAGTCCTAGAAGAACCCTTCTGCCTGTCTGTGAGGTCATTTATGCACGCACACTCCTGCCAAACACTTCACCTGTGCCTTTGGCTTTTTTCACCCCTCCCCCCTAGAAATCCTGTCCATAATTGTATGATTTTTGGCCTTTGTGATGCCAAACAGCAGAGATGTCCCTTCCCCAGGCCCTTTCACAGTTTGTCTAATCCTCTGCCGCCCTTCCTGTTGCGGGCTGGTTGCTGTCCGTGTCCACAAGAGATGAGCAGCAACCCCATTATAGGATTCACTAACAAAAGACTTCCACGATCATTTTCTAGCATCTTGGAGATTGACAAGGTCCCCTCCTGTTTCCCAAGCCCATTTCCCCCTGTATTCCTGGTGATTTCTTTTCTTATACACCAGAAAGAAAGCACCTCGCTGAGTGGTGACCTCTCGCCACACGGATACCTGCTAGAAACAACAAGCGTCACGTGTTAAAACTGCCCCTTGATGTGTTGGGATTGGTGTGATGGGCCCTGTTTGATATACTGAGCTGCTTAGAGCTGCCTTTAAAAAAAAAATCAATCCATATTAAAAATAAAAGTTCCTTTTGAAAATTACTGCTCCGATTTCTTTGGGGGGGGTGCCACACAAGCCAGTTGAAAGTGCTAGAGAGAGTCATAATGAAGCCACCAGGACCCTGGCAGGCTGGGGAAAGAGGGAAGGCCCTGAATGATCACAACACTTGGCAGCTTTCAGTTTGTGGCTTACTTTACCAGCGATGCCTGGTTTGTTCTCCGGTTGAGAACTGCAACTTTCCCAAGATTTTCATGGTGTCAGTTTTTAATCTTCTATACCGTGTCTTTCAAACTGGTTTTATACACATACACACACACACACATATACATGTGTGTGTGATATGTATGTGTGTACATGTGTGTGTATATATATGTGTGTGTGTATATATATACATATGTGTGTATATACATGTGTGTATATATATGTGTGTGTATGTATATATATGTGTGTGATGTGTGTGTGTATATATATGTATGTGTGCATGTGTATATATACATGTGTGTGTATATATATGTGTATATGTATGTGTATATATACATATGTGTATGTATATATATGTGTGTATGTATATATATGTGTATGTGTATATATGTATGTGTGTATGTATATATATACATGTGTGTATATATATTTATGCAGTACACACACATGCACACGCACACACACACAGTTAGAAATGTGTGGGGAACAATAGCCTATGTGTTTATCAGTGGCTATCTACTCATTTATGTTATCCCCAATCCACTAAAACTTCACCCTCTCTCCTTTCTAATAACAGATTTCCTGCTTCATTATTCATTTGATAAATAATATTTGCCAAAGTAAATAATTTGAAGGAGAGAATACACGTTTAAAAAAGGAGTTCATTTAAAAAATAGAATTGAAGGGCTGCTTTTCTTTGTAAATAGCATTTTCTATCTCCATTCCTCCTTCCATATGTCTAAGGACCGATGTTTTCACCATATGCATGTAGGCAATGCAGGCTAGCACACATGTTCTACCGTGTGCACATGGACTTTGTTCAGTTTTCTTGAAAAGAATATTTGATAAAGTCCTTGACATGACTGGGCTCAAACACTGGCGGCCAGGTGTGGTGGCTCATACTTCGTTGATGAGTGACTCGGGCACGCAGCCAACCGAGGCCGGCGAGTGGATGGTGAACAGCTGTGTTGGTTTAGTGGCCGGTGAAAGGGTCGAACTTGAGTAACACTGGTGCAATGTTCCTACAACAGATAAGATGTGGCTTGGCTTTTCTTTCACAACTCAGGTAATATATGGGTGTGTGAACAGCGCTCCTCAAGCAGACTCAGTGGATTAAGATGAATTTGGGCAAGGATGTGAAAAATGGAGTCTTTGCCCGAACAAAGGAATGCTCCTATCAGCCTAAAGAATTAGGTTTTAAAAAATAAATAGCCTCATCATCGCCTAGAGGTTGGTGAACTGTCGTTCAGATTTATGTCAGGACTTAGGGCTGATCAAGCCTCCACTCTTAAAGCAGGCTCAAGGCCTCCCTGACGCTGAAGCCCAGTGCTGATTCTAGTGCAGCTCCTCCTGGTTCAGCCATGAGCTGCCTCTCTCCCTGTACCCTCTGCTCTGTGGGAGCCCTCGTCCTGTCTTTCCTGCATCCAAACCCTGGTGTGAAAAGCTTGCACCATGGCCCGAGTGGCTCATCTGTGTATTAGCTGCATGACATGAGGGTCTTAAGTTCCCTCAAACCCTGTAGACCCTAGAAGGATAATACCAAGTACTTGCATTTTAATGGAGAGTCTGTGTTACTATTAGCTACCATTTATCAGGAGTTTGTAATCTGTCAGTCAATAGGATCCTCAAAATAGTCAAAAGTGAACATTTTAATGCCTGTTTTTCTCAAATAAGAAAACTGAGGCTCAGAGAGATTAACATGAACTCAGGTCGCTGATCTGAAAATGGACAGAGACAAGATTCAAATTCAGAGGGCATTTGTTTCTAATAACTTTACAGCCAACCCTTTTCTGTCCTCTGCCCCATTATCCCTGCACCTTGTAGGCTTTACTGGGAAATCCAGACGATGGAGGTAAGTTCCTTAGGACAGAATAGGTATTTGCTAAAGTCTCCCTAATTTTTTTTCAGCCTGGCTTGCCCACATCGCGCATCTGTCATCAGCGGTAGCCGCTGTGGTTGATGCACACGAGCGTCTTTTATTCCTGAGTGGATGGTTCTCCTCCTAGACTAAGCATGAGGCAGCTGGTGAGGTGTAACTGTGGGAAGACTTCGTCGCCCAGTTCCTCTGCTCTTTCTTAAGGAAGGAGCCATCCTACTTAATCAATGGGGCGCTTAGACATGCAAGGCTCCCCACACACTGGTAAGTCATATTCATTCAAAACCATCTTAAAACACCCAGAATGGGGTTGGGAACGACTTCAGGCAAGAGGTATATAAGATAAATAGGAAAAAAAAATGCCCTTCCATCTGATGTTCCTCTGGACACTCTGACTCCTGAGCTCTTGGAAGGTCTGCATAAGAATCTGTTGAAATGCAAGATACGCACTGGATTGTCAGGACTCGTTATATAGAAATAGTGTGACATACCTCATTAATAATCTTCTCAGGGCTGCATGTAGGAACTGCAATATTGTGTTTATATTAAATGAAATATACCAATAAGATGAATTTCGCCCATTTCTCTGATGCGACACCACATATGGATGACAACACCGCTTCTCTCCTGTGTAGGAGGGTGGGTAAAAGTCACCACTTGCGTGGATTTCATTTTACACGAATCGAATCATATTGCTAATAACGGGGTTGTAACCTCATGTTCTCTACTCAGTAATACTGAAGCTAGCCGGTTGACTTATTATTTAACTGGGACCTATGGCCGGTGTAGATTGAAAGCCTGAGTGGTGGCAGCACCAAGCCTTGGTCACTTTCTGACACTGTGACACAAGACCAGATGTGCCACCTGTATGCAAACATTTCTCTCGGTTCTGCAGGCCAGGAGGCATAGATGAGCGCTGGGATGGCAAAGACCCTCTGTGTTCCCCTGTGCTGGGGAGAACCATGCGCTCGCCCACAGTACAGAGAGTATGGTCTCTACAACGAAGCTGCTCTTACCACTCCTGCATGGAGCCCTGACTTTGGCACTTCTTAAACATCCAATCTCCCGCAATGTCACCGTGGTGTCCGCATGTTGGAGAAACAGCCATCGTGCCAAAGCCACAGAGTAGAATAAGGTGCCACGATTCTCCTTTTCTTTTTTCTTTTTCTCCCCGCTCTGAAGTTAGCACTTGCACATGGTCACACGTGGCAAGGACATCTGTCCTTTCTTGGCGGTATTCACGACACACACTCATGGCCATTTTTCCACGGTACTGCTGTCACTTCCCGAACGAGCTGCAAAACAGGGTGAAGAAATCACACTACTAGCCATGACAGAACCAGACTTAAACCGGTCTCCGTGGTTTCAGACAGCTCTGAGCTTCTGAGTGAGATGGATTGTGCTTGGTTGTCAGTCTGGTTTCAAAGTTTTAGGTTTAAGAACTCTTCCAGTCGCAGACATGGGGTGTGGGAACTCCAGACACATGCTGTGGTGCCTGACTTCAGCCACCTGTTAATTACTGTCCCAGAAGCCCTCACATGTCCGTTCATGCTTACTTCATTGGGGATTGAATCTATGATATCGTGTGTGCAGAGCATGTCCCATACCACCGAGCTGTGCCTCCACTGTAACTAGGCGTTCGGATTTAGCATATGGATCCATTCCTTAATGGCTAAAGTGTAGGCATTGGAAAATGTCAATACTTTGAATAAATGTAGCTTAGCTTAAAGAAATCCTCCCTTCACGGCCTGTGTTCTTTAACTTTTACCAGGCAGGCTTGAAAGCTGGGGCAGAGAAAGGTACTGGGCTAGGCCTGGTGTTAGGAATCTGTGTAGGTGTGACGGCCGAAGGAAACCAGTAAGTTCCAGGTCAGGAGCCCAGTTCTGACCAGGCTTGGATTACTGGATTCCTCTAGAGGTGCTCACTGCACTGCAAACAAACAACAAACAAACATGGGCTACCTGTGCCATCCCTACCCTGCACGGTGCAACCTCCCCCACGACAAGGCGCTCACCCCTCTTTATGTCGGTGCCGGCTCACTCCTGTCTTGATTGCTGTATCTGGAATACAAAGCAGTCAGTGTGCCCTGATCCATCAGCTGGGAGTCCCTGTCCTCCAGCGAGTTTGCTCCAATGAGCTCCCTTCATACGTTTGAGCAAGCGGACAGGTGGGACGCGTTGCTGTGACCACCGTTGCGAACGAAGACCATCTACACAGCATGTGTAATGTTGGCATCTTCTTGCTCTGGTTCTTCTCCACCAGGCAAATGACTCTAAGCTTCTTTGCGCATACGAAATCCCCGATGGATGGGTGCTTGAGGGGTTGGAGCAGGGCTTGCTTACTAGACAGAGCAGGATTAACTCAGGGTGGCACGCACTTGGCCAGACCTGTGCTGTACGGCATGCCACTCCTGTTTCATGGCCATTCAAGGACAAGGGTCTTTAGAGAGCTTTCGTTTTTCTCCTGGGGGGACATGGTACAAACGTTATCATCCAGCTTAGTACTGCTGTTGTTTTTGTGCTGATTTCGAAGCCGCACCTCTTGAGTTTGACTCAGTTAAACAGCAGACTCGATACAGGTTAAATATCGCACAGTCCCCAGCGCGTTTCAAAGATGGCTCACAAGACAAATGGTGGATTCTGATGAGAAGGGGTCCAGGGTTAACTGGAGATGCTCTGTCTGTGCTGGTGAATGCTCCTTAGACCCTGGGTCAAAGAATGTGTGCCAGAGTAGAAATTAAACTCCCCACTGCTGCATTCATTGTTTTTTTTTAATATTTCATTTGTAAATAAATGTTTTAAAATGTTTAAATAAAATAAATTTAAATAAAATAAAAATATTTTAAACAGTTGATTTCTTTAAGCAAGCGATCCCACCTAAGGCACACAGACTGTTAATAATAAGTCGTGGAAGATATCAACATTTAAATCTATCCTCATTGAGAAAATTAAGCCGCTGGCTCCCATTTTTCCATAACTGTTTTTTAATTGATTAAGGAAAGTTTCCTTTCAGCCCGAGGTTCCTAACCTTCCTCAGCCTTTTGTGTATTCCCCCCAATCAAAAGGTTTTGATTATTTAAAGAAATGACACCCACTGTTTCGCCTTGACAGATCATTTTGTCGCTGCTTTCAAAGCATTTTCACAGGATGGGGGGCCGAGATTTACCCCAACAAAAGCCAGGCTAGCTGCTTGCTTTTGTTACCTCTGCCTCGAAGCAATTTATAACTTTCTCCTCGGTGCCCAGTGAATCGGTTATACTGGATCCAAGAGCATCTGTGGGGGGCCCTGGTTGTTTTCACAGGATCTTTCTAGAAAGGGAGGCAGCACAAAAATTCTCAGAGCTCAGAACCACACAGAGGAAAACTTTCCTTTTCAATCTCTGCTGATTTCCGTTTGCTACTTAATCTCGCCAATTATTTCCCACTGCTCAGATGCTGCCCTGAGGTATCTGGGGCCAGGGAACAGGTTAGCGGGAGACACAGGGAAAGGAAACGAGGGGCAGAAGCTTGGCTCTGAAGGGAGCAGAAACTTCCCATTTTAAAGTCCCAAGAGACGACTGTTAGAAACTCAGAAATTAAAATTGTGAAAATAATGACCTGGAGATAAAGCAAAAACTCACGTCGCTGGTGGAGAGACATAATTGCAGGGCGGCAACTCATTTTTTTTCTGTTCCACAGAAAACAAACCAAATCAAACCGAGCCACAGATTCATTCTCTGTAAACATTCTAAAGAAAGAGCGTAGGGAGCTATGGAGAGTTTCCTGGTGTCCTCCACTCCTTTTCTTAAAGGAAGCTGTCGTCCTCCGTGGGACGTGTCATGTTCGCACCTTTAAACGGTAATTTCTTTATTCTCTGAGACAGTGCCTCATGTAGTTCCCGTTAGCCTTGAACTGTACGCAGGGAAGGATCCCTTTGAACCCGAATCCTTCTGCCTGCACTTCTCCAGGAACCAGAGCCTCCTCCATTCCAGGTAAGCACCCCCAGCTGAGTCACAACCTTTTTTTTTCCTACTATGTTAGACACACATGTATAATACAAATACAGATTATGTTATTTTTCCGTAAGGGATCTTATATTGTATTAACTACCCTTTCATTTTATGGGTATCTGAGGGCTCCTCATACATTAATACACGCAGATCTACGTCGTCACGTCTAATGGCACACATTGCTCCATAGGGTGGATCTATCAGGAAGTACCCAGTTGGTTGACATTTTCTGCTTGTTTCTCAATCACTCACAATAAACAGTGACATTCTGTGACATCCCCTAATAAATGTGCTGGGTTCCAGGGTCCATGACTCAAGCAGCCACTGGACGTCCTCTGTGAAACTCCATGTTCCTGAGTAAGACACTTGAGAAACGTTCTCCTACTCTTTAATGTGATCCAAGACGACTGCTTTTCTCGTGGTTGTACTGCGTATGTATGTATGTATGTATGTATGTATGTATGTATGTATGTATGTATGTATGATTTTCTACAAGGTGGACTAATGAAAGGATGATACCAGGGGTTTATTTGTACATAAGAGATTCCTGAATTACATGACCTCAGTGTCCTGTGTCCTGTGTGCACCCCCCATTGTGGGGAAACCTTCTGCCCCTTGGAGTGTGACCCCGTGGAGCAGAGGCATCTCACTGCACAGGGCTCACTAGCACTTCCTCTCTGACACACGTAACTGACACATGTATCCCATGAGTCCCTGGGAAACACACTTGCAGGCAGTTCTCAACCCAGCTCTACATTAGGATCAGTAGTAGGTTTGTGTGTGTGTGTGTGTGTGTGCGCGTGTGTGTGCATGTGTGTGCATGTCTGTTGTTTATGTGTTCACATGCATATGGAGAGAGGCCAGAAGACAATCTCAGGTGTCGTTCCTTAGAACCTACCCACCTTGTTCTTTGTAGCAGGGTCTCACTCTGGAACCTGGAACTTACCAGTGAGGCTAGGCTGGCTGGACTGTGAACACCAGGATTTTCTTCTCTGCCCCGCTGGTGCTACCTGAGCTAGGATGACACACAGGTACCACTTTCTTGTTCAGATGGTACTCAGTATTCAGGACCAATCTCAGGACCTGGTGTTTGCCCGGTGAGCACTTTACCACTTGAACTATCTTCTGGCTCTGGACATCTTTAGAACTTTAATTATTCACATATTAATGAATGCAAGACTCACCTCCCAGCCGCTGTGTTTCTGCTGCTCTTGGGGGGGTTTGTGGGGGGGAAGGTAGACAGGACATTGTTATTGTTGCTATTTACTTCCTAAATCTTTCCTAGACTGGAGAAGGACAAACTGACACAGTCCCTGTCCCCAGTGCTGGCTACACTGTTCTCAGTAGCAGTTCAATGCCTACACTGTGTCCTGTGTCCCATCCTGACTCCAGATCCCTGCAGCAATCTCCGGTGACTCTTCAGCATGCCTGTGGCCAGAGCCCAGAAAGAAAAGTGTCCTTGACTGAGGTAAACCATGTCACCAGGATGACACTTCAGAGCCAAAAGCCTGCGATGTGTCTGGTGTCTGTCTCACTTCTCTGCCTTCTATCAACTAATACCTTGATTCCACTCAGGGTTCCTGGCCAAATCCCACACAAGGTTTTCCAGCTTCACCCTTTACGTGTGTCTTGTGTGTCTTTACTCCCTTCCAAGCAGACACCTAGGATGAGGCAGCCCCTAAAATATGCCTTTGTGGGAAGCTGGCCTTCTCATTCCTTGATTCTAAAGAAGGGCCTGGCTCAGGAAATGGAAATCAAACCCCAGGTAGCTTAGCATATGCACATGAAACTTGTGAATTTTCCTCTGGGTCTTGGCTTCTAAAGAAAAGTGTTCTCTGGGCTGTTACCTATTCTCCCCAGCGACAGTTCTTAGCAATTGGAGATCAGCCCCTGCTCCACGCAGGTGAGAATGTTTGCTGAGGCAAGTTGGTAATCCTAGGCGGAGAGCAAGTGCTTAGGGCTCTGGTAGGGAGGGTCTCAGTGCCTTTCTTTGGAATGCGATATTATCACTAGATTAAGAAGCTAGACACCTGGTGAGGAAATATTAGCCTGATTCTGTCTGGGCGTTTTTGATGTCTTCCTGGATTATTGCTGGTTGGAGAGTTTTTCGTTCTAGTCAAGATTGCATGACCCCGAGCGGCCTCAGAAATGTGACGAAGAGAACGGAAGGAGGTGACCGTGGAAAAATATGTTTAATAAGACAAATCTCTAGCTTGCTGGCTCCTTCTGGTGATTATGCAGGAGACTCGCTTGTGGAACAAGTTCTTGCTAGAACAGCCAATTGTTATTTGTTTGGACTCAGTCTTCCCGATAGGTCACACTGCCACAGAAAGTGGCGAGCTACCATAGAGCCTCCAGGGGTGACTGTTGAAACCTCCTAAGAGCAAGTATATAACAATAACAGACACAAACGTATGCATGTCCCTAAAGGGAACGGTTCGCTGTTCTCGGGAGGTGCTGATAGGCAGGCATGTGACTCTGGTTTGAGGTAAGTCATGCATAAGAGGAGAAATCAGGCTGAGGGGAACGGCCCAGAGGGAAACATGTTTGCTACCCAGGCACAAGGACCTGAGTTCCATCCCCCAGCACCTGCAGAAAAAGCCGTGTACGGCGGTACACATTTATAATCCTAGCAGTTGGAGAGGCAGAGATTGGTAGGTCTCTGAGGCTCGCTTAGCTGAACAACCTCGCTCCATCAATAAGTCCCAGGGAAAGATGTGGTGTCAAGAAAACAATGTGGATGATGCCTTAAAAATTGGAACTTGAAGCTAAGGTGTGACCACTACCATATGCACGCGTGTACCAGAGTGCACAGGGATGTGCACACATATTCCCCCCCTCACACACACACACACACACACACACACACACACACACACACACACACACACACACACAGAAGGTAAAGTCATAGGGATGGCTGAGGAGAGAACAGACGCCCGCCCTCAGGTGCTCAGACCTGTCTCAGAGGATCCTGACCTTGACTCTTTTGGAGAGGTTACAAAAGTCCCAGCGCCACTGTCTGTGACAAGTCACCTCTCAGGTAAAAAAAACTTCTGCCCAGAGGAAAAATAATTGGCTGAAACTGTAAAAAGTCTCCTGTTTGCGCCTTACAACTTGACAATTTCTTTGAAGAATTGTTACTGAATCCTTTTCTTCGGGCCACGGACTGTCTAGGAGAAAAGTCAAAAGTCAAACAAAAAGAAAGAAGGAAAGAAATATAGATCATGAAGTTTCTAAGCTTAGAAAAAAATCCATCCATTGGCGCTCACAGGCTTTTATCACTGCCGCTTGTTTTGCCCGGGATGCACTGTAATCTTGCGGGGGGAAAACAGGAGCTCTGCAGCCCAGCCTTCTCTGTGGCTGGCTCTTTTGCCTCCCTTGAGTGCTTCACTGCTGTCAGTTTTTGAGACAGAAAACTATCATGTGACCAAGACTAGCTTCAAACTTAAAATCCTCCTGCCTCAGCCTCCTGGTGCTGCCACGCAGGCATGTAGACGGCACCTGCTGCATGGTGGCATTTTGAAGAAATGCAGCCTTAGCTAGGTCTAGGATGCAGGACTGTCCCCCAGCTACTCATGTGCTGGTGCAAGTTCAAGGCCTGCCTGGGCTACCTCGGGAATCTAAGGTCAGCCTGGGCCTTGCCTCAAAAGTACAGAGAAAGACGTGAGTGCCTCTCAGTGACTGAACACTTACCTGGTGTATGTAAATCTCTGGGGCCTGATACCTAAGCCACCAAGAAAAAGATAGAAAAAGGAAGCTTGCCTTGCACAGGTCTTGCTTGTTATACTAGAATGTGTACCGTCCGCATGCTCAACAAGTTGAGCTGCACAGCTCTGGTTCATCGACTGGGTTACTTATACCAGTGTGAACTGACAAGGCCATCCCGTTTATGAATGGCCGATGCATATACAGCTTGTGATTTTTTTCAGTCACAGCATTATTTGCTTTAATTTAAAGTCTTTTATGAACCCTTTTCTGGATAACTGTGGAAGTTCCTATAGCCATGCACCAAAGACTGGGATTCTGAGTTGAATGGAAACAGACCCTCAGCAGACGTAGTTACTGCAGACATAGCAGGGCATTTTAATCTAAAAGATGTGCTCTGCAGTTGTGAATTTCAGTGGTGACATTTTAAGCCTTTAAGTAAGCCTCGCTGTGCCCTGTGGATCTGCATTCCACAGCCTGCATCTGGGCCACATGCGTCTGATCCAGCAATGCCACCTGGAAGTTATGTGTAGCACGTTCTGCCTCTGAAACACGGAGCGTATGCTTGTCTCCTCTCTGCCCTGGTCTTTTATAGAAGCAAAGGTAAAACCTGCCATTGAGTATGTGCCTGCATGTACTGTTTGGTACCTATATACAGACATGGGTTAACCTCCAGTGTCATCCTCAGGCCCTCCACATTTTGGAGACAGGATCTGATCTCTCACTTGGCCTGGAGCTCGATGCTTGGGCTAGGTAAACAGGTAAGGAACTCCAGGCAGCCACATGCGTCTTCATCTCCCCGGCACTGGGCTTACGAGCTCACTACCCTGCTCTGATTTCCGCATGGTTTAGGGGAATAGAACGTAGGTCCTTACCCTGCATCGCAGCAAGCATTCTACTAACTGAGCCGTCTTCTCAATCCCTTTCGTTTTCTTTAAAAATGTCAATCACAATTGATCTGGAATTAGAGAGTAAGAGCCTGTGGTTAACTTTAAAATAAGGATCAGCTGAAAGCGTGCTTGAGAAACAACAAAGCAAGTTGGAGAGCAGGGATGGTGGGAAAGTATTTTTCATCTAAAATCTAAGTTTCTGTCCCATTATAGGAAGGACCTTGGTATGAATATATTAATGAATCTACAGGATTTCCTCTTTGGTCTCGTCTACTGATGCTTTTAGGTAGCTGGGTTTAAAAAAAAAGGCCATCAATTTTCTATTTACAATAAATTGTTTTCATCTGCAGAGAAACCCAAAGCCTCCCTTCATATAAATCGCCTTAGTGATGTTTAGCTCAAGGATCCCAAGACATATTGATCTGTTACATCAACGTGAGTTCAAACCACGTTACATTAGTGACATCTTTAAATAAAGTCATACTCTTAAATTAGACCCTAAGAGAGGAAGGAAGCTGTTACCCTTAGCCAATGTTCCTTTTTCCCAAGGGCTCTGTGGCTTTGTATCTCTTACACATCTAGGGCTGAGGTAAAGTGGCTAGAGACACTTGGGCCTCCATCACCACTTTGGTGAAACGTTAAGCCCCATTCCGGTGCACTAAGTGGTCAACCTATCTGTGCATATATCTGCAATCCAAAGTGAGTTTTTCCACCCACTCAGATATCATCAGTTTTTAATGACTTATTTATTTTTATGTTATGGGCATTGGTCTGTGTGATGGTGTCAGAACTGGCATCACAGATAATTGTGAGCTTCCATTTAGGAAGTGATCCCGGGTCCTCTGGAAGAGCAGTTAGTGCTTAGGCTCATAACCACTGAGCCATCTCTCCAGCCCTCAGAGATTATTGTTTTAATGCTAGCTTATTGCTACTGGGAGGGGGTGGGGACTCTAGAGGCAGAGACTGGGAGGAGGTCTTTATCTCTTTATCGCTAATCACTAATCACTAGGGTGAATCCCTGAGGGAGATGTTAACTGTTTGCTCTCCATCATTGATGTAAAGCCCACATTCTAGAAGTTACAAATATTACCCTCTTACAGGTCCTGAGGCTGTCAGACCACAACTCCTGCACGTACAGCAGAAGGCCTGTGTGTGCCTCTCAGCTGATCCACTGAGGCACTGTTGTGTCCTGTGAGCAGTTCATGGTTCTGAAGCTCCTTCCTCCCTCAGAGGACACATGTGGAGACAGGAGCCATCAGTCTCTCCCATCTCTCTACTCTCTTCAGAACTATGCTATGTACACATAGCATAGACCACCATGCTATACCACACCAGTGAACACTGCCCGAAACACTTCGGATTTAAGACAACTGCATGTCACAAACTGCAGGACTTCTTAAATATAAAGGTTTTTGCTCTTATAGAAACATAATGGCTGATTTATATAAAACAAAGGCTTTTAATATTTTCCTGGCATTCTTCAGCATATGAGTATTAAATTAGTACATCATTGGATTGTATTATGTTAGACTGTTTGATTTTTAGCATTGCTGCTTTGAGTTTTATTCAAAAGTCTTATTAATTTGAGAATTGGGACATAATTTCCAATAATTTCTGAAGTGGCCCTAAGTGTACTCCTGCTGTCATTTACTCAATATTAATGCAAAGTGGCATTCTTAGCATCGATGACTATTGAATAAAAACGCTGATCGATTCTGAAAAATATTGAATTATCAAATACATTATCAAATATTCAGCTGAGATCTAGTTTTTTGTGTGAAAATAAACAAGTACATCTGTTTCACCAGTACTGAAATTATTTCACTGCTAATAAATGGTAAAATTCCATATGCACCAAAGACCTTTAAAATAAGATTCTTTAGGCTATATTATCTGAAGATGTTTGACTTACATCCTGGTGGCACATGCTTTTAGCCTGGGCTCGTGTAAGAAGAGAAGCACGTGGAAAGGGTGCAGATGTATATCTGGAGCGAATCCTTCTGTCTGCCATTAGCTCACCCTGCCTTGCCTTGGTTTTACTGTGTGGAGTGCCGATCTACCTGTGTGTCTCTAAGACTGTAGAGAAAGATTATTCTGCACCTACGTCTGTCTGCACTGTGGAGGAGACGTTTCCAGGAGTGAGTCTTGAAAACCCGTGTGTATACTCATTGAAGAATTTACAAGTGCTGGGGAACACTTCTGACATTCAGTAGGCAAGCAGGTGAAAAGCCTACCAGGCTCAGAAGCAATGTTCTTTATAATCTACGTCTTTCATTCCACTGTCAGGCTTCTGCATTCGTAAGCACCTTTGCCCACTTGAGACTTCTGTTAGTTCTTGGTGTGTCTGGCTGCCCCCCTAAAACTGAGAATTAGCACAAAGATTTACTTCCTCCGAAACCCTGTCCCAGACCAAGTATAGACCACGGATGCCTAATTTTATCTTATTTCTGAAATGATATTAGGGGTCTGGTAAAGCAGCTCACTGATTAAGAACACCTGCTGCTTATAGAGGACCAGAGTTTGGTTCCCTGAATGAGGGTGGTGACTCACAATGGTCCATAACACCTGCTCTGGGGAATGTGACTTTCTCTTCTTCTGGTGTCTGAGAGCAGCAGGTATGCTCCTGGCACACGTCAGTATCCACAGGCAAACACTCATACATGACAAATAAAAATAAAAGAAATCATTAAAAGTATGTTAATTTTGTGGAAAGAACTACTCCCTGAAATTGCACAGCGATGCGGGGATTGGTTTGAGGATTGCAAAGAAGCCCACATGTTATTGAAACTGAATGAGTTAATCAGGGACATAGACTTAGCTCCCCTAAGACAGAGCCCCAAAATTGTCTGGCTCAACCCTTCAGTTTTCATATTAGTGAGCCTAACACGCCTACGAGCCAATGCCTTTCAGGGAAGTGTCTACAATGTCATCCCAAGATGACCTTGTTCCTAGTTACAGGCAGGACCGGTGCTTCGTGTGCCTTTGTGATAACGTAAGGAAGGTCCTTAAATATACCCACGCCCCATAGCTGCACTGGCAGAATTGAATGTTCTGTAGCTCTTTGGAAACCTCACCATGGAAACAAAGGACTGGTGCCTTCAAGATTGCGTTTCCCTGCTCTTCCTCTAGAGCAGATAAATTGAGGCTCCTGCAGGCCTGGGTTCTGCCAGGTGAAACTTTAAATTTCTAAGGACTTGATTCCTCCCGGCAGGACATTGAAAAGCGATTCCCTGCTAGTTGGGAATACAGTCTGTCCCAGTTCTCTCCGACGACCCTTTGAAAACCTTGATGGAGAGGGGAAAAAAAAATCAGCCCCAGCCTCCTGGACTCTTTGATGGTCTGAAGAAATGTTGCTTCTTGTAGCTAATGGACAATTGCTGCTTAGAGAATCTGTCTGGGTGCTGAGCCTTAGTGCAGAGAACAAAGAAGACGTGAAAAGTCAAGACATGGAATTTTTAACATAATGAAGAATACTCTGCGGCCAGCCCGTAATCGTGCTAGAGGGTCAACTGTGCTTTCCAGAAGTAATTTTTTGCTGTGTAGACTGGGGGTGTGGTGTTTGGTCCTAGAGACTTTAACAGTTGCTAGACAGTGGCTGAAGGGGTGGGGTGGGCAGGTTCGGGGCTAACTTCAGGCTTGTTTTCAAGCTGACGCAGCATATTTGAAGTGGCTGGTGTTTGGTTTCCTCCTCAGCAGCATCTGTCCGGTGCTCTGCCATGTGTCCTCAAACGCTTAGTAATTTAGTAGCAGGTTGGGAATGGCCGATGTGTAAAACGAGACTCTGTTACTATAGGGACAATGACCCCCCTCTTATTTTAAATTACCACGCTGGCAGAAGGTGACATTTTGCTCCAGGGCTCAGGAGGGAAATGAAGTTATAAATTACATCATAAATGTGAACTTGTTGAGTTCTCAATGCCTAGAATCTATTCTTAGGACACTGGCTGATCCGGGACCTCAGGGTTCTAATCAAGTCTTCCTGAGATACGGTAATTTTACATTTGTGCCAAAGAAAAATCGGATGATTTTCACGACCCAGCGTACCCGCCTGTGTTCTGTGCTTCTGTAGGACCGAGCATCTCCACAGCCCTGGTTGGTCGGGTCTTTTTTCTCCTTTGAGTCATGTTATTAGTTGATATGATCTCTCTCCAGAGCTGAATGAATGCAAAGTATAAAACAGAGCAACTCCAGATTCAACGGTGGGCCTACGACCTCGTTCTCTTCCCATTTGCCTGCTTCATGTTGGCCTTAAAGCACATCAGTAAATGTGTCTCTCCAAGTTGTTTAAAGAAAGCGTTGCCTATAAAATCTAGGACAGCAACCAGATGAGCTTACATGCACGCTGCACTTATAAAAGCCAGCAGGACGTCTTCATAGAGACAACTTACAAATATTCTCTAGTTTAAAAAAAGGCAGGGTTAGGGTAGAAGCTTTTGCCTATGAAATTCACACAGGACACTACACCCCACTGGAGCTGTATGTGCTGCCCCATGATTCATTTAGATCTTGAAAACAGGAGCATTGCCGCCTTTTCTACTGCATGTTTCCTTTTGAACATGTCTGGGCTGCAATTACAAAACGGTGCTTGGCCCCCGCTCTCTTGCTCTCTGCCTGCCCCCACTGTCTCCCCATTCCCTTTCCCCCCTCTACATGTTCATGGCTGCCTATACTCATCTTCTTTTCTCTCTCCTCTTCTTCTCTCTCTCTCTCTCTCTCTCTCTCTCTCTCTTTCTGTCTCTCTCCCCCTTTCTCTGCCTCTACTACCCTCTTAACTACCCTCCCCATGCCTTGAATAAACTCTATTCTATACTATTAAAAAAACAAAAACAAAGAAAAGATATTACTTGGGTCAGATTCAGTGAGGACCAGTTAGAGTGCCACACGGGTCTTTCCAGTACTAACATGCACTAGGATTTGTCACTTCTGAATCACATAGTTTTGATTTAAGCATTTTGGAATCCTATAGGTGTTCATGGGCCCTGAGACTCTGGGCGGCACATTAACTTTTAATTTTGAGGAAAGTTCAGCATTTGTCTGTCATTTATAAAACCCTGTTAAGTAATATGAATATTATTTCCTGGATACTAAATGAGTAAAGGGAGAAGAGATAAAATATACTGTAACGAGCTTTAAAAATGAGACAGTATTTTGCATCGTGGGCCTTGCTATTGGACGTCAATGTTCTTTGAAAAAGTTAGTTATAGCCCAATATATATTTATTCTGAGTAGCTTGAATGAGGAGGGAGATCTTGGCAACAGGGAGATGAGAGGAAAGACTGAATGGGCAAGGACAATACCACAGGGTGTGGCACAGGATCAAACTTGGGCCTTTTCTCCAGGCTCCTTTGCAGCTTGTTCCTCACTTAAGAGGTTCTTCAGCCTTACCCTCTCTTTGAGGAGTCTTAGAGTGCATGTATGCCAGTGAGCCGAGAGTTCACTTCTAGGCAGGAAATGTTCTTGGATAAAACGCAGAATCATTTGTCCCCCCAGCACACCGTCACATTTTTGAAGGGCTGCAATAAACTTGAGTAGAAACTTGTGCAATAAAATACCACCCAGAAGACAGGCTGCCACAGCTCTGCTCCCACGGAACAGCCAGCTAAGCATTGTTTCTGCCCATGTGCCCCCTTTAAAAGCTTGTGTCCTTGCCCTATTGCTGAATGCTCTCCAGAGGAAACCGAATGGTCACTGGCAGAGCTGGGCACCGAAGGCTGAGCATCCTTGAGTTAGATAGTCGTGACGTTAGATGGTGTTAAATCCCCTATAGGATTAATCCACACCACTATGAGGATCTAGGGGAGGAAGGTGCATGGATGATGTTTAGTGGAAAAGGCACCTGACAGGAGCAAATGAAGAAAGAAGAGATTTATACAGTCCACCATGACGGAAGTATACTGTCATAAGAGGAATACAGGCCACCATTGAGCAGGGCCAGTTTGTAACCCTCAGTGTCTTATCCTCCTGATTCTGCCACGTGGGCCCCATGTCCACACGACTCTACTGCCTGCCAGCACATCACCATTATCTGGGCACCACGCAAGCATAGAAACTTGTTGGGGGTAGGGTTGGGCCTTTCACACACAAACCATAAAAGACGACACAGGATGGTACAAGTACCGAGACCTCAGCCATGCTTTTGAGAGAAACACTTATGATCAATGAATCATGAGCATGCCCAGTTTTCTATCCAGGAGTGCTAGCACCTGCAGCCAGTGGCAGCTTCTGCACTTTCGAGTAAGGATGTTGATGCTAACTGGCATATCTGTGGGACTGTTTTCGTATCCCTGAACTCACGCAGCTCGTGACTGTGAACACATCGTCGAGATTAAGACTACAGCTCACCACCAACCGAATTTGTAGAAGGTGACTCTGTGCATGTGAGCAGTGTCCTTTAAAACATAGACCCTTAGGCCTGTATAAGACAGTCTGTTGTTGTAGTTATAACTAAAAGACATGGCAGAATTGATGTGTGGTCTTGCTCCACTGATAATACAATCCCAATGAGAATGTCATGATTTAGAGGACTGGCTTTAAATCAGAAACTTGAGCCCAGACTAATATCTTCTGCTGGCCAATAGCAGGATCATTGCTGGGGCTCATGATGAGATCCAGGATGTGCCCAAGTTATTGGAACTGCTCTTCGCCTGTGACTGAGTCTTGTCTCTGACGAGAGAAGATGCTGCCTTTAATCCAGATTGCTCAGCTGTTGGCAGTTTGGCATTGCCCCTCTCAGACGTGAAGATATAAGACTCAAGGTATTTCTGAGGAATGCTAAATAATTGTTAGAATCAATCTGAGTTCTGCATAAACCTGCACACATTTTGGGAGTGGAAACAAAGGGCTATTCATGCTCTTCATCCCTTGCCAGATGGGGTGTATGTAAGCTTATTAGAATTTGCTTATATATCTTAGTATAGCGACTTAAGCTTTAAGAATATAACACCCTGAAATGCTTTCAATTTCAAGAGGGTTTTACCACTCATGTTTTCTTTTCAGGCTGTGATGCAGTCTGAACAATATAGGTGGGCAAGTGATTCTTCCAGCCTTGTGCTTGGCACCAAGGGGGAATTAAAATACAAGGCTTACAGATTGCGCAGACTAACACAGCAACAGAGTGAGGCAGCAGGGAGCGCCGAGCTGCTGTTCTCCCGGGTCAAGCAATCAGAGTGGATGGGCACATCACTGTGCTCTGTTAATTTTAGCAAACAAAAGTAAGCTTTTTTAAAAAAAAAAAAGGTAGAAAGATTGTTCCCAGAGTGAGTCAAATAAGCCATTTGCCAAGTCATCAAGCAAGAGGTGTGGATGGGCAAGTGGCCTCCAGGCACGTTCAGTGCTTTATACATGGAGCACTCGGACCCTAGCAATGATGTAGAAACAGCCATAAAATACAGGCCTGCCTTTCCAGACAGCAAACTCACAGTTTCCTTGTTGCATTGGCCTCTGGGAACCTCCCGGCAATCTTAGTATTCAATACCGGAAATAATATCTCTCTAGGTTGCCGGCACAATAAGGCCTCCCCCTAAGTTCTGCTTCGATAAAGTTAGTACCTTAGAATCCTGTAGAAGTATAAGTCCTCAAATGATTCATGGGGAAAAAGTAAGGTGAAAACGCGTCAAGTGCCATTGGGGTAATTTATCATGTGTTTCAAACTTGAGATTTAAAGAGAAGTCCAGGCTCCTGGGCTGTTTGGATTGTGCAGATAGCTGTGAAAACATAAGCTGGGAGATGGGGCTGTGTGGAATCAGAACTGGCGCAAAGACTGAGTTCATTATTCTGTAGGGACACAGAGTTTCTCGAGCCTCTCAGGTTTGCCTATCCTGTGTTGGCATCGGTGTGCCACAGATCTAACACTCACCTCTGTGTACCTGTGGCAGTGCAACCTCTTTGAGGCATCTCCCTTTTGCACATGCCCCCATCCCCCATCCCCGATCCCCCACCCCCCATCCCCGACTCCCCATCCCCCACCCCAGCACTGCAGAACACCAATCGCTGCTCAGTGCTTTCAACTCAGGGCACACTCACCTTCACAACCATAGCTTTACTACTGTCCAAGGCATTGCTGTTCAGTTCAGCTCATCTCCCCACCTGTCTCTCAGACTAGTGGTTCTCCACTGTGTGTCGTGTGCGTTGTTACTCATAACAGTAATGGAATTGCAGTTATGACGTACAACAAAAGTAAATTTGTGGCTGGGGGTGTCATTGCAGCATGAAGAAAGCTTAAGAGTCACAGCATTAGGAAGGCTGAGAACCACTCTCTTAGACCAGTGTGTGTGTGTGTGTGAGTGGTGTGTGTGTGTGTGTGTGTGTGTGTGCACGTGCACAGAGGCCAGAAGAGAACCTAGGCTATCACCCCTCAGATACTGCCTACTTTGCCCTCTGAGACAGGTTTTCTAACTGACCTGAGCTCACCATATGGTCTAGGCTGCTCACTGGAGAGCCTTGGAGATCTGTCTGTCTCTAGCTCTGCACCCATGCAATTCCTAGTGGGAACCATCATGTCCAGGTTTTTATGAGCGCTCTGATGATTGGATACCGGTACTTGTGCTCACAAGGCAAGAACTTTGATGGCAGAGCTGTCTCCCTAGCCCTACTATTGTTCAATCTACACACTATAATACCGGGGGCCAAAGAGTAAACGGCGAGATCTAAATCCCACTGCGAGAAGTTCTGACGCTTGGGATGAGTTATAAGTTTAGCCAGGCTTTGGCCTATTATTGTCTGGAATTCCTCGGAGAGTTATGTATGAAAGTTCCTGTCTTCTCCTGTTTCTCTACTGTTAGCTGTTCCACCCCAACTGTGTTTCAGGGGCGCTGCTCAGAGCTGCCCCAGATACTTTGTATGCGATAATAACACAACTCTGTTTTCTTTTACATCTAGCAAGAGAGGATTCTGGCCACGGCTGTGAGGCTAGGAGTCATATCCTCATGGTACCCAGAATCCTTTGCACAAAGAGGTACCAATAGAGAGATCTTTGATTACCATTTCTGTGTTTTATGTATACGCCTACAGTAAACAGTCATGAAAACTTCAAACTTAACAGTTTGAAGGCACAGTTCTCATCAAATATCACTGAGTTAGCAACTAATAGATGTACTTATCTGCAAGTGTGTCACTTATATCTTAATCACACACACCTTAGACACTCTCCCCTCTGGAGCCTGTGCTCCAGATTGCAGAATGACTGTTGACATACTGTGGGTCCCCTATGCTGATGTCCAAAAATATGTGTTTATTCGCTGTATTTTGTGTGTATGTGAGCATGCATGTGCGTATGTGTGGATGTGTGGATGTGTGGATGTGTGGATGTGTGAATGTGTGGATGTGTGGATGTGTGGATGTGTGGATGTGTGGATGTGTGGATGTGTGGATGTGTGGATGTGTGGATGTGTGGATGTGCGGATGTGTGCATGTGCGGATGTGTGGATGTGTGGATGTGTGGATGTGTGCATGTGTGGATGTGTGGATGTGTGGATGTGTGGATGTGCGGATGTGTGCATGTGCGGATGTGTGGATGTGTGGATGTGTGGATGTGTGCATGTGCGGATGTGTGGATGTGTGGATGTGTGGATGTGTGCATGTGTGGATGTGTGGATGTGCGGATGTGTGGATGTGTGCATGTGTGGATGTGTGGATGTGTGGATGTGTAGATGTGTGCATGTGTGTATGTGCGTATGTGTGGATGTGTGGATGTGTGGATGTGTGCATGTGTGTATGTGTGTATGTGTGGATGTGTGGATGTGTGGATGTGTGGATGTGTGGATGTGCGGATGTGTGGATGGTATCTGCTCCCTGGGGTGTGGAGGCCTCAGGAAGACCTTAGGTGGCCTGCTTCACCACGCTCTACCTTGTTCCTGGGACTCTCAATAAACATGGAGCTGGGTTGCTGGTCAGAAAGTCCACATGACCTCTTTCCTCCCACAGTATCAGAGTCGCACGTATCTATGTGGCTATGTCCAGAGTTATTGTGGCTGTGTGGCTGTGACTGGCTTTAATGTGGGTGCTGGAGATGTGAGCCCAGGTTCTCATGCTTAAGAAACATGCACTCTGACCCAGTGAGCCATTACTTCAGCCCCCAAATTGTTTCAAAATAGCAAATATTTAGTAAAGCTGAAAATATTTAGTAAACTCTCCCTCTCCCCTTCTCTCCCCTTACCCCTCTCTTCCTCTTTCCCTGTCCCTCTCTCCCTCTCTCCCTCTCTCTCTGTCCCTTGGTAGATGAAAAGGCATCAGGCTTCATGATAACTGTGGGAAGCTCCAGCCCCCGGTAAGTTATTCAGGTAGATCAATTTAGGATTAGCCCTCTCCTTACACATGCGCGTGTGCACACACACTCATGCACACTCCTAGGCAGCTTTGTTGAGTTTGCTATTATCACTGATGTATTTTCTCCCACTTCTTTATAGTGTTAATCAGAACACTTAATAGTGTTAATTAGGCAGGAGATTTTCAAACAAGAGGCTATGAGCAGAACAGTTTCCAGAGAAAAGCAGGAGACTGTGTAACCTGATGTCATCGGTCCTGGAGAAGGGCTTTAATCCAATGTTGATTTCTGATACAGACATTTCCACCAAACACATCCCCATTGAAAGGTTACCACTCCACACCAGAAGAAAGTACTAGCATATCTTTAATATTGTCCCCTAAGAACGACCACATCCTTAAACTTGGCCTGCGGCTAATCTGAAGGGTGAGAATGCAAGCTAGGCTCCCCCTTTGTCTCTGATGCCATGTGTGAGGTCCTAATGCTTGCACAATGGTGTCAGTTTGCTGGTTACAGCTTACAGACCCAGCCAGGATGGAAGCAACCTGTTCTTGCGTCCTTAGATGTGATTGGTGCTGCCAGGGGCTTCTGCAAATCAAGTGGATGCTTTAGAACAACTCCGATGGCAGCGCCTTCTCTTATGCTCCCAAGGGCTTGTACCGTGTGCTGAGAGTCTTTACTTACAAAAGACCACAGATGTTCTCTCCTTTTCTAACAAATAAAAAAAGTTTTCAAAGGAGCAGAGCTGCAAAGCAGCCCACCACCATTTGGTGCAGCAAAGCCAAGCTCAGCTAAGGAGCCACTCTACAGTGGGAGGCAGGTTAACATCCCCTAAGAGAAATCAGTGGGGGACCTTAGGGGCAGATCTGAAAGATTTCGATCAGGTTTCATTCTCTGGAGACAGGTTGATGGTGGCTCAGGAGTGTGATCATGGCACGTACACTAGAAGGACAGTCAACAGCTGGGGTCTCAGAGTGTTTCCTAGACAATCCTACCCACAGTTTAAAAGTACATATTTCCAGCCCCTCTTTATTTTTAATCAGAGCCTGAGGAGAGCTCCAAAACCTGTGTGTGTCCAGGCTCGGGAAGTCTGTTGCACACTGTACCTGAGAGCCACTAAACCCAAGGCAGAAAGCAGCGATATGAGAACCTTTGATTCAGGGAGTGTAACAAAGTTACTTTGTACTCAATTCATAGAAAATACATCATAAACATTTATTTAAGAAATTAATAAATATCAAGAAGCTGAGTGCTCAGTAAAGAAAATTACAACAAAGAGGTGTTAGAAGCCTGAAAAGCCTCAATCCTGCCTTTAACTACTTCACAGTAGAACCAACACTCATTTTATTAATTTTAAAATAGTGTCTATCTGTGTACTGCAGGCTGGCTCATGGAACTAGTGATCTGCCTGCCTCAGCTTCCCAGTGTTGGGATCACAGCTATGTGTCACCATGTTGGGGTTTCAATGGGCTCCTAGTGAGTGCAATTTTATAGATGATTTTTGAAAATTTTCTTATTGGATTATATTTTTCTCCTGTCTATTCTTATAGTTATTCACTGCTAACACCAAAGGTGAGGAGTTTTTTGTTTGTTCATTTGCTTGATTCTTTCTTTCTCTTTCTTTCTTTCTTTCTTTCTTTCTTTCTTTCTTTTTCTTTCTTTCTTTTCTTTCTCTTTCTTTCTCTCTCTCTCTTTTCCTTCCTCCTTCCTTCCTTCCTTCCTTCCTTCCTTCCTTCCTTCTCTCTCTCTCTCTCTCTCTCTCTCTCTCTCTCTCTCTCTCTTTCTTTCTTTCTTGCAAGCTGTGGATCAAGGAGATTTGGTAGCTTGTTCCACTGCAGGCTCTCTCTCCTACCTGAAAGAGAGCTCAAATGGTTACCAGGTGGCAGCAGTAGGCTGGGGATTGGCTGCCCACATTTCTAGGGCCCTCAGAAGATACTGTGGTAGGAAGCAGGCACAGGCAGGATGGCACAGACTCTTCACCATTAAGAACAGAGGGCATCAGCAAGCCTGAAGCTGTCAGGCCACCATTCTCACTTAAGTCTAGTCTTGCAACACACAGCCCAGAGATCCAGTTGTTAGTATCTTTGGTTGACAAAGGGGTGGGCCCCCTGAGAAAGGGGACAAGGCAATGAGAGGTCACTTTTGTACTAGTTTCTACTCTTGACCATTATTGTAAAGTATCTCATTTATTCTCCACTGTCTTACTGGGTGTCACTTTATAAGCTGGTCAGGATGCTAATTTGTCTGAGGTCTCAGAAGTAGTGCTAGAGATACCAATCCACAGTCAGATTCTGAAGCATCTGGAACACATGGGCACTGGAAAAATTTCCTGAACAAAACACCAATGGCTTATGCTCTAAGATCAAGAATCGACAAATGGGATCTCATAAAACTGCAAAGCTTCTGTAAGGCAAAGGACACTGTGGTTAGGACAAAACGGCAACCAACAGATTGGGAAAAGATCTTTACCAATCCTACAACAGATAGAGGCCTTATATCCAAAATATACAAAGAACTCAAAAAAGTTAGACCACAGGGAAACAAATAACCCTATTAAAAAAATGGGGTTCAGAGCTAAACAAAGAATTCACAGCTGAGGAATGCCGAATGGCTGAGAAACACCTAAAGAAATGTTCAACATCTTTAGTCATCAGGAAATGCAAATCAAAACAACCCTGAATTTCACCTCACACCAGTGAGAGAATGGCTAGATCAAAAACTCAGGTGACAGCAGATGCTGGTGAGGATCGGAGAAAGAGGAACACTCCTCCATTGTTGGTGGGGTTGCAGGCTGGTACAACCATTCTGGAAATCAGTCTGGAGGTTCCTCAGAAAATTGGACATTGAACTGCCTGAGGATCCAGCTATACCTCTCTCTTGGGCATATACCCAAAAGATGCCCCAACATATAAAAAAAGACACGTGCTCCACTATGTTCATCGCAGCCTTATTTATAATAGCCAGAAGCTGGAAAGAACCCAGATGCCCTTCAACAGAGGAATGGATACAGAAAATGTGGTACATCTACACAATGGAATATTACTCAGCTATCAAAAAAAAACAACGACTTTATGAAATTGTGAGGCAAATGGTTGGAACTGGAAAATATCATCCTGAGTGAGCTAACCCAATCACAGAAAGACATACATGGTATGCACTCATTGATAAGTGGCTATTAGCCCAAATGCTTGAATTACCCTAGATGCCTAGAACAAATGAAACTCAAGACAGATGATCAAAATGTGAATGCTTCACTCCTTCTTTAAATGAGGAAAAAGAATACCCTTGGCAGGAAAGAGAGAGGCAAAGATTAAAACAGAGACTGAAGGAACACCCATTCAGAGCCTGCCCCACATGTGGCCCATACATATAGAGCCACCCAATTAGACAAGATGGATGAAGCAAAGAAGTGCAGACCGACAGGAGCCGGATGTAGATCGATCCTGAGAGACACAACCAGAATACAGCAAATACAGAGGCGAATGCCAGCAGCAAACCACTGAACTGAGAATAGGACCCCGTTGAAGGAATCAGAGAAAGAACTGGAAGAGCTTGAAGGGCTCGAGACCCCATATGTACAACAATGCCAAGCAACCAGAGCTTCCAGGGACTAAGCCACTACCTAAAAGACTATACATGGACTGACCCTGGACTCTGACCTCATAGGTAGCAATGAATATCCTAGTAAGAGCACCAGTGGAAGGGAAGCCCTGGGTCCTGCTAAGACTGAACCCCAGTGAACTAGACTGTTGAGGGGAGGGCGGCAATGGGGGGAGGGTTGGGAGGGGAACACCCATAAGGAAGGGGAGGGGGGAGGGGGATGTTTGCCCGGAAACCGGGAAAGGGAATAGCACTCGAAATGTATATAAGAAATACTCAAATTAATAATAAAAAAAAAAAGACAGTTAACAGGGATGCAGGGGGACAGTTAACAGGGATGCAGGGGACTGCGGTGTCAGTCACTAGACACCCACGAAATTATCTGTTCACCTGGGCCCTGAGCAAGTAATTGTAAGTAAGACAGAACTGATGGCTTAAATGCAAAGGTTTGGCTTGGTGCAGAAATTTCGATCAGAAATGCAGGCCTCTGGGCCAGTGGGCGGCTGCATTTCAGTTCATAGCACCTTAAGCAACTTTCTATCCTTTCTGCTCTACCTGTGCAGTCTTTCTCTAGGGAGCGTATTTAAAGCGAGTGAGTGAGTGTGTGTGTGTGTGTGTGTGTGTGTGTGTGTGTGTGTGTGTGCGCGCGCACACACACATGTGTGCACGTGTGTGTATAATCCATGCATGTTTGTGTGTTCCCATGTGTGTGTGGTTAGGTGTGGATGCATATGTGTGCGTGTACGCTCTTGCTTGTTGCTGGTTGTAGAGGCTTAGGGAAATCTCAAGTATCATCCCTCCTTGGCCTCCCTGCAGATCCTGTCCACCTTGTTTTTAGTTTGTTTGTTTTTGTTTTTTGAGTTCTTGCTTTGCTTTCAGACATTGCTTCTCACTGTCCTGCAATTTGGGAAGTAGGCTTGCCCGACTGACGGAGGATTTCTCAGCCTCTCTAGCACTGTGATACCAAGCACACGCCACCCCGTGGAGCTTCGTTTAACGTGGTTCCTGGAGATCAATTCCTATCCTGATGCTCGTGGACCATCTCCCCAGCCCTTTCCCAACTATTCTGAAGTATTTCCAGTGGAAAGTGTGTTTGCCCTCGCTCCCTGTAAAAGCCATACACACCATACACTCTACAGTCCTTTCTGTTTTCTGGTTATTGACTCTGACCCTGGAGGTGTCCTGAGACATGAGATATCCACTTGTTTCTAGAGAGAACGAGGCTCTGGGCTCTTCCTGTTCCCCTCCTTCCTCCTGTGGGATTGTTGCTTCTCAGACCACTTAGCAGCCTGATCAAGAGTCTCAGAGACGAGAGGCTTGATTTGAATGGTTGGTCGGTGGGTTAGAGCCACAGGGTCTTAAGAATTTCCTTCATTTTACTTTACATTTCAAGTGCAAATGTGTATTTTAATATCTGCCTTGAATAATCTTGAGGGGGAATAGTGGTGGCAAGCAATGACTACACTGGTTAGTTTAGTCAGATCATTGCAACAACTCATTTTAGACTCTTACAGTAAAGATGTGATACCAGACAAATGCACATTCTACGTACACATTTTATGCAGTGAATGTGTTGACAGGGTTTAGAAAGTTCAAAGTTTTGGGGATCCTTAGGGGTTAAGACTAAGAAATTATCCTTACCATAGAACATTTATAATACCACAATTAATGAGATTTCATCTTTATAGTTTAGTTTGTATCTCAATTTCAACAACTATTTATCGCTGTGGCAAAGGCTTTGGTGGAACTCAGAGTCTCCACTGGATGCCTTGGGGATACATGGGAATAGCGGGATCCTGGAGAGCCATCCTGAAGCCCAATGGTCTTTAGCTTTTGATCCCGAGTCCTTGACACCCACAATGAATAAGATTTCAGGAATAATGCTAGGATCCAGCAAGCATATACTACCACAGCTCTATGTTCAAATATTCAAATGTTTTTCCAATGGTTGAAAAATGGTGAATTCTAAACTCACTCCTGTGCATCTACCTAGTCCTCCTTAAAGCTCAATGAGGCTCCTTCAATCTACTTAATCCTGTAAGCTAAGGTTATAATTGATGTAGCAAAGAGGTCAAGGTCCTGGGAAAGTTGGCCACATTGGCCACAATGAAGAGTCGGACACATGACTTTTGTCCTTTCTTGAAATGCATGATCTTCTTGGGGTAGGATTTCTTCTATTTATATTTCTATATGAATCTAGTAACAAATTAGAGTGTGAGGGAGGAAAGGAAGGGTGAAGGAGAGAGGTAAGGAGGGAAAAAGGAGGGAGGTGGGAGGGAGAAAAGAAGGGAAGGAGAGAGAGAGGGAAAGAGAGAGAGATCCCTTAGGCTCACACTGAAGATGGTCATATTCAACACATTCCACCTTGTTGGACATCTTGAAGTGTTCAGAATCCAGTGGTGTTCTGTCAGGCCCAGATGTGTACAGCCAGGTGCCTTCCTCACAATATTTAAACCCATTTTATGGAGGATTTAATCCGTCCTTGGAATCACTGACTTTGGAATGCATTCCTCGAGAGGCCATCTGAGATGATGAAAAACAGGTCCAAAGATGATGTTCAAAGATACCATTTATGGATTGGCAGAAAGGGGCCGAGGAGAGGGAGAGAAACTTGGCAGTGCCCTGTGGAGTCATTTCAATGTGCCCTGTTCTAGAGCACAAGGGAACTCTTGAAATTTCATAATCATAGGATCTTTTTATTCATGTCCCAAAGAGCATGTTTTTGAGTCCCTGTATAATATAGCCATTTGTTCTCTTGAACACATCTTAGGGATGGAAAAGGAGTTAGGAAAATGAGCCCATTGTTTTTTAAAATTAGTGACAAACTTCAAAATAATTCCAAACAAACCTCAAATAAAATGTTCTCCCCCTACCGCGAATCCCATTTAAGCTGTTTGGGTCAGTCTGCTTTAATGAGCCCCATTCATGCTGACTCGTCCACGCACTTCAGACAAAGACAACTGTACCTCTAAACCCATTTGAAAGTGATGGATGACTGTCAGCTTTGTGAGCCGAGCATGTGGTGGCTTGATAGCGCAGTGAAAGCAATCGCCGAGTGCGAGTCTGTTTCTTTTGGCAACGGAAGGGGTTGCTAATGGATTCATCATTTTCTGTTAAGCATGAATGTCAAACAAAAAAACATTTAGGGCTCTATTCAGCAGAGTTTCCGGCTTGATGCTTGCCAGCCATGGAGGCCCTGTGACTTGGAACCTGCACAGCCCAAAGCCTGATTTTTATTCCCCAAGTTCTGTGGAGCTAGAGCCCCAGAGCCTGGAATTCTGCCAAGAGCTTCTTCCTCATCCTCTACCTCCTCCTGCCCCTCCTCCTTTGGCTCTTCTCACACCTCCTCCCCTCTCTCTTCTTTTGCCTCCTGTTTTTCCTTCTCCTTCTCCCTTGTCCTGTTCCTCCTTCCCTGCTCCTGCACCTCCTCTTCTATCTGCTGCTCCTCTTCCTTCTGCACCCCTCCTGCTTTTCCTCCTCTACCTCCCCCTTCTCCTCTTTCTTTTCCTCTTCCTCTCTTCAGCTCCTCTCTTCTCCAATCACATGACAGCATAGGCCATGCTCTGAGATGGATGGCGTCTCTGGAACAGAAGGAGATTCCAGCTCTTACCCCATCACTGACCACTGACCCTAAGAACCACACAGGACATCCATCCACTCTTAGAGCGCTGGCAGGGCAAACACTGAGCACATGCGCAGTGGAGCTGGTATCTTAGACCTGATTGGATAAAGCAGGCATTGCCCATTTGTCATTTGGGAACCACAAGCAATCAATGTGCTCTGAACTCATTCTATGCCCAGAAAATGAACACAAAAATAGAAGTGGAGAGAGAGAGAGAGAGAGATGTAGGCTTTTGAAATGCTATGTTGGTCTCTGAATGGACCGCAAGAGGGCTTGGGGAAAATGCTGGCCTTACCACACAGCTCTTAGATCATTTACCACAGAAGGGCCTCCTTCTTGGGAGAATGGCTTCTTCAACCACATTCACAGTGGACAGAGATAGGAGCTGGGCCCAGAAAAGGGGAGTATTACCCCCAGCAGAAGTGACTATGACTTAGACCCGGGAATCACTGCAGGGCTGGCACGGGTCTTAGCACCAGCTGTGGCATAGTGGATAAGTCTCTATCAGTCTTGGTGCCTCGGGTTTTGATCATTGTTGTCTTGTAGGTTAAATGAAATTGCAAAAGAGCAGTAGTCTATATTACAAGTTCGTGCACATGTAGATTATTAATTTAATTATTTTAACTAGTAAGGTGAAAAAATAATGAAACCAGGGGTTTGTGTAAGGTCTAAGAGCTCAGAACATAGAAGAGATAGATTATTGACACCCACTTGCTTCTCTGTCAATCAAATGGGTGCTCCTCTGCCTGGGCTCAGGTTCACCTCTGTGCCCTGTGGATATGGTTGAAGAAGCCACTCTCCCACAGTCAGGAGGGAGTAGGGTGGAGTCTTCCAATATGATATAAAAAGAACTGTGTATTATGTTTCCTGTCCCCAAAGTGCTTTGGTTATAGGCAACTGTCCACTCATACATGGCACTCAGTTTCAAACTCTGACCTCCATGTTTGCACACCAAGTGCTCTTCCTATTCCTCTAAGGCATCTCCTCAAACAGGAAGCTCATGCTTTACCTAGGATCTAGTGTTTTCACAGTAGGGACTGGATTTGAGCACAGGGTTGATGTCTGTGCACTAAGAAGGGAAACAGGGTATGGAGATGGACCCAGAGGTCTGTTTTAACTTCTTTGTGAGTGTGGCTGGTACCTCTCTTGTCTCTAATCCTCACTGATATCTGGAGGAAAATTAAAATAAGTAATGAAATGTTGCCAGTTCCTTGTAAACGACAGGACTACCGGTGATTTAATGTGACACTTATACTGGTGACTTAGCTTAGGGGACGAAGCTAGCTGGACATTGAAAAAGCAAAAGTAATAGTCTTCTCTGAACGATGAAATGGTAGCTCCATCTGGAAATTCCCTCAACCACCTGCCTAGAGTCCATCAGGGTCTCTCTCCTTTGTTTGCATGTTGATAACGCACACATGTTTACTGTGACAAGATGTTGATCTTGACAGAGACTAACACTCTAGAAACTCAGGAACACTGTGTTGAATGTAGTAAATGTGTATCTGGAAAACAGAGAAGGTCGTTCTACAGCGTCCAGGTTCGTTCTATCTCCCTCTAACCTCTGCAGTGGTTTAGCTGCTACTCACATGACATCATTTTCACCAAACTGAGTAAAATTTTGCTGGCTCATTTCACTAAGTTCTATATGCCCTTATCTCTCGGAATATAACTGAACTCCCACGAGAATGATCTGCGCATGTATTATACACTCTACCAGGGGAGCTGCAACCCAGATGTCATTTTAACCTGCAGAAATGGCCGGATTCCCGTTCCGTGGGACTGATTTCAATGAAGAATTTTCAGAATGATGAGGCCAGATTTAGCTGGTAGCAATTATTGGCACATTTCAGATGAGCTCAGCATGAAGAATAAGATTGAAGTAAGATTAAGTCTCAAATAGTAAAGGAGAGGGGAAAAAATGAAAAGAGAGGCCAAAAGGGTTCGGAAAGCAGGAAAGGACCAGCTATCCGCAGGATGCTGGTTTTCTTGTGTGAGATGTGTGTGACCCAGCCTGGGTGAGAATGTTATCTCTATGTGATCTGCAGAATTTTGCTCTTGACTGCAGCAACTGCAGAAGAGTGAATTAAAGTCTTAAGGAGAAAAATCAATAAGAGAGAAGAAAAGATAAAAGCAAGAAGGCTAGAGAGCATTTCAAAGACCAAGTAGAAGTCTCACAAATGGCCATGGAGGACCGAGCAGTATTTATAAGGGTTTAACAGGAATCCCAATAGGAACAGATTTGTTGGTCACCCTGGGGGGAGGGGACTGAAAGGCTTCTGTGTGGTTTATGGCATTTCCCTGGCTTCCCACTCCAGCATGTGACAGGCAGGAATAAAGACTGTCTGAAGAACTGTACGAAGCCAGGTCTGGTTGCCAGGCACCTTGATGGTGAGAATTTGACTGGAAAGGAATTTTGAGAAAGCTGGGCCTGAGCTGCGAGAGGAACAGAGTCTCCAAGGACAGCCCTTGCTATGGCCCCCAATTTAGTTCTAAACTGGAAAACGAGAACTAGAGAACGCGGTCATTTCATCCCAATAACAGCAATGCTCTCTCTGCTCTAGATTTATAATCCTGTAAATGATTTCATATTACATGGGGAATTCCTGTCGAAGTCAATGAGAAGGCAGAAATGCCAGTGTGACAACATCCCTGAAGAGGGAGTGGTCCCATGGAGAAAACAGACAGAGGGTATTCCTCCAGGTCCAGAGCTTAAGAGCCTAGATTTCAGGACATTAGCAGTAAAGGAAGCAGATATGTCCGTCTCTGGAGGAGCTATGCAGGGAGAGCTTTTGCTACTGCATGCATCCTACCACGAGTTGATTTGTTTGTGAGTTCCGTCCTGAGTTTCCATCATGCCGTAGGTACTCCTACTACAGAGAAAAACTCTAGGTAAAAATCTGTCAATGCACAGCATGCATATTCTTAATTAGGAAGAAAGAGGAGACGTGTATTAGGGTGAAAGTTGAAGCTGAAGTCTAGCAGTCTGTGGAATTTAGAAATGTACTAAAGCAGTAGAAATGCACCCACGTATCACGCACTATAGAACAGCTGAGAAGCCAAAGCCTAGGGAAGGGAAGACATGGGCAGGAAGGGGCTTTCAGTTCTGACATGTTGAGAAATGTTGGCTCCATCTACTCCAGGGGAAGAACTGAGGTTGCCAGTGTCAGGGCTCTTGAGTATCTGACTGTGCCCAGTGGAAATGGGGAAGGACACAGACATTCCAGTTCCTCTCATACTTCCTTCAGAGCCCGCAGTGCCTGATGCACTCAGACCCTCATCTCAAGGCTGCTCCTACCCCAGGCATTCAGTGACCACAGCTGGCCATCTGTGGAGTCAGTCTATTGAGGCAGTGCCTTTCTAGTGGCCTCTGAACCCGTTTCCTTCTCTGCATGAAATCTCATGTCAACAACCCATCTGTCCAGAATGAGCATCTGCACGGCTTTGGCCAGCCCCACCCTCGGAGCAATGAGCATTCTCCTCTTTCTTTGTTTTTCTCCTTAGGGCAAAGCCCTTTAGTTATATTGCCTCCGATTTTCCTCACCACCTACAAGGCTGTTATTCTCTCTCACAAAGGAGGAATCCTGGATTCGGTGGAGCAAGCTTTAGGAGGAATGCAAAGCCATGAAGCTGATGAAGACAGGCTAAAATTCAACCTCATCTCTTTATCTCTCCTTCTCTTTCGTGTAGTCCCACGATTCTTCACCCAGGACACATAGCTGACAGATTTCCAGGCATCACACCAGGCTCCCTGGACCTGTATAGGTTCCTACTTGCTTCTGGGAGGCATCATATCCTAGCTTACGCAGGCGACCCTCTGATTGCTGTGTCAAGCACCTCCAGTAGGCCGTGCTCCTGATGACATGGACGGTCTGCAAAGGACTGCTCTTGGTATACAACCTCCCCTGGAGCTATCTCCAAACCTACTTCGTCTCCTCAGCCAAGCTAATTTCACATGGAGACAACAAAACATGCCTACATAGGTTCTGTAATAACATCTCTTGAAAGTTCCCTAGAAAATAAAGATGTTCTTTTTGAGTCATTTAAGTGTGTGTGTGTGTGTGTGTGTGTGTGTGTGTGTGTGTGTGTTGGTTCAGCCTAAATGACTGCAGCTTAGAGAAAGTACATTAGTTTCTGATGGTAATTTGTGAACCTAATTCTAAGCCTTCATTTGTTTATCTGAAAAATAAATATAAAAAGGGTCCAGTAAGAAATCAGGGCTGTGGGGTTGGGGATTTAGCTCAGTGGTAGAGCTAGCCTAGTAAGCGCAAGGCCCTGGGTTCGGTCCCCAGCTCCGAAAAAAAGAAAAAAGAAAAAAAGGAAAGAAATCAGGGCTGTTGAAGAAGTAGTATGGGTTAATCCTTTAGTGATTAGCATGAAGCTGATGGACAAGGGCAACTCCTCTCATTGTCACTGTCACCGTGTTCATCAACAGAACCAACACATTATGAGAGGAAAGCCCAGGGTCAGGAGTGGTGACATGCCACTGCCATTTTCTCACAGACCTGGCCTGAGCAGGTGTTGTGCTTACAGAAGGAAGGAGTGTGCAGTAGGCCTGCACGGGGTTGCCTGCTCACTTGCTAGCTCTTTTCCTCCCATTGCACGCACACACACACACACACACACACACACACACACACACACACACACACACACACACACAAACACTCTTGTGCGCTCGAGCACACGTGACCATGTGTTCACGTATGTGTACAAAGAGGATAGAAGACAGTCTCGGCTGTCATTTCTTAGGTGTCTGTCATTGGCCGAAAGTCAGTAAATAACTGACAAGTTAGCAAACCCAGAAGTCTATCTGCCCCCACCTTCCCATTGCTAGGGTTACATGAACACACCCCACACCTCCCTTTTCCCCCTGTGGTATATTAGTTACATTTTTAAATCTCTGTGTCTAGTATCTAACAAGCGTAACTCACAGAAGAATGCACCATTTTGGCTCACGGTTCATCACGACCGGAAAGCGAGTCAGCTGGTCACATCACCGAAGTCGACAGAGACAGAGTCTCTCTTCCGCTGGCAATTTTCAGGTCTGAGAGCCCAAGCCATGGACCGATGCTGCTTACATTTAGGGTGGATCTTTCCACCTCCGTGAAGCTAATCTAGAAACTCCCTAATGGACATGTTCATATGTGTTTCCCTAGTTTTCTAAATCCCTTCAAGTTGAAAGTGGATACGGAGTATCGCGCGTGGTCTCTGGAGATGGGTCTGTGGGCTCTGTGTTTTAATCAGTCTCTTTGCTGTTTCCAGCCTAGGGCTCGGCATTTTCATGTTTGGAAACTCTGGGATGAGTGACAACCACTGTCGCTTGAAGTTGGTGCTCACAAATCTGTAGATCCCTCTGCTGTGAACTCTGTGATCCTCCGATGAAATGAAGGGAGGGCAGAACCTGAGACACGGAAGTGATTTGCCCCTTTTGGGAGTATGTATCTGCGTCACTTCTCCAAGGCTGACCTAATGAAGTTTGACAGGCAGGTGCCTTATGCAAATGAATTGTTTCTAGAGGTCTAGAGGCTAGCTATCTAAGATCTAGAGTCAGGGTTATAGCTTCTCTCCTTAGCTTACAGACACCATGCTCTCCATCTGTGTCCAGATTTCTTCTTATGTAGTACAAGCCATTCTAACCTTCTCTTTAACTTAGTCACATCTTGATTGGAACTTGATATTTGAAAATAAAAAGCTAAAAATGTGTATAGTCATGTCTGAGATGTAATCCAAGTAAACAGATGTCCTTATTATCTCTTAGTACAGCAACCCTGTCTAAGCTTAGGAAGCATGGTATGAGGAGAAGTGAATTCTCTGGACCATACTGTCTGCATTCTCAGACCAGAGAAAGGGGCTTCTGACAAAAGAGAAAGAACATTCTCATTGGCATGGAAGATTGTGGGTTAAGAAGCAAGACGCCTGAATCTATAAAACAAAGTAACACAGAAGGTAAGAGTTAGGATTCTTCCAAATATAAAAGAGAGTGTGGACTGCTTTTTAGAGACACTGTTAGTTTCTGGAAGACATCGTCATGCTCAGAGAAAAATGGTGAGAAGAGTTGTGACTCCCAACCAGAGTCAAGTCATTAGTAGATTCTGGGAAATATCGGCCCTCTGATGGTTAAGGATTGAAAATCAGCATCAATGTGAAAGACGTATCAAAAATTAAATCACTGTTCTTAACTAGACTTTGTCTGTGCCTCAAGCCAGAGTCCTTGTCTATACCAGGCTAGAGGCCCTAGGAAATTCAAGTAGTGTTTGCATTGAGAACAAAAATGGAAAAACAAAACAGAAACAATCTCACACAAACCAACATAATGGTCAATAAGTAGGAAATAGGATTAGGACAAATATTCTATTCTTTACAAATATACTACTACTAGTCTTAAAGTTTTTATTATACAGGTCTTTTACTTGCTTGGTTAGAGTTATTCCAAGATAGTTTTTGAAGTTATTGTGAAATGTGTTGTTTCCATGATTTCTTTTCAGTCTGCCATTTGTGTATAGGTAGGATACTGATTTTTGTGTATGTGATAATTTTGTATCCTGCTACTTTGCTAAAAGTGATTATCAGCTATAGAAGTTGGAAATTTCCTGGTGGAAAAATTTTGGTTATTTATGCATAAAATTGTGTCATCTGCAAATTAAGATACATTGACTTCTTCCTTTGCAATTTGTGTCCACTTGATCTCCTTCAGTTGTCTTATTGATCTAGACAAAACTTCAAGTACTATATTGAATAGGTATGGAGAGAGTGGACAACCTTGTCTGTTTCTTCATTTTAGGGGAAGTGCTTTGAGTTTCTCTCCATTTATATTAATATTTTCTATGAGCCTGCTGTAAATTGCCTTTATTATGTAGAGGAATCTCTGTTGTATCTCTAGTCTCTCCAGGACTTTTATCATGAAGAGATGTTGATTTTGTCAAAGGCCTTTACTGCATCTAATGAGAAAATCAAGTGCTTTTTGTCTTTCAGTCTGTTTATATGGCAGATTACATTTATCGATTTATGTATGCTGAACCATTCCTGCATCTCTGGGATGAAGCCTACCTGATCTTCTGGATATGTTCTTGCATTTGGTTTGCAAGTATTTTCTTGAGCATGTCTGTAGAAATGAAGAAAGAATTTAAAAAGAACATGAAAAGATTGAGAGATTTCCTATGGTCATAGATCAGTAGCATTAATATCTATTAATAATAGTGAAAATGACCATCCTACCAAATCCAATCTCTAGAATCAACACAACGACCATGACTCCATACATTCATACTTCATTATACTTCACAGAATTTGCAAGGACAATTTTCAGTTTCTTAACTTAAAAGTTTAGAATAGCTAAAAACCAGAAAACAAAACAAAAACAAAAACCCCTGTGAATAATAAAGGAACAGCTATAAGGATCACCACTATTAATTTCAAGTTGCACTACAGAGTTGCAGCAGTAAAGACAGTGTGGTATTGGCATTAAGACAGACACTTTGATGAGTCAAATCAAACTGAAGACCCAGGTATAAGTCTACACATCCAAGATTCAGGTCCACACATCTTGTGATAGCTGGTTTTTAACAAAGAATCCAAGAAGACACACTGGAACAAAGACAGCGTCTTTAACAAATGGTGCTTATCAAAACAGATCACTGCATGTAGAAGAGTGCAAATAGACCCATAGTTATTACCTTGTAAAAAATTGAAAGACCTCCACATACTACCAGATATCCTGATTCTGTTAGGGAAAAAAAAAATCAAGGAATCGTCTTGAACTCACTGGCACAGGAAAAGACTTTCTGAACAGAGCATTATTAGCACAGGCACTAAGATCAACAGTTAATAAGTGGGAGCCCGTAAAACTGAAAAGCTTCTGTATGGCAGAAAACATCACCATTTGGGCAAAGCAGGCTACAGAATGTGTAAAGATTGTTACCAAATAAGAACTAAGAGAAACTGACGCCAAGGAAACAAATAACCCATCTGGAAAAATGGGGTATAGATCTAAACAAAGGCTTTTCAGAGGATGAAAGATGAATGAGTGAGAAACACATTTAAAATGTTCAACATCCTTAGACACCAGGGAAACGCAAATCAAAACCACTTTGAGATTTCACCTTACACCAGCCATAATGTCACGGTCTATGAAACAAATGAGAGCATAGGCTGGCAAGGAAGTGGGGTCAGGGGAACACTCATGCATTGCTGGTGGGACTATAAACTTGTACATCACTATGGATGTACAAGTGTGGAGCTTCTCAGGAAGCTGGGAATAGATCTACCTCCAGATCCAGCTAGACCACTCTTAGGTATGCATCCAAAAAACTCCGCATTCTATTACAGGGAGACTTCCTCATTCATGGTCATTGCCGCTCTATTTATAGGAGCCAGAGAAAAACATGGTACATTTACATAATGGAATATTACTAGGCTATTAAGATAACAAAACAAAGCAAATCTTGAAATCATGAAGATTTCAGGAAAATGATGGAGATAGAAAAAAAATCTTCCTGAGTGAGCTAACCCATACCCCAAGAGACAAGTATGGCATGTTTCACTTATATGTGAATATTAGCCTTTAAGCATTCAGTACACACGCTATAACACATATAACCACAAAGGTTACTATAAAGTAAGGAACTAGGCAGGGAGGGGTGGGCCTCCCAAGCAAAGGAAATAAAATGTATAGTTTAAGGGAAACTGGAATCTGAGAATTAAATAGGGAAAGGGAAGGAAGGAGGGAAGGAAGGAAGGAAGGAAGGAAGGAAGGAAGGAAGGAAGGAAGGAAGGAAAGGAATATAAGAAGAACAATACTAAGGGCCCTTTGAGGAGTTATATGGAAACCTACTGCAGTAGAAGCTTCTAAAATGTATACACATGTGAAAGAAGTCCAAATGGAGTCACTAAGTAATGGGGGGACAGAGTCCCAATTAAGCGTTTTTTTCCCAGCAAGTGACACCTCCAGTGCTAAGAATGGGTTACATCTGGTTGAGTTGTTGGCCAAATGAACCCTGTGGAACCCTCAAACATCTCAGGCTATTGCCAAAGCTTATTTTTTTCTTCTCCACAAACTGACGGTAAGTCTCCATTGCTGAAAAACAGCACTAATACGAGGTGGAAATTTCTGACTTTTGGAAAGTCAAAGGACGTTTTGCTGGGGGCACACAGGTAAAAGGAGGTCTTGCTAAAGACACAGGAAAGGATGCATGATGTTAGGAAGGAATATAAATATAACCCAAGGGATGGCGGACAATGCTCATGGCATTGGTTCACCTTGACATTCCTTAGTGGTCATCATTTGTCATGACTTCATAGAATGAAACACCAAAAAACTTCTGGGGGTGTTCTGCCAGCTTCTTGCCGCCTCTCAAACTTCGATTGGCAGAGTGAAGTGGAAGTTTCTGAATATGTGCACTGGTACAGACCCGTGTGGAGGTTTGCTAAGACAGACTCACATGGTATTTTGCTGAGGCAAGACCCGTAGGATGACATGTGATGTAAAAGGGAGTTTAAATAGAACTCAACTCAAGGGACAGTGATGGCTGGCTTGCACAGCTCGCTTTGTAATGCTTCGTTGGTCTCACTCACGTCTTCGCCTCTGGGATCTTCACTTCAGTGAGAGAGGCATAGAAGAGAACTTCTGACCTCCTGTCTGGTCCTGGTCACTCCTGCTGACTCCTGCCAATTCAGTGGAGGCCTGGCTGTTTCTGCTGGATTGGTTGTGGCACTGTTTGCTCTCCTGACACTACTGAACTGGACTGCTGGTAACCCTGACAATTGGAGACTGAAATCGCCCCAAGGAACTACTTCTAAGCATCATACAGCGGAGCCTGTGGCATTCTGGATTGACCCTGTCATTGCTGGTTTGTGAAAGATGTTTGTGAGTGGATAGAACCACTGCTGATTTGTGTGAACTGAACTGCTGCTATCCTGACAATGTAGATTGGATTTGCTCCAAAGAACTGTATCTAAACAGGTCTACTTTCCCCGTATCCTGATAACCTTTCTTTCCCACTACCTCTGGTGGGTGGTGGGCTAGAAGGGAGGTTAAAGCATTTAAGAAACCTCATTAAAAGTAGGCTTTGAAAAAAATCTAAGCCAACACTAACATATCTTATTAAACATGGACTAGTTGAAGTTGTACCTAACTAGAGCATTTTTTTCCTACTGACTAGTGTTCACGGTACTAAAAGGTACTCTACAAGCTACCAGAGAAGAAAGGTATATCATCAACCCAGCTACAAACTCTTCAGTCTGCAATGGATCTGGTAGGAATTCGGAAAGGGGAAACAAGTTCAGAATGTGTTATATACATTTTTTCAATAACACCCTAATGTACTATATACTTAATTGCTTAATACTTAATATACTTAATTGCTATATACTTAATAAAATTATATTGTAGGAAGATATACATATAATATTCTTGAGAAGTATTTTGATACAGTACTAATAGATAAATTTGTTAATTATAGAATAACAATCTTAATAAAAGTTATTAATTATCCTTTAAAATGGCACATTGCATACACGATATGCTGTGACTATCTTTAGATGAGAGATTCACATTATTTTTTTTCTTACTGATATTCTGTGCTTTTTTTTCAAGTTTTCTTATGGTGCACACAGGTTATTTATAAAACCTGAATTTTAAGAGTGTTTAATAAAAGAAATTCCATCTCTGTGAAGACAGTAACCAGAGTGATAGCTGTCATTAGACTGTCTGTATGATGGGAGAGGGGCTGTTTTCTCTCTCTTTTGGAAATTATCTTTCTTTCTTTCATTAAGATATCATTTTGAATACAATGACAAAGATAGCAGATAGTAATTTAAAGTACATTTGCTTGGGAAAAGAGAAATGTGGTAACCCTTTGTCACCACTACTGTTTAAAACATTTTCTTACATGTCTCCAAGATCCGGAAGTCTAGAGTCAACTGCAGTAAATATTTTATCATTTACCATGAAAGTCTCACACATGCATCTGACACAGCTACACTCTGAGTCTTCCTTCGGCTCTGCTGTGTTTCAGCTGGAGTTTTGTTATGCGCTCCCTCCATGGTACCAAGGACTTGTCCAGTGGCCTTGGATGGTATCCTCACCTGCCTCTGGTCAGACCCATCACCACATGCAATCTTCTACCTGTGCATTTCTGCTGGTGTAGGCATCTATTACGTATACATATACCATATACATCTATGCAGCTATACAAATATAATGTACGTATTGCTTTCTTTAAGCAACGTGATCACACAAACCACTATAGATGATCTCCATGCTTCTTTTCTGCATTTGCATATGTATAAGCACGTGTGTACTAATGTATTTATACATGTAGGAGAAACGTATTACTTAAAAAAAAACAAAAAACACTTGGCTCTCACACATTCCATACGTTTTGAACCTTCTACAAGACTTTTGTTGCCTCAGAAAGCTGACCAGAACTGTTCTACTTAATTTGATTCTTGTGCTTGAACTGCATAACAATACTTTTAATCAGAAAAGAACTATTATGTCTTTTTTTTTAATGAAACTTGACTTGGGTTTCATTGTTTTCTTTTATTCATCTAAAGCTGTGTTTCAGATCTAACTTGAATGTGCAAGTTGTTTTCCTGAATCCGTGCTTGGTTATCTCTTAATAAAAAGAAAAACAATATTAAGAATGAGATAATGAGTGGAGTAAAGCGATGTAGGAAGTCTGTAGTCACAGAAGACGGGAGGCAGAGGGAGGAGCGCAAGTTCAAGGCCAGCCTGGGCAAAAGGAGCTGTTACCTCAAGAAGAAAAAACAGAGTGGGTTATATATAAATGGTTAATTTATCTTCTGAGAAAGTATTTTAGAGAATTCTCTGAATTCATTAGAGAAAAGTTGTATTCTTTTTTAATATATGTTGAAAGATAAACCATATCTAGGATTAAGTAATGCTGGACAAGATCTATAATTATATCTGATATGACAGAAAGAATTTCAATTTAAAACCACAATAATTTTGATATTCAAGATGCACATATTGAATACTTGACAGGGCCCTGCAGACGGAATATAGTCCAATGGTGGATAAATTCACCAAAGAGGAGGTCAGGCTGTGGTGCAAGGTTCATGAGTGCTGAGGCTCATGGGAACAAGCTCACTTAGAAATGGATGAGGTCATGTTCTATGCGCGCGCGTGTGTGTGTGCGTGCGTTTGTGTGTGCATTTGTGTGTGTGTGTGTACACGTGCGAGTCTTTGAGTGTACAGGTGCAGATGCCGATGTGGAAGCCAGTGTATGATCTCTGGCATCGTCCCTTCTGATCTCCACCGAATTCCTATAAGGTAGGACAGCTCACTGAATTAGAAGCTTACCCTCGTGACTACACTGACTGCTTGTCTCCACCCCACCAACACTAGGATTATGGATGTGCACAGACAGTTGGCTCGTAGTGTGAGTGCTGGGCGTATGAACTCAGATTCTCCTGCTTGCACACCTACCCCTCTTACTCACCGAGCATTTCTCCAGCCTTTGGTTTTCCTAAGCTCGGAGGTGGAAAATGATAATCCCAAAGGGATTAGTCCTGGAGCTGGGAGTATTTAATGTTTTTAATGTGACCTGGCTAAATAAGAGAAGAATTTCTCTCCTGGAAAAGAAGCCGTCCTTAGTTTTCTATTTCATTACACTCGAACTGTTCTTCCGATTCCCCGAGGCCCCAGCTTCTTGGTGCAGACCCAGAGCTTGCTCACACCGCCCCTTTCAGCCTTCCCTCCTAGTTTATCTCCATCCAACCTACAAGAACACTTTCTACCAGGGACTCCACATTGGCCACACAGGACTGCGGCACAGGTGGGCGATTTTCACTATTCTTTCTGTCCTTCATTCTGGTCCCTCTAGTCTTACTCTTAATCCTGCTGCAGCCTCACTGCAGAAGCTCCTTCTCCTAATGCACCTCCATTCCCTGGGGACTCCTCTTGGTGGGGACCCAGGCTCCCCTGGCACTTTGCTGATGGCTTTCTCAGCCTTTACTGTAGCTCACTTTCGTTCCTTTTCTCCACCCACTGACCTGCAAAAGACACTCCCTTCCAGGGAGCCCCCAACCAGCATGCTTGCCTAGGACACTGAGTAGGCAACAGCAAACAGAGAACACAACACCCACCAAGAAAGATCTCTACACCAAGGAACACCTCAAACACCATGATTCCAGATGTTTTTCTGGTGTAAAAACAAAGGCATTAACAACCAAGACAATATGCCCTTCCAGATGCCAGCAACCATATTTTGTCAGACACCGAGAAAAACAATTTAACTGAGACACAAAACTAGAAAATCAAAATATCATTACAAATATGTTCAAGGGTCTTAAAGATGATATGAATAAATTCCTGGGTGAAGACTGGGAAAACACAAAGAATTGAACAAAGTAATGGGGGAAAAGGAACCTGAAAGTAGAAGATAATAAAGAAAGCCCAATTGAAATAAAACTAAAAACAAAATAGCAAGCAAAGCGTCAGCAGTAAGCCTCACGGACAGATTATAAGAAATAGAAGAGAGAATCTCGTGTCTTGAAGGCAAGGTAGAAGAAATGGCTGGCTTACTCAAAGAAATTGTTACATCTAAAAACATACAGGTACAAAATATGCAGGAGATCTGGGACACTCTGAAAAGACTAAGCCTACAAATAATATCATAGAAGAAAAAGAAGAAACTCAGATGAAAATCACAGAAAATATCTCTAACAAAATCATGGAAGAAAATTTCTCCAACCTAAAGAAATGCATATCAAAGATACCAGAGGTCTTCAGAGCACCAAATAGACAGGAACAGAAAGGAAATTCCCCACAATACATAATAATCAAAACATACATAATAAAGAAAGAATATTAAAAGCCCCAAGGAAGAAATGATCAAGTAACATATAAATAGACCATTATAATAATGTCTGATATTTTAAAGGAGACTGAAAGCCAGAAGGTTATATGGATGGATGTTCTACAAACTTAGAGACCACAGATGCCACCGTGACTACTGCACCCATCAAAACCATCAGTTACAATGAGCAGAGATGGAAAGGTGTTGCACTTTCCACGATAAGCCCAAATTTAAGCAATTTCCATTCAGCTCTACAGAAGGCACAAGATCTCTGTCTCTGTCTCTGTCTCTTTCTCTGTGTGTCTGACTGTCTTTCTCTGTGTCTCTCTCTCTTTCCTCTCCTTCTCTTAAATATGAGATGGCTAACACACCCAAGAAGACACAGTCATATCAAACATCATAACAAAAAATAACAGGAATCAATAAAAACTGCTCATTATTAACTCTCAATATTAATGATCTCAGTGTATCCCCAAAGACACAGACTAACAGATTAGATTATAAAACAGGATCAATGTTTCACCTGCATCAAAAAACCACATGTTACCATCAAGGATAGCTGTTATTTCAGGGGGAAAGAATGGGAAAAGTATTCCAAGCAAACAGAACCCAGAAGCAAGCAGATGTAGCAGCTTTTGTAATATATGACAAAATAGACTTCAAACCAAAACTAGTCAGAAGACATATGGAAGAATACTACATACTTATTAAAGAAAAATTCATAAAATGTTAACATTCTAAACATTTATTCACCTAACACAAGGACACAAGGACCCACAGTTGAATAATGTAGAGAGTAAGATTGTGGAACTCTTGAGTCCTAAATGGGATGTCTTCGTCAAGCTACTTCCTTCAAGGCTCAGGGATCTATGTGGGAAGAGGAGGATATTGTGTTTTTTAAGACGAGGTGTGAAGGGGGGTTGGCAGGCCCAGCCAAGGTATCCTCCTGCAGGCCTTATGCAAAAGCAAGTTTATTTGGGACCTGGTGGAGGGGTAGAGTCAGAGAAAGGGGGACAGAGAGGGACAGAAAGAGAGATGAAGGGAAGAAAGGGGGAAGAGGTCCCTGGGGACACATGGGGAAGAGAGAAAAGGAGAGGAAAAGGAGAGGAAGAGAGGGAGAAAGAGAGGGAGATGGGAAGAGGAAGGGGAGAGGAAGGGGAGAGGGAGAGAAAGAGGGGAGAAAGGGAGAGGAAAAGTCTTATTTATGGGAGCCAGGCTCCTACCTGGCTGTTGCTAGGTTGGGTGGAGCCCAGAAGAAATGCTAACAGAAGTGGGAGAAGTGTAAGCACCAGAAGCAATGGTTGAATCCAGGAAAATGAGTCTGGTTCAGCACGCAGATACACATGTGAACCCACCAAGACCGACACATGCATAGGACCTACCCACGTTCAAGCCAGATGGGATCCCTGCACTGAGCAGGAAGTACCCACCACTCAGTGGCTCCCACCCCTAACGAGGAAGCTATTTGCCATTGATACCTGCAAAGTTTTATCCATGCTATGCCACTGGGTATAGCAACCAAACTCCAGAGCAGGCACCATGCCCAGGACAAGGTAGCTACAGAAGACAAAACACACGTTTTGTTGTGGACCTTTGTTTCGTTTTGGCACATTTTGTCTTTTGCTTATTTGTTTTGGTATTTGTATTTTCGTGGGTTTTGTTTTGCTTTGTTTTGGCAGAGAAAGTGGGGAAAAATGATCATACAGTTGGGTTAGTAAGAAGGTGGGGGGAATCCGGAAGTTGGTGAGGGGAGGTAGCATCTTAAAAATATATTATATAAAAAATTAAATTAAGAAAAAGGAAAAAAAATAAATTAAAAAAAGAAAAAGGCAAATAAATTCTTCAGATTTATGCAAACCCATTTTTCTGTTTCTTTTCAAATTCTCAGTAGTTGTTCAGTACATTTTGAATGAGTAAACAAATAAAAATGAATAATGATGTTTTGAACTTTTAAAATTTAATTTAAATTACATTTCCATTAAAAAGTAATTTCAAACATGATAAGAGACTATACAATGATTTCCTTTGGGCCAATTGCTTAGATTCCACATCTAGTCATCCTATTAGTTCCTTTCCTGGTTGTCATGACAAAATGACACGTAAGAGAAACTCAAGGAGGGATACATTTTGTTCTTGCTTTGCAAAGTCCATCAGCAGCAGGGACAGCAGAAGGCAGCTGGTCTCCTTACTTGTAGTCAGGAAGCAAAGAGAGATGAAGTCTGGTATTCTTCACCCTGGGGATCTCAGTGCAAAAGATGGTGACACCCACAGTTAAGATAGGTCTTCCCACCTTAGTTAAACATTCCTGGACACACTTCCCATAGTCCCCCACAAGCACATCATCTGAGAAGTTCTTAATCTAGGCAAGATAACAAGAAAGATTAGCCACTACACAGTCTGTGACTAATCGTGTTTTACACCTCCTCATCTGGTTCCCTTGGTTAGTCTGTTAGTAAATCCAGACACCCTATTAGTCTAGCTGTGAATATTTGAATATGTCTCAGAGACCCTCTTGGAATCATAGCCATAACAGCACAACATCACTCTGTCTTGTTAAAGGGCAGCATGGCTGTGGTATGTGTACTTACGTAAGACAGAATTCTGATAGAGTCCATAAGCTGCCACTGACTGACCGAAGTGCTCCCTGAGAATTGTTCAACCCACGTTCCCCTTGACCTTTCCCCCTTTCATATATATTTGTTAAGACTTTTCCTGTAGAGGTTTTTGAGCACGGATATAGCTGTTTGTGTGTCCAAGGTGTTATCTAGGGTGGCTTTTTGTGCCTGGTTTCCTGTAAATTGAGAGTTTGACAGACAGGCTTGATCAGATCCAGGTTTGACTCTCCTCAGCGAGACTGTTTCCTAAGTGGCACCGTGAGCATCCATCAGGACACACGTAATGCCTGGCTGTCTCTCCTTTTGAGATGTTAACAGCGGTTAATGATCCTTGCCGAGACCCATTAATTCATTAAGAACATCAGAATCTACCATCCTGTTTGTCCTTCTTCATTTACCAGCTTGAAGAAACACTCCTCATCAACTCCGTATTTACTTGGGGGCGTCCCCTGTAATTACAGCCGAATACACGTTAGCTCTTCCTCTTTTTAACCAGTCTGTAGAATAATGAGCCTGATCTCTCTTGTTCTCCCAAAGGAGCTGATGAATTTCTTAATCCTTACGGATCGCAAGTTTAAGCAGACCTGGTAATTTTCAATTCATCCCACATATTCCTGTATTGCTGCTCTACCTCGGGCAGTGACACCCAAGGGTCACCCTCTGGAGGTAGGGGTGGCCCATACTTTGGACCTGGACACTGCTTTTCAGTGATTGAAATGAGGAATAAGATTTTACCCCCTAGCATTATTCTCTGCTTACAGTGCAAAGTCAGGATGGCAATGTTCGTTTGTTTTCACTTGAACTCCCCTTGCATTGTGTTTCCTTGTTTCACAGGAACAAGATCAAACTAGAAAAAGTCTTCTTTGTAGTAGTTTTGTTATTCTTCTAATATAGTCTAGAAGGAGTTAATATTCAAAGTAGTGCATTTTAAACCTACCAGAGATATTTCTCTTCTGAAATAGATACCCATAGATACCCAGTAGTCAGTCAGTCTCTCTCTCTCTCTCTCTCTCTCTCTCTCTCTCTCTCTCTCTCTCTCTCACACACACACACACACACACACACACACACACACACACACACGCACATACACACACTACTATACATCTTCTTTCTACCTTGACCTTCTACACAGCATGGCACACTGAACAAAACTCCGGTCTCTATCGGGCCCTTTACATCCCTTTCTGCTACTCCACTGTGTAGCCGTGCCAAACTTCACTTACCTCTTCCAGATGGGTCTTGGCTATTGAGAGTCGTTTGCATTTTTAATGCTTTTATGAGCTAAGTTAATGAACGGTTTTCTGTGTATGTGAATGTCTTTCTATTTTGCTCGTGTGGACTTTTATCAGGGGATTGTGCCAAAGAATAAATGTGCTGGATGTGTACTGAGATACTCGCCCACAGTTCGCACCTTTTTCATTCTGATAACTAAAGCTGCCGAAGATTATGTGGTCCGACAACTCAGAGCAGATTTTACTGGCTTTTTTTTTTCGAATGGAGGAGGCTGAACATATTTTCATACACCTTGGGACCGATTATGTTGTGCTTCGGAAGAAGCATGCCCACTTGCCCCTAGTCTGTTCTTCCATCAGTTTGAGCTCGCAAGTTTTCAAGGGTTAGAATTACTTTATATATCGGGTTACTAACTCGTTGTTAGGCTGAGTGGCAACTATTGTACTCTGTTGGCTATTGGAGATTTTACTTTTCTTCTTTTAGTATTTTTTTCTCAGACAGGGTCTCATGTAGCCCAATCTGGCCTTGAACTAGCTACACAGCTGAGGATGACTTTGAACTTCTGACCCTCCCTTGTCTACCTCCCAGTTACTGGTGTTATAGGGTTGTATCAATAAACCTCGGTTGGTTGTTGCTGTTTGTTTTAATAACTATTTTTTTCTTTTTGAAGAAATTTTACAAACTGTATGTACATGTTTGAGTGAGTGTGAGTGCAGGTACCCACAGAAGAGTAGGTAGCGGTGGGGGTGGGGTCGGGTCAGAGCCACTAGAGATGCCCAGCAGGGACACCAGAAGCCAAATACAGGTCTCCAGTCCCAGATATTTTACTCTTCCTAAAGTGTGTATTTTGCTATAGAAAATTTGGAATTTGTATATTTTTGAATTGGAAATAGATTCTTCTCTCATACAATACATCCTGACCATGGACCACAGTTTCCTCTCACTCCATTCCTCCCAGCTGCCCCTCACCTCCCCTCTCCCAGATCCACCTCCCCTCCATTTCCATTCAGAAAAGAGCAAGTCTCCAAGAGACAGCAACCAAATATGACAAAAGAAAATCTAAGACAAGGCAAAAGCCCTCACACTGATGCTGGGCAAGGCAACCCAACATGAGGGAAAGAGTCTCAAGATAAGGCAAAAGAATCAGTCAGACACACATCTGCTCCCACAAGTAGGAGTCCCGCAAAAACACCAAGCTAACACACACAACATATCCACAGAGGACCTGGTGCAGACCCTTGTAGGTCCCATGCTTGCAGCTCCAGTCTCTGTGAGCCCATGTGAGCCCATATGAGCCCATGTGAGCCTTGCTTAGTTGAGTCAGGAGGCCGTGTTCTCCTGGTGTCCTCTATCTCTTCTGACTCCTACAACTTTACTGCCCTGTTCTGTGGAATTCCTCAAGCTCTGGCGAGAGAGACTTGAAGAGACCTCCGATTTAGACTCTCTCTCTCTCTCTCTCTCTCTCTCTCTCTCTCTCTCTCTCTCTCTCTCTCTCTCTCTCTCTCCGTAATGTCTGGCGGTGGGTATCTGTAACTGTTCTCCTCTGCTGACAGAGGAAGCTTCTCTGATGATTGGACAAGGCACCAATCTATGAGTCTAGCAGAATATTAGGAATCATTTTATTGATTTTTTTTTTAGATCAATCATGCTTGGTTCTACTCCTGACCTCTGGGGATTCAGTCTCTGATTTCTGGCCATATGAGCAGTGTAGGGCCATAGGCTCCCTCTCATAGAGTGGACCTCAAATTGAAGTAGAGCTTGGTTGGCCACTCCCAAAAGCTCTGTACCCCCATTGCATACCTTGCAGGCAGGACAGATTGTAGGTCAAAGGATTTGTGGCTGGGCTCGTGCCACATTTCTCTTTCAGTAGCCTCCAGAGTACCTTCCTGTGCCAAAGAGACTAGAACATAGGGGTGAATGCTCCATGCAGACACCAGCTCTACCTTCCACATTCAGTCAGATGTGTGGGATGTTGTCCTTGACAATGTTTTTGGAAAACAACCCTCTGTCCTAGCATCAGCCTGGGTTGTTTGGGGGTCTCCACCCAATCCTTTTGGCCAATACCTCAGTTGAATGTAACCCAGTCTTGCCTCTGGGAGTCTTGCCTGACTACAAAAGATGGTCAGTTGAGACTGTGTATCCTCCATTATTAGGAGTCCCCACCTGATCATCTTCATAGATTCCAGGAAGTTTCCACTGCACTAGGTTTTCACACTATCCCTCAGAGCCCCCCAATTCTGTCTCTCCCTGTTCTTTCTCCATCCCATCTCCCCCTTCACCTGATCCCCTCCACTCCTGCCCCTACTTACCCCCAGTGTACCTAGTCTACTGCACCTTCCTTTGCAAATCCATGTGTCTCCTCTAGAACCTTCTTCCCCTTTACCTAGCCTTTCTGGGTTTATGGATTGTAGTTTTGTTATCATTTACTTAACAGTTAATATCCACTTATATGAAACGCATACCTTATTTATCTTCCTGGGTTACCTCACTCAGGATGATTTTTTTTCTAGATCCATCCATTTGCCTACATATTTCATGATGGCATTTTTTTTTTTTAAAAAAAAAAAGGCTGGGTATCATTTTGTTGTGTAAATCTACCACATCTCTATCCTCTTTTTGGTTGAGGGACATCTAGATTTTTTCCTTTTTCTATTACGAATAAAACCACAATGAATGTGGTTGAGTAAGTGTCCTTGGGGTATGATAGACTATCATTTGGATAGTAACCAAGAGTGATATAGCTGGATTTTGAGGTAGATTGACTCCCAACTTTCTGAGGAATTGATTTCCATAGTGGCCGTACAAGTTTGCATTCCCACCAGCAATAAGGAATGTTCCCCTTGCTCCCCATCCATGTGCTGGCACTTGTGTAACTGATCTAAGCCATTCTGACGGTTGTAAACCGGAGTCTGGAGGTAGTTTTGATTTGCATTTCCCTGATGGCTAAGGAATGTTGAGCATTTCTTTAAGTGTTTCTTACTCATTTGAGATTTCTCTATTGAGAACTGGGTATTCTTAAATGAACCATTTCTTCTGGCTATCAAGATTTGTTTGGAGACGGGATCCCACCCACTTCTCCCTGTTTCTGAATCTCACTTCTAGAGCTTGTGTGGCCCACTGAACAGTAACATTCAAGTGTCGTATATCTGAATGGATTTTTGAGTGAGCTATGAAGAGTAAATCCAATGTTACCCTTTCCCATATGGTCATCTATTGATTCCAAACCCATGGGCAAGACAGTGTGCCTTGTCTCTCCAGGTCTGGCAACCACTGTCTCTGTCTGACCTGTGAGAATTGGGCCGCTGCTGTGCCTTGTCTCACTGCTTTACCTGTCTGATTAGAGTGGAATGATTAACTCGTTTTTAGAGGTCCATTTTCTTTCTCGGTGGTCCCCTATGGACACTTCTCGGTCCCTCCTGTTGTGCCTGCCCCCACAGAGTCTGTTGATCTCTGCATGACAATTTTATGATCTGATACTTTACTAAATTTTGTTATTGTACTAAAGTGCTTTTTCATTTGTTCTTTTGCATTTTCCCAAGAGTATAGTTATATAATTTTCATTTAATTGCTTATTTAGAATCAAGATACTTTAGAATTTATTTTTTTGCCTCTATTGTGGGAGGTTGTATTTTTCTAGAAAATACATTTTATCTGGGCCTGAAAATGCTTTTGCACTAAGTTGTACAAAATAGTCCCATTTTTAAGTTTTTCGCTTATATTGGACAATTATTTCCCACTTGTTAACTCTGTGTATTTGCATGTTCTCGATCTTCCACTCAGTGAGTCGTGTCTCACTATGCATGTGTACATTATGCAGAAAGAGCACTGTGGTGCATGTGTGCCTCGGCGAATACTCACTGAGTGAGTGTGGAGCTCTAGGAACATCAAAACATCTGAGCATGCCCAGAAATGGTGCATACAAAAACCAGAATGTGTTCCCTGCTGGTCGAGATGGCTTCTCCATCTGATTGACAAAGTTGCCCAAGCTTTTCATCTGTTGCTCAGTTTCAGTTTCTTCTACTCACTATTTGTGAGATTCTCTCCTGCCCCTGTACACCGCTAATTCATTTGTTTTCATTGATGAATCAAACTCCCTTCGTTAGTGTCCCCTAACAGAAGAGCCCTACTGCTGTCAATTCAGATATGCAGCCCCCAGACTGCGCTGTTAACGACAGCAGCACCCTGAGTGCTTTTACTAACAACTGATGTGTGTGCGAGTATCAACCCGATGAATGTGTGAGCATCAGCCTGATAGATGTGTGAACATCAGTGCCATTGGGCCCGTAAGGCTGTGTGTGCCAATGTTACTAAAACTGCCAGGTTTTCAGAACTCTTGTTCTAGCTTGTGCCCTGACCCCAACCACGAGCCAATTGTTTTGGAAACTTACTGTATCCATAGTCTAAGATGTGACTATACTGGTTGAAAGATTTGTCTTTTGCTGAGAACTAAAGACCATTACTATCTATTTGACTAAATTTTTTTGGTGAAAACTCTGTTTGAGTTTGTATCCACTTTCCTATTAGAGTTTTGTTGTTGCTGGCTTAGGTAAGCTCTTTATATGTGCTAGGGTTTTTGTCATACATAGTATTATCCATATGGACTACTGCCTTACATTTTGCCTTCTAGCTCTCTGAGTCTTTTGAAGGGTCTTATTTTTCCTATGGTGCCATTGTAAAATTTCTTTTAGAATTAGTTTTTTAAAATATCACAATTGACAGAGGAAGGAAAACATTCCATGATAAAACCAAATTAAACCAATTCCTATCTATGGATCCAGCTCTACCAAAGTCTCTGGAAGGAAAACTTCAGTCTGAAGAGGTTAATCACACCCAAGAAGACACAAAGAATAAAATAAATCAAAATGTGGAGGGGGGTGGGTGGGGCCCACACAATAACAAAAAATGACAGGACTTAGTAAACATTGCTCACCAATAACTTTCAAAATTAATGATCACAATCCTCCAGTAAAAAGACCTAGACTAAAACCAAAATGAATTAGAAGCAAATCCATTTTTCAGCTGCATCCCAGAATCACGCTAACAAGGATAATCACTTCAGGGTAAAAGGATGGACAAACATATTCCAAGCAAACGTACCCTAGAAGCAAGCAGGTATAACCATTTTAATATCTGGTAAAATAGGTTTCAAACCAAAACTAATCAGAAGACACAGGGAAAGATAACATATAGTTATTCAAGTAAAAACCCATAAAGGGCATATTGCAAATCTAGACATTTGTGCACCAAACACATGAGCCCCAAAGTTCATAAAAGAAACATTACTAGAGCTAAAAATCCCACATAAAATAATACCATAAGTCAAATATATAGCACAGACATCAACAGAAATGTTCTCCCAAATACAAAAGAATATACTTTCGTCTTAGCAGTTCATGGATCTTTCTCCAAAACTTTTTGTGTACTTGGACACAAAGCAAATCTCAACAGATCCATAAAAATTTGAAACATCCCTTGCATCCTATCTACCATGTATTAAAGTTGAATATCGGCAGCAACAGAAAAAACATAAACTAATAAAAACTGGTTAACTCACTACTGAACAAGAAGTGGTTCAACATAAATTAAGAGGGAAATTAAAAACTTTTTAGAATTGACTGGAAAGAAAACACAACATACCCACGTCTGTGGGACACAGTGAAGGCGGTGACAAGAGGCAAGCTCATAGCAGTAAGTGCATGCATTAAAAAAAGGTGGGATCTCATATTAACAGGTTAGGTTCACCTGAAAGCTTTAGTGCCACAAGAAGAAACAATACTGGAATAGAGCAGATGGAAAGAAACACTCAAACCCAGGGCTGAAATCAATGAAACAGAAACAGCGTAAACAAAAAAATAAATAAATGAAGAGTTGGTTCTTTTAGAAATCTTTAAGATTGATAAACATCTTGCTGAATTAATTGAAAGATGGAGGGAGAAAGATCTAAATTAATAAAATTAGAAATGAATGCGGGGGACTTTACAACAGACGTGGAAGAAGTCAGAGAATCATAAGGACATACTTTAAAAATCTATACTCCACTAAACTGGAAAAATCTAAAAGAAATAGAACCTCTTGATAAACACAGCGTACCAGAGTTAAATCAATATCAAATAAGCAATTTAAACAGACTAATAACCTCTTGTGAAATGGAAGCAGAAAATAAATAAATATAAAAATAAAAACCACAAGGGCAAGCAGAGAATCTTACTGGACCTTGAGAAAACAATAAGCATCAATACCCATTAAATTATTCTACAAGATAGAAACTGAAGAAACATTTTCTAATTCTTTTTATGAAGCTGCAATTATCTTGATACCAAAACCAAACAAAGACCCAATCAAAAGAAAAAGAAAGAAAGAAAGGAAAATTACACACTGATATCCCTTATCAAGACACGAGCAAGAATTCTCAATGAAATATTTACAAACTCTTTTCAAGAACACATCAAAAAATTATTCACCATGATCAAGTCGTCTATACCCCAGAGATACAGCGATGGGTCAACATATGTAAATAAATAAACATAAGCGACCACAGAAACAGACTGGAAGACAAAAATCCTATGATTATCTCATTAGATGTAGAAAAAGCTTATGACAAAATCAACTTCCCTTCATGATAAGAGTTCTGGAAAGTCTAGGGATGCAATGGACATTCCTCTACATAACAAAGGTAATTTACAGACAGCTCATAGCACCATCAACACAAATGAAGAGAAACTCAACACATTTCCACTAAATTGAGGTTCAAGTCAATGGTGCCCACTCTTTGTATCTAATCAATATAGTACTTGAAGTCATAACTAGAGCAATAAGACAAATGAAGACCTCAAGAATGAAACAAGTCAAAACATCTTAATTTGAAGATGATATGATTCTTATACATAAAAGACACTGCGAACCTAACCAGTGCTAGTGAACATCTTCCACAAAGTAGCAGGATACGAAACCAACACACACAAATTCGTAGCCTTCCGACATAAAAGCAACAAAAATTCTGAGAAAGAAATCAGGGAAGCAACACCTTTCAGAACGGGCTCAGAAAGGAAAAATCCTGGGGTATCTCTAACAAGCAGGTGAAAGACTTGCAGAGTGAGATGTCAGAAGACGGAAAGAGACAGGGAGACTAGAGTCGAGGTGGATTAAGCAGATAGGAGAACAGAAAAGGTGGGAATGGTATGGAATATAGGGATCGCTAGCACTAAGGGTCATTTGTTATGCTACTGGAACCCTAACATTGAAGAACGTCTTAAAGCATATGCATGTGTGAGAGAAATGTACATGGAGATGTCTCACCACATAATGGAGAGAAAAAGCCCCAACTAAATATTTGCTGCCATAAAGTGATACCTCCAAGGCCAGAGATGGGTTACAACTGGTTGTATTATTGGCCAAAGGTACTCCATGGAACCCCCAAACATCTTAGGTCATTGCCAATGCTATTGACAATAAACTTATAGTAAGGCCTATTGCTGAAGAGAACACAAACCAGCTACGAACTCGGTGATTCTCCATGGCAACCTGCCGCACTATTAAAATGCTATTCTAATAGTGGTAATAATGGTGTTGAGATAACCAACCGCTCTCTGATTGGATTTAAGGCCCATGGTATGAGATGGATGGAACCCATGCCTGTCACTGCTTGGATGGCTAAGAACTTGAAACTGCACAGGCAAGCTTCCAGGCGAAAATGAAATATGATTGTTCTGCCACAGGACATGGTAATAAAATGATTCCTAATGACAATCTGCCATTTCCATAGATAAGTGATGGTAGCTCAGCCATTCTCAGTGAAACTTCCTCTTACAGTGTGTGGGAAACAGAGTCAGACAACTGAACAATATGCAGACCGAGAGATGGAGAACATTCTGTCTTAAATGGGATCTCAAACCCTTCCCCCCAGGGATCAGGGAACTATGCAGAAGGGGAGCCGAAAGATTTTTAAGAAAGGTGATGAATGACTCCAAGAAAACAGTGTCTTCCAGACTCTACAGGACTGTTGTAATATGAACTCATGCAGACTATGATGTCATGCACAGGACCTACAGATGCTCAAGTCAGATGGAGCTGCAGTGCTGACTTTAATTGACAATTACTTGCCAAAAAAAGAAAAATCCATTCCAGTGATTACTTTGTTCACAGACCCAATAGACAGTGAGAGGAATGGCTGGAGAAAGGGGTAGCTATCCAGAGAATGGGTGATCCCCTGTACTTGATTACTGAACTCCTCTTCTGAAGAAGAAGTTACATTCTAAGGAGCATTTAACATGACACACAAGCATCTTCATAGCTTTTGCTCATTCAGTGAGATAGATCTACATGCTTCTTCCTCAGATAACTCTCTCATCAATTTCCAATTATGTTCTTTTTAACTCTCTGAACATCCAGCTCATACATTTGCTACAGCCCATTAAACAGTAACAGTCACACATCTGACCTCCTCTTCTTCCAAGCAAAATCTATTGCCATGTGTACTAGGCTAAGTTCTGCCCCCTTGAAGATTTCCCTTTTCCTGGTGTTTTTCAGGGTTGACAAGAAGAGTGTTGCAGTCTTGCAGCTGTCCGTCTCTTTACAGCAAGCAGAACCATCAGTAAACCAGGCCCTAGTCATCTTTTCAACTGATCGTGATGCACACCCCATGATGCTACAGGTGCACACTTGGGAGCAAAAGACATTGCAATGGGAGGAGAGATCATAGGCATTTGGGAACATCTTCATGTAGCTTGCATCAGGAACTTCTCAGGTCCTCTTCCATTTGATAATGGATTACGGCTGTGCATTGTCCTACTTTATGGCTTGGTTATTCAGGTAATACCTACCTCATGATGAGCTATTTAAATCACATGGTAACTTGGTGGCCTACTGTCTAACATTCAGTTTCCACTCAGGTCTAATAGCTGTCTGTCAAAGAGAGGAGAGTTGTCTGCTGGTGATGATAAGACCTCTCTCTGTGAGACACCTATTGGGGTCTGACAAAACCTCCAAACAGCATACCTATCTGTCACTGACACCTCAAGTGTTATTGGGTGGATGATATGGTCCAAACGGAAGAGCCTTCTCATATTGTAGGACCCACTCAAAGCTAGCAGCTTTCCAAGTCACTCGGTATGTGTGCTGGAGTAACATACCCTAATGTGTGCTGGAGTAACATACCCTAATGTGTGCTGGAGTAACATACCCTAATGTGTGCTGGAGTAACATACCCTAATGTGTGCTGGAGTAACATACCCTAATGTGTGCTGGAGTAACATACCCTAATGCTGTCTTCAGAATCCATATATTCACAGTGGGCTTTGCATTTATTAGTGACGGGAGGGGCCAGGTACAATAACATAACCTTTAACTTTGAAAGAATATCTCTGCACGCCCTGCACCATTAGACTCCTAGAAATTTCATTGAGGTAGGAGGCCTGTGTATTTTGGTTGGATATATTTATATTCCATCCTCTGAAGGCTGTGTGCGTTGCTAGCAAATTTAATACGGTTGCTACGTCCCGCTCACTTTGTCCAATCAGCATAGTCTCATGAATGTAGTGGATTAATATAATAGTTTGTGGAATATTTATATGATCTAGAGTCCTTTGAACTAAATAAGTTATGATCCAGGGCTTGAGAGTTGCTCTAACCTTAAGGTAAAGCTGACCTCACCAACTGAAAGCAAACTGCTTCTGGTGCTCCTTATAGAGAGCTATTAAGGAAAGGCTATTTGGTAGACCAATAGGGGGCAAGCCATGTACGAGGAGATGCTAGAATCTGCTCATACGGACACTACACCTACTACAGCAGCTACAGATAGTATTTGTTTAAGTTTGTGATAGTTAAGTCTCATTCCTCACCATACCTGTTTTCTGCGCCGGCCAAACAGGAGAGTTAAGTGGAGATGTGGGAACCACTGCCCCCACATCTTTCAAGTACTTGAAAATTCTTGGCACTAATTTCTGCAATCTTCCTGAGATTTGATAATTGGTCTTGGTTGACCTTTTCCCTTGCAAAGATAACTTCAATAGCTTCCATGTGGTTTTTCCAACCACAATACTGCTCAACCCATACAACATACAACATCTCTCCATTTCTAAGGGTACATATCCCAATTGAACGTTTAGAATTATAGAAATAAGCACAGGATGAATTCAGGGACGCAGTGGACCACTAGGAGTCAGATTTTAGCACTTGACCTCCATAAGCCCCCACTTTAACTGGGGTGATTTGGGGGATCTTGTGGAATCAGTGTCAACTTATAACTAGTATCCAATAGTATCCCCCCAAAAGTCTGATTGTTTCATTTTCCCCCTGGGTACAGTTACGATCAAGAACAACATATGGATAACAGTAAAACTTTGGTATTATAGCGAGGCCCTTCCTCAGGGAGACCTGGCCTTCTCTTCTTTCAAGAGGTTCTGAGTCTTCAAACTAGCTCACGAGACATTGGTTCATGAGTCAAGGTTGTCTATTGCTACAACCCAATGTGGCCTTTTAAAACATCCATTCATTTGAGAATATTCTTGTTTTCATATCAAACAAAAACACAATGGGTTCCATATATATTTAATTATTGGGAACACCATGACTGATTAGCTAGTTCCAGTGGTCCTTATGGGTTATGGCATCATAAAAATCACTTTTCCTGTGTTGCCCATTATGGATTAGCCCATTGTAGACACTGCTTTTTCCTGTGATATGTATGAAAGCTACACCCACCTTGCCTTTAGCAATTCAGTGTTACTACCTGGTCCCCACTATTTCAGGGGCTTAATGCTTACCCTGTTTAGTTCATTTAATTGAGCAGCAGTGTCTCCAACCCTATTGGTGAATTGCAAAGAGTGACGGCAAGGCTCTCGAATGTGCTGGTGGCCCTCTTGCCATTTTGTGTCTTTTGGCGCTCAGGAATTGCCATGTCTTCTGGGCCTTCCCACTCTGGAGCATTAGGTTTACACAGTGTATCCACTCTACATTGCAGCTTCCCTGAGCATTAAAATCCCTTCATCAACACCGAGTCAAGGGTCGGGCATCTCCAGCTCCTTTTCAGTAAGCCTTATACAAATGCTCTGTCCACCAACTGACAAGGTACTGACACCTTAAGTGTGGAAGCTTTCATATTAACCCAGCATCTCCATCCTATGGGTCCATATTGATAGACTCAGCATATTGATAGACTACCATTAAGTAATAGCACATGGGTAGACAATACCAACATTAGCTTATTTGGGTCTTTTCTTTTTAATGCCATGGCTGAAGCAAGTCTCTCATATATTTATGTTTTTTGATTACTTAATGCTTACAAACCTGCATTGCATGCTTTTAACTTTATTTCCTCAGTTTTGACATAATTGTTCTTTTCTGTTTCTAGGGAAAGAGGTTTTTATTTGAGTCGGTGGAATGGATTCCTGTGTATACAGTTTCCTGCTTAACTCCGATTGCATCTGTCTTGTTAGGAAGCGATGTCTTTTAAAAAGAAAAGATCCTACTAGACTTGAGTTCACAACACTGCATTTGGGTTTTTTTTTTTTTTATTGAAGTCTGAAGATGAACTTGGCCTGTAATTTCTCTTTTTCTTATTGTCCTTGTCCTTTCTCTTCATGTCAAGATCTTTTTACTTAAGATAGAAGCCTGTCCTCTTTTCTGACAGGATGTAGTAGTTGGTTTTTGAGATTATTAACAATTGATTCCTTTTTTGCTATAGTTAAGATCCATTTTAAAAGGTCAATAATAACTACTGCATCAGTTTGGATCATTTTGAGGATGGGTGGTATATTTCTTGATAATGAATGCACATTTAGCCTGAAAAGTTTGAACAACTACATAACCTATGTAGCAAACATTCATAAAGACAGAACATCTCCTGACTTCAGAAAGTTCTCCTGCAGAGGCCCTGCCCTTGACCTCCGAGAGCCTTTGTCTATTCTGCTGTTACTGCTATCCATAACCTCGCTGAGCTTGGGTTTAATAGAAATGGAATTATGAAGCACGTACTCCTTCAAGTGTGGATTCTTAATCACTTTCTGATATTTCTCCATATTGTTGCACTTATCCATAGTCTTGTTGCTAAGTAGTACTTTATAGTATGTGTGCTCTAGAATATTTTGTTTTGGATTACTGTACTATGTTTTTGTTTCTGTGTATGTATGTATGTATGTATGTATGTATGTATGTATGTATGTATGTATGTACATGTATGAAACCAATTGATGTGCTTATCCCCCCTAAAGAAACTTCTTTTTGTAATAGATAAAGACCATTTTAGAAGACTACAACCAATTAAAATGCAGAGTTGTGGCCTCCAAACCCAACGGATACATCTACATCACAACTCCTGCACCTAAGACATTGAGGAAGAGGGAGCAGAAGCCTTGTGAAGGGCCAGAGAAGAGAGAAGTTTGCCGTGAGATTGTCTCCTAGTAAGCCACACCCATAAAGCCTCACCAACACGACTGCCTAGGCATGGCCTGGACAAGCATGACAGGAGGCCTTATCACCCAGATGGGGGGGCATAAGAGCTCAACAGCACACAGTGATTTTCTGACAGCTACAGAGTTGCCATGAGCAGGTCTTTCTCTTAAACAAGCCTCTGTGTGCGTATGTCATTTTTAATGGACAAATAGCTGAAAGCAGAATTGGTGGGTCGCGGAGCAGATGAGCGATAAACTAGCAAAAAATGCTTGTAAAAGTCTCCAAACTGGTTTTTATTACACTTCACCAGCGATCTCTGAGTTCCGTGAGCAATTAATAAGTGAGCGTGTCACTCTGCTCTCAGCTGCGGGTCTGTCTGGAGCCATCATGGTGTTTTTCAGTTTCAGCTGCAAATAGTGCGTCTCTCTGTGACACCAACTTGTGTTTCTGTCTTTGTCAGTCTGACACCAACTAGTCACCCGGGGAAGAGAATCTCAGTTGAGAAATTGCTTGCATCAAATTGGCCTGTGGGCCATGTCTGTGCAGCATTTTCTTAATAATTGGTGTGGGAGGGTCCAGTTCATGATGGACAGTGCACCCCTGGGCAGGTGGTCCTGAGTTGTGTAAGAAAGTAGGCTGAGCAAGCCAGTAAACAGCATTGCATCGTGGCCAGTGCTTCAGTTCCTGCCTTGAGCTCTTGCCCTGGCTTCCCTGAATGATAGACTATAACGTTTAAGCCAAATAAGTCCTTTCTCTTCCAAGTTGGTTTGGTCAGTGATTGTTTGTTTGTTTGCTTGCTTCTATGGCAACAGAAGCAAACCAGCATAGTGTCCCTGATGGTTAGTGACTGATGGTTAGTGTCCCTGATGGTTAGAAGATGGGCACCTTCTCTTACCATCTGCTTACCTATTAAGGCATTATATTAACCTTATACCCATTTCACTTTGATTTTAGTTTTTTGCAGCTTATATATCTCTCTGGTTAGAAATATTTATGTCATTCATATTATGTGACTCGTGACTTTTTCTTTTTTACTTTCTTAATTATGCCTTACAAGTTTTTAGTTCTGTTGCTGTACATTTATTAAATTTCTTATATTAATGCTTTCTGTGTCTAAAGAAACCTTTTCCATTCCAAGACAGTCAATACATCCTCTGTTATGTCAAGCTAGATTTGTAATATTGGCTGTTACATTCGGGTGTATGATTCAACTTGAATTGATATTATTGCTGTTTTCCACACTGTTAGAAAATCATGGGTTTTGTTTGTCGGTTTGTTTTTCTTTCCTTCTTGGCACTTACTTTCTAACTTGAGCAAATGCAAATCCTGTCTGTCCCCATACTTTATATCTAATCAGAATGAGACTCCAAATTTCTATTACAGCCTCAGTGCTTATAAGATCCTTCGTTATCTGGCCTCTGATCTCTTCCTCCACTTCTTTTTACCTCTCTCCTCCCTTCTCCCTTGTCCATGGGCAGCTGATCACATGGGTCTCGGGTTTCTGAGGCTTGTGGCCCAAACTCCTTTCTGAATTTGAACACTGGTCTCATGTCCCCTTAGCTTGTTTATTCATTCAGACCTACATTTGGTGTTGTCCTCTCAACAACAAACAAACAAAAACTCTCCACCACCTACCTTAGAAGAGCACCCTTGCACCTTTTGCTTCTTGCCTTGATGTCAGACTTAGCTTCAGCTATCAGATACAAATCTAGAGTCACCTGGGAAGAAGGAAACTCAGCCAAAACACTGCTTAGATCAGATTAGCCTCAGGATACATCCATGGGGCAACTTCTTCATTGCTTATTGACATAGGAGGGACCAACTCACTGTGGGTAGTGTCATCCCTTGACAGATAAACCTGGGCTATATAGATAACTGAGCAACTCAGACATAACAACTGTCTTAGTCAAGGTATTTCTGTTTTAGGGTTTTATTACTGTGAAGAGACACCATGACCAAGGCAACTCTTATAAAGACAACATTTAACTGGGTATGGCTTACAGGCTCAGAAGTTCAGTCCATTATGGTCATGACAGGAAGCAGGACAGTGTGCAAACAAGCATGATGCTGGAGGAGCTGAGAGTTCTGCATCTTGATCAGAAGTCAATCAGGAGGAGACTGGCTTCTATAGGCAGCCAAAAGGATGCTCCCTCTTTCTCACTGTGTGAAGTTTGAGTACTAGAAGACCTCAGAACCTGCTTACACAGTGACAAACTTTCTCCAACAAAGCCACACTTATTCCAGCAGGACTGCACCTCCTAATAGTAACACTTCCCACGGGCCAAGCGTATTCAAACCACCACAGCAAGTTACTGAGTGGTTTCTGCTTCAAGCTCCTGACAAACGGTAGCTGCTCTGACTTCCCTCACTAATGGACTGTAACAGTAAGCTGAAATAATCTCGTTCCTCTTTGCTTTTGGTCATGTTGTTTATCACAGCAACAGAAGTCAAACTAGGACACAAACTGGTACTGAGGAGCTGGGTAGGGCTAGGAAGAACCTGACCATAGTGTTTTTAGGACAAACCTAGAAACGGTGGAACTAGAAAAACAGTTGAATGCTATAGCAGAGCTTACGGGGCTATTCTAGTAGGAGCCTGAAAGATGGTAGGGCTGAGAATAGTGTGCATGGTTGAGGCTGCCTCAAGAGTTTCAGAGGGGAACATAGATTTCCTTAGTAACTGAGCTGGAGGCTATTCGTGGGTGTTTTAGCAAGGACACTGGCTACTTTCTGCCCATGTCCTCAGGAGTATCCCTGGGAAATGAACTGATTTTCTTAGTGGAGAGGATTTGAAGACTACACAACATTGACTCTGTAGCATGGTTGTTACCGATCATACTTATGTAGCCCTACCATGGGGAAGAAGCAAGCAGGACAGAAAGAAAAGCAAAATGTATAGTCTAAAGAAGAGAGAGAGAAAAATACTAGGAACCTTAACATTACAGCCAAAACTGTGCCTAAAGCTGGGATGATTCCTAAAGAGAGCAGAGTGGTCAAAGAAACTTTCTGCTTACAGAGGACTCACGTTCATCAGTTCCCAGCCCACATGATGGCTCACAGCCAGCTGTGGCTCCAGTTGCAGGGAGTTCAGCATCTTTTACTGATTGTCACAAACACCAGGCACTCATGTGGTATACATACATACATACATACATACATACATACATACATACATACATACATACATCATAACATTCACATTTTTTTAAAAAATAAAAGGTTGCCAGGGTTACCTGCTCTACACTGGAACAGAGGGAAGGGCGCCTTCTTCTCAGGGAAGGACCTCCATCCAGCTAAGCTTCCAACTTGGAAAGGAGAAATCCTAAGGGACTACTTGCTCCTAGAAAACACAGAAAAGCTACTGCTGATATGGGGCAAAGAGGTCAAAGGTTCACCCCAAGCTGACAGCCAAATATGGTGCTGGCTTCAGAGACATAAACTGTGAAAGGGGGACGGAGGTTGTGGATTCTTCTTCCATGGTTTTAGAGAGCTACTGAGGCACAGAAGCTTGCTGTGAGAAGGCCTTGAGAAAGCACTGTACAACTATGCAAGTAAAGACTAGATTGGGCTGTAGTAGAAGCCCCAGTACGTTAGAGATGCCAGGGTTGTGAGACACATGTCAAGGAGAGCTGCTTGGAGTATAACAGGCCCAAAGAGATTGCGTATGTTGCTGGCAGTGAGGCTGGAGGGGCAGAGCTATCTAAGTCTTTTAAACTATAGCCCTAGGTACCAGACACAGAGCTAAAGGATTTAGTATTTTCCCTGCTGTGGTTTTAACCCAATATATCCTCACGATGCCCCCATTCCTCCATTTTGGAGGAAGGTATTCTGTATTATTGTAATATTGCACACTTGAAGTACTGGCTTTAATTTTAGAGCAAGTCACATTTAAGAATTACCTTGAGTCTCCAAAGAGACTTTGGACCTTGGCCCTGAAAACAGTGTTGAAATTCTCAAAAGCTACAAAGACAAAGTTTGACCAGCTGCATCTTTTCATCATGAGGTAGTCATGAGCCTGTCAGGGCAAAGAGTAGAATATGCTGGTTTGAATGAAAGATGTCTTCCACAAAACTCGAGTTTGTGAACACTTGGTCCACAGTTGGTGGTGCTGTGTGGGGAGAAGATGGAACCTTTAGGACCTAGAGGTGTGCTGAAGGAAGAAGACCACTGGAGCAGGCATTGAGAGTTCACAGCCTCGGTCCACTTCGAGTTCACTCTGTGTAATCCAGATCACAGTGAGTACACTCATTTATGCTCACACAGCAACCAAATTACCTGACGGTGCATTTCTTAGAATGAATCCCATTGTGAAGCTGACTACATTTTCAAGCATGCTTCTTATCTTTCTATTTGCAGAGTGGCCTCCATAGCAGCCTCTGCATTGTGACAAATGATGCATATGACCACATTTATAAGATGCTGGGGAAGTGGCAGTTATAGGCACCATCTAATTAATTCTATCAGACTTCTTCTTTTTTTTTTTTTATTAACTTGAGTATTTCTTATGTACATTTGAGAGTGTTATTCCCTTTCCGGTTTCGGCAAACATCCCCTTCCTCCCCCCTTCCTTATGGGTGTTCCCCTCCCCCCTCCCCCATTGCCGCCCTCCCCGACAGTCTAGTTCACTGGGGGGTTCAGTCTTAGCAGGACCCAGGGCTTCCCCTTCCACTGGTGCTCTTACTAGGATATTCATTGCTACCTATGAGGTCAGAGTCCAGGGTCAGTCCATGTATAGTCTTTAGGTAGTGGCTTAGTCCCTGGAAGCTCTGGTTGCTTGGCATTGTTGTACATATGGGGTCTCAAGCCCCTTCAAGCTCTTCCAGTTCTTTCTCTGATTCCTTCAACGGGGGTCCCGTTCTCAGTTCAGTGGTTTGCTGCTGGCATTCGCCTCTGTATTTGCTGTATTCTGGCTATGTCTCTCAGGATCGATCTACATCCGGCTCCTGTCGGTCTGCACTTCTTTGCTTCATCCATCTTGTCTAATTGGGTGGCTGTATATGTATGGGCCACATGTGGGGCAGGCTCTGAATGGGTGTTCCTTCAGTCTCTGTTTTAATCTTTTGCCTCTCTCTTCCCTGCCAAGGGTATTCTTGTTCCCCTTTTAAAGAAGGGGAAGCCTTCACATTTTGATCATCCGTCTTGAGTTTCATTTGTTCTAGGCATCTAGGGTAATTCAAGCATTTGGGCTAATAGCCACTTATCAGTGAGTGCATACCATGTATGTCTTTCTGTGATTGGGTTAGCTCACTCAGGATGATATTTTCCAGTTCCAACCATTTGCCTACGAATTTCATAAAGTCGTTGTTTTTGATAGCTGAGTAATATTCCATTGTGTAGATGTACCACATTTTCTGTATCCATTCCTCTGTTGAAGGGCATCTGGGTTCTTTCCAGCTTCTGGCTATTATAAATAAGGCTGCGATGAACATAGTGGAGCACGTGTCTTTTTTATATGTTGGGGCATCTTTTGGGTATATGCCCAAGAGAGGGATAGCTGGATCCTCAGGCAGTTCAATGTCCAATTTTCTGAGAAACCTCCAGACTGATTTCCAGAATGGTTGTACCAGCCTGCAACCCCACCAACAATGGAGGAGTGTTCCTCTTTCTCCGCATCCTCGCCAGCATTTGCTGTCACCTGAGTTTTTTGATCTTAGCCATTCTCACTGGTGTGAGGTGAAATCTCAGGGTTGTTTTGATTTGCATTTCCTGATGACTAAAGATGTTGAACATTTCTTTTAGGTGTTTCTCAGCCATTCGGCATTCCTCAGCTGTGAATTCTTTGTTTAGCTCTGAACCCCATTTTTTAATAGGGTTATTTGTCTCCCTGTGGTCTAACTTTTTGAGTTCTTTGTATATTTTTGGATATAAGGCCTCTATCTGTTGTAGGATTGGTAAAAGATCTTTTCCCAATCTGTTGGTTGCCGCTTTTGTCCTAACCACAGTGTCCTTTGCCTTACAGAAGCTTTGTAGTTTTATGAGATCCCATTTGTCGATTCTTGATCTTAGAGCATAAGCCATTGGTGTTTTGTTCAGGAAATTTTTCCAGTGCCCATGTGTTCCAGATGCTTCCCTAGTTTTTCTTCTATTAGTTTGAGTGTGTCTGGTTTGATGTGGAGGTCCTTGATCCACTTGGACTTAAGCTTTGTACAGGGTGATAAGCATGGATCGATCTGCATTCTTCTACATGTTGACCTCAGTTGAACCAGCACCATTTGCTGAAAATGCTATCTTTTTTTTTCCATTGGATGGTTTGGGCTCCTTTGTCAAAAATCAAGTGCCCATAGGTGTGTGGGTTCATTTCTGGGTCTTCAATTCTGTTCCATTGGTCTATCTGTCTGTCTCTGTACCAATACCATGCAGTTTTTATCACTATTGCTCTGTAATACTGCTTGAGTTCAGGGATAGTGATTCCCCCTGAAGTCCTTTTATTGTTGAGGATAGTTTTAGCTATCCTGGGTTTTTTGTTATTCCAGATGAATTTGCAAATTGTTCTGTCTAACTCTTTGAAGAATTGGATTGGTATTTTGATGGGGATTGCATTGAATCTGTAGATCGCTTTTGGTAAAATGGCCATTTTTACTATATTAATCCTGCCAATCCATGAGCATGGGAGATCTTTCCATCTTCTGAGGTCTTCTTCAATTTCTTTCTTCAGAGTCTTGAAGTTCTTGTTGTACAAATCTTTTACTTGCTTGGTTAAAGTCACGAGGTACTTTATATTATTTGGATCTATTATGAAGGGTGTCATTTCCCTAATTTCTTTCTCGGCCTGTTTCTCTTTTGTGTAGAGGAAGGCTACTGATTTATTTGAGTTAATTTTATACCCAGCCACTTTGCTGAATTTGTTTATCAGCTTTAGTAGTTCTCTGGTGGAACTTTTGGGATCACTTAAATATACTATCATATCATCTGCAAATAGTGATATTTTGACTTCTTCTTTTCCGATCTGTATCCCCTTGACCTCCTTTTGTTGTCTGATTGCTCTGGCTAGAACTTCAAGAACTATATTGAATAAGTAGGGAGAGAGTGGGCAGCCTTGTCTAGTCCCTGATTTTAGTGGGATTGCTTCAAGTTTCTCTCCATTTAGTTTAATGTTAGCCACTGGTTTGCTGTATATGGCTTTTACTATGTTTAGGTATGGGCCTTGGATTCCTATTCTTTCCAGGACTTTTATCATGAAGGGGTGTTGAATTTTGTCAAATGCTTTCTCAGCATCTAATGAAATGATCATGTGGTTTTGTTCTTTCAGTTTGTTTATATAGTGGATCACGTTGATGGTTTTCCGTATATTAAACCATCCCTGCATGCCTGGGATGAAGCCTACTTGATCATGGTGGATGATTGTTTTGATGCTCTTGGATTCGGTTTGCCAGAATTTTGTTGAGTATTTTAACGTCGATGTTCATAAGGAAATTGGTCTGAAGTTCTCTTTCTTTGTTGGGTCTTTTGTGTGGTTTAGGTATAAAATTGTGGCTTCATAGAAGGAGTTCGGTAGTGCTCCATCTCTTTCAATTTTGTGGAATAGTTTGGATAATATTGGTATGAGGTCTTCTATGAAGGTCTGATAGAATTCTGCACTAAACCCGTCTGGACCTGGGCTCTTTTGGTTGGGAGACCTTTAATGACTGCTTCTATTTCCTTAGGAGTTATGGGGTTGTTTAACTGGTTTATCTGTTCCTGATTTAACTTGATTTACCTGGTATCTGTCTAGGAAATTGTCCATTTCCTGCAGATTTTCAAGTTTTGTTGAATATAGGCTTTATAGTAAGATCTGATGATTTTTGAATTTCCTCTGAATCTGTAGTTATGTCTCCTTTTCATTTCTGATTTTGTTAATTTGGACACACTCTCTGTGTCCTCTCGTTAATCTGGCTGGGGTTTATCTATCTTGTTGATTTTCTCAAAGAACCAACTTTTTGGTTCTGTTGATTCTTTCTATGGTCCTTTTGTTTCTACTTGGTTGATTTCAGCTCTGAGTTTGATTATTTCCTGCCTTCTACTCCTCCTGGGTGTATTTGCTTCTTTTTGTTCTAGAGCTTTTTAGGTGTGCTGTCAAGCTGCTGACATATGCTCTTTCCTGTTTCTTTCTGCAGGCACTCAAGCGCTATGAGTTTTCCTCTTAGCACAGCTTTCATTGTGTCCCATAAGTTTGGGTATGTTGTACCTTCATTTTCATTAAATTCTAAAAGTTTTTTAATTTCTTTTCTTTATTTCTTCCTTGACCAGGTTATCATTGAGTAGAGCATTGTTCAATTTCCACGTATATGTGGGCATTCTTCCTTTATTGTTATTGAAGACCAGATTTAGCCCGTGGTGGACTGATAGGATGGATGTGATTATTTCTATGTTTCTGTATTTGTTGATGCCTGTTTTTTGACCAATTATATGGTCAATTTTGGAGAAAGTACCGTGAGGAGCTGAGAAGAAGGTATATCCTTTTGCATTAGGGTAGAATGTTCTATAAATATTCGTTAAGTCCATTTTGGCTCTTGACTTCTCTTAGTCTGTCTATGTCTCTGTTTAATTTCTGTTTCCATGATCTGTCCATTGATGAAAGGGGGTGTTGAAGTCTCCTACTATTATTGTGTGAGGTGCAATGTGTGTTTTGAGCTTTAGTAAGGTTTCTTTTACGTATGTAGGTGCCCTTGTATTTGGGGCATAGATATTTAGGATTGAGAGTTCATCTTGGTGGATTTTTCCTTTGATAAATATAAAGTGTCCTTCCTTATCTTTTTTGATGACTTTTAGTTGAAAATTGACTTTATTTGATATTAGAATGGCTACTCCAGCTTGCTTCTTCCGACCATTTGCTTGGAAAGTTGTTTTCCAGCCTTTCACTCCGAGGTAGTGTCTGTCTTTGTCTCTGAGGTGTGTTTCCTGTAGGCAGCAGAATGCAGGGTCCTCGTTGCGTACCCAGTTTGTTAATCTATGTCTTTTTATTGGGGAGTTGAGGCCATTGATGTTGAGAGATATTAAGGAATAGTGATTATTGCTTCCTGTTATATTCATATTTGGATGTGTTATGTTTGTGTGCTTTTCTTCTCTTTGTTTTTTGTTGCCAAGACGATTAGTTTCTTGCCTCTTCTTGGGTATAGCTTGCCTCCTTATGTTGGGCTTTACCATTTATTATCCTTTGTAGTGCTGGATTTGTAGAAAGATATTGTGTAAATTTGGTTTTGTCATGGAATATCTTGGTTTCTCCATCTATGTTAATTGAGAGTTTTTGCAGGATACAGTAGCCTGGGCTGGCATTTGTGTTCTCTTAGGGTCTGTATGACATCAGTCCAGGATCTTCTGGCCTTCATAGTTTCTGGCGAAAAGTCTGGTGTGATTCTGATAGGTCTGCCTTTATACGTTACTTGACCTTTTTCCCTTACTGCTTTTAATATTCTTTCTTTATTTTGTGCGTTTGGTGTTTTGACTATTATGTGACGGGAGGTGTTTCTTTTCTGGTCCAATCTATTTGGAGTTCTGTAGGCTTCTTGTATGCCTATGGGTATCTCTTTTTTTAGGTTAGGGAAGTTTTCTTCTATGATTTTGTTGAAGATATGTACTGGTCCTTTGAGCTGGGAGTCTTCACTCTCTTCTATACCTATTATCCTTAGGTTTGATCTTCTCATTGAGTCTTGGATTTCCTGTATGTTTTGGACCAGTAGCTTTTTCCGCTTTACATTATCTTTGACAGTTGAGTCAATGATTTCTATGGAATCTTCTGCTCCTGAGATTCTCTCTTCCATCTCTTGTATTCTCTTGGTAAAGCTTGTATCTACAGCTCCTTGTCTCTTCTTTTGGTTTTCTATATCCAGGGTTGTTTCCATGTGTTCTTTCTTGATTGCTTCTATTTCCATTTTTAATTCCTTCCACTGTTTGATTGTGTTTTCCTGGAATTCTTTCAGGGATTTTTGTGTCTCCTCTCTATGGGCTTCTACTTGTTTATTTATGTTTTCCTGGAATTCTTTCAGGCATTTTTTCGATTCCTCTCTGTAGGCTTCTACTTGTTCTCTAAGGGAGTTCATCATGTCTTTCTTGAAGTTCTCCAGCATCATGGTCAAATATGATTTTTAATCTAGATCTTGCTTTTCTGGTGTGTTTGGATATTCCATGTTTGTTTTGATGGGAGAATTGGGCTCCGATGGTGCCATGTAGTCTTGGTTTCTGTTGCTTGGGTTCCTGCGCTTGCCTCTCGCCATCAAATTATCTCTAGTGTTACTTTGTTCTGCTATTTCTGACAGTGGCTAGACTGTCCTATAGGCCTGTGTGTCAGGAGTGCTGTAGACCTGTTTTCCTCTCTTTCAGTCAGTTATGGGGACAGAGTGTTCTGCTTTCGCGCATGTAGTTTTTCCTTTCTACAGGTCTTCAGCTGTTCCTGTGGACTTGTGCCTTGAGTTCACCAGGCAGGTCACTTGCAGCAGAAAAGTTGGTCTTACCTGTGGTCCCGAGGCTCAAGTTTGCTCGTGGGGTGCTGCCCGCGGGCTCTCCATGGCGGCAGCGACCAGGAAGATCTGCACCGCCCCTTCCGGGAGCCTCCGTGCACCAGGGTTCCAGATGGATTCTGGTGCTTTCCTCTGGAATCAGTAATGTGTGCAGAGAGCAGTCTCTTCTGGTTTTGCAGGCGTGTCTGCCTCTCTGAAGGTTTAGCTCTCCCTCCCACGGGATTTGGGTGCAGAGAACTGTTTATCCGGTCTGTTTCCTTCAGGTTCGTTTGTGTCTCAGGCAGGGCTCCTGCGCTCCTGGGCCCCCCCCACAGGAACCCAGAGGCCTTGTACAGTTTCCTCTTGGGCCAGGGATGTGGGCAGGGGTGGGCAGTGTTGGTGGTCTCTTCTGCTCTGCAGCCTCAGGAGTGCCCACCTGACCAGGCGGTAAGGTCTGTCTCCCACGGGGTCTGGGAGCAGAGAGTGCTATCAGACTTCTTAAGACGTAGCTCTTTGTGAAAGCTGTTCTTGGTTGTCAACTTGACTACATCTGGTATGAACTACAATTCTGAAATGAAGGGTACACCTGTAAAAATTATTTTTGCTTGGACAAGAGTGGATGATTCCACTTCTAGTCTGGACCTTTGAGGTATGAAGGCACAGGCTTTTGTTCTGGATCCTGAGGTGGGAAGACACAGTTTTCACCTGGGCCACTTCTCTTGCTGGTACCCTGGATAGGGATGTAGAAGGAAGCTCTTGTTCTTTGCCTGCTTGCTTTCACCTTGCTGGCAAGTCCATCTCTCATTGCTATTAGAGCCTACTTCTTTGGAATTCCAGTGTCTACTGAGACATCCAGCCTTCTGGGCTGAGCAATTCTGGATTCCTGGACCTTCCATTTATAGACAGTCATTGTTGGATTAGTTGAACTGTAATTCCATATATCATACACATACACATGCATGTACACATTCCTATACATGAGCAAGAGAGGAATTTATACCAGAAGTTCTGCTACTCTAGTGAACTTTGACTAATACACTCTTCCTGAGATATGTTTGAAACCACTATCAACCTTTTAGGAACATACACAAGGCAAGATGCATCTCTGAAAGTAAAGAGATAGATTTCTTCTCATCTCTTACCAGAAAGAATGTGTGTGTGTGTGGTTTTTTTTTTCTGTTAATATCCCACATGTCAGATTTTCTCTTCTTTTCTGAGACAGCATCTCTGTATAGCTCAGTCTGGCCTTGAACTTGATATGTATTTGAAAATGACCTTGATCTCCTGAGTCTCCTCTCTCAGCCTTTCTAGTGCTGGGTGGTGCATGCCTCCGTGTCTGGTTTATGCTGGGTGCGGAAATCAAGGCTTCCCATGTGGCTTGGCAAGTACTCTCCCAGCTGAGCCACACCCCCAGTTCTGGCTAGATTTTCATGGTGTCTTTGAAGTCCTGTCTTTGAGCATGATGGCACCAACCGGTTAGCTGATCTCCTCGTTCCCTACCAGCTAAAATCTCGCGTTGTTTACAAGCATGGCAGGATTCAGGTCCTGGGTCTATTGCAAACCTACCATCTTCTCAGAAGCAAATCCTTCCCATTGCCTGTTCCATGTGGTAGAAGGCTGTAAGTCTCAAGACTGAAGTAAAGGAGGCTCTGTGAAAGTACAAAATATTTATATATTCAAGGAATCCAGGGGCTCTAAAGATGCCTCTGATCTAAAAACCATGCTCGAAATCTAAAGCTAGCTGTGGTGGCTCAGAATTGTAATCTCACTCTATGGGAGACTGAGGAAGGAGGATTGCTCTGAGTTTAAGGAAAGCTTGAGCTAGAGAACTGTATCTCAAACCCAAAAATGAAAACAAAAAGAAGAAAAAAAAAAGAAAAATTGAAGAGACACTTTTATGTGGCCATTGGCAGTTACTCACTAATGTCCTTTTCAATGCTCAGCTACTGGAGACCAATCTTTCCCAAAATGCAGGGAGTGTAGATAATCTGGGTCTTGGCTAGCAACAGGTAATGTCTATCCCACAGACCATCAGGACAGCACAGTTCATGCCTTAGGAAGCCTTGGATCTGGAAAGCCAGAGGAATTCAGTCACGTGTTGTGGGGAGTTCAGATCTGGCACTTTAGAAGTGACTTAGAGGACACGTGGGAGGACAGTGAGAAGGAAGGGGTCAGCAGTCTCTCTAAACGGCCCGCTTGCCTCTGCTTCCTCTGTGTCCTCCACACGCAGCAAGGGAACGCTGGGCTTCAATTTTCCCTGCAGTAGCTGAGTCCTTTGCTGGGTGTTTAACTCAGTCTTGAGTCAATATTTTCACATTAGTTATCTCATTTATTTTTAAAATGTAAAGCCCCATGTGCTATTTTGAGATCTAGAGCGATTCCTCACCTGAAGTCAGGCATGAACAAGGATTCCCTGCATGCTTGCTTGCACACCAGCTCCCGCTGTGGAACACCAGGAGAGCAGGTGTCCTGGACCAGGACACTTTTTTTCAACATGTAGGATGGATAGGTTTTTTAACGTCTCCCAGCCTCGGTTTCCCTGTCTAACCCATGTCTTCATTCTTATGCAGGGGTATTGCTGACCTAGTCATGATGATGTAAACCCCATCCCTAGCATAGGAGGAGGTGTTCCTGTCATTCTTACCAACACTGTTAGTTGCTAGAAAATCAAAATCTGTTGCTTTATCTCAGAACACCAATTTGAATTATCTCCTGAAAGTAAAATGCTTAACATCTCACCTCCATATCCAGCTCGCACCCGCAGGGCTATCTTCCAGATCCCAGATTGAGAGCATTGTTCAGCCAAGCCGGCGGGAGCCAGGGAACCAATAGTAAGGTCTCCAGTGAACAGCAGAAAGACTCATCTGTCTCGTTTTGCTATCGTTCTGCCTAGGGAGGAGCACAGCCTCCTCTGGTCAAGGCAAAGGTACTTCTGGTGTAAGGGTGCAGGAAGGGGAGCCACACTGGGGAGGAAAATAGCTCAGCAGTTCAGCAGCAGGCGGCATCTCAATGAGGTACCGTGGGCAATTAGAAACTCATTACAGTCCCACAGTTTGTATCATGGCCCTGGGTCAGCACCGGGTCACTGCACATGGCAAACTTAGGGAGCTATGTCTAGAGCAGTGACGCCAGCCTGTGGTGCTGTGGGGCACAGCGGCCAGGGTGTGGAGCCAGCATGGCGGACAGGTGCAGCGGAAGAGGGGTGAGAGGCGAGGGGGTAAGGGGTAGGGGAGGGGGACTGGAAGGTGGTGGGTACAGGATGCAGAATGCTGTGGGACCGGCTGAGAACAGACCGAACTTCGCTTCAGTAACAATAGCTTCTTGCCACCTCCTAGCTACCTCCCATCAGCCTTCCAGACCTGCAGGTCCCACAGACTTCCATGACACCCGCCATTCCAATCTCAGAACATAATTGGGGCCTGACAGAGAGGAAGACCATTGAACGCAAACAAAACAAGTGTCATCTCCAATCATGTCACCGCAGAAGAGAAAGGGGATTGTTACACCAACTAACGCAAGAAGGACGAAATCACAGGGTAAATGACAGTCATGTAAATTTAATTAATTTAGCTCTCCAACATGTAGTTGTTTTTTCTCATTACCACGAAGACTTGGGAAAATGTTCTCTGTCTAGCTTCAAGCTTGTCCTTGATGACTTCTTTTTTTACAGTGGCACAGCTACATGGATAATATTTTAAATTTTGCTTTATTATTTAAAAACATATTGGAAATAGATAAAAAAAAAAATCTCACACCAAAATTAACCGGACCTGAAGACTACACAATGTAATGAACTTGTATACCATCTGATTGGCATTCAAATCATAAGTGTGACATTACATTTTACACTTGTAATCATATATTTCATCGATCATATATCTAATATATACATATTAGATATACATATATTCTAATATATATACATATTAGAATCCATTGTCTGCATTCACTCTTTCCCCATTCCCTTATACTTAGCCTTTCTTGTTTTCTTTTCTTCATGGTATTTGCTTACATAGATACACACGAATCTGCATATGGTTTACTACCTTCAATGCAGAATATTTACAGAGATAAAATAACACATTCCGTTCACTCTAGCAAGAAAAATAGCTTCCTTCCTCTTAAATCCCTAAACATTCCTTTAGTCTTGCCAAAAGAAGAGAAAAGGAGAAAAGGGGAAGAAAAGAGGAAGCCTTCCTATGAACTCATGTAGTTAGGGCACTATTCTGTAAGGTCCATGATTCACCAAAGAATGACACCCCCACTCAAATAGTATATAAATGCAAAGCCTATTTTATTGTGCAGAAGTCCAGCATTCTGGGGCCTCCCATAACTAGAATAGAGAGACAACCAAGTGAGCTTGCAGGCCTGATTTAAAGCACATTAGGGAATTCTGGGGTAGGCGACCTCTACGCTAATCTGTTGGGTCCATCTCTACAGACATTCCATTACTGAGGTATGGGGCTGGAAACTTGCTGGGGAGGTCTGGAAGCTGTTACTGAGGAAGTAGCTGAGGAAGTCTGGAAACGGCTGCTGACCCACTGTCCTTGCCTCAGGCCAGGTGGTGGGGCAGCTTCTGAGGTCTGGACTTGCCTGGAACCGCCCAGCTCTTAGAAGAGCGATTTAGGTGTAGTCTCAGTTGCCAACCTGAAGCCAATCTTGGAATCAGCCTTGTCCTTCCTCCCTTTCAGTAATGGGCCGTCTCAAATCCTAGATATGTTTCTGAGGCCCCTACACTAACTATATTGTGCTTTAAGCCACTCTGATTACCAAGCATGGGTCTTCTGCTGATACCCTCAAAGCCATAGGGTATTCTTCTATTCAAAGAACTTGCTCTTCTGGATAGCTACTCTGTTCAAAAGGGGAAAGCTCCGTCTGCACCTTGCTGTAGCCAATGCTTTACTTGTAAGGTTACCTGCTCTTTCTCCTTAAAGAGCATCTTTGTACGTCATTTTATTCCATCAAATTAACTAATGTCACTGAACACTAATTTGTCTCGAGCAGGCTGAAGCAGTGGGCAGAGGCTATGGGGCAAGAGGACTGTGGTTTGGGGGAGAGAGCAGGCCTACATGACCTGGCAAGGGGCACCAGTGTGACCTGGGACCTTCCTGGGCACTAGAGACACCTTATGTCCATGACATTTGTCTCCTTGTCTAGCACAGCTGAGATTGTCCTTGAATTCTGTATCAACTCTCAGTGCAGCCATTTAACTAACACGGTCACAAAACTAACAGGAAAGGAGTTTCGGGGCAAGAAGAGCTTGGGTTTTAGGGGCTAATCACAAAGATTCTTCTGTCCCTACTCCTTTGACATTGTCAGGGGCTTTGCGTCCTGTTTTCCCACAAAAGCAAGCCCAGTCGTGGGTGGATTGGAACTATTAGTTTCTATTATCTTAAATTGAGTTGAAAATGTAAACAATTGCTTATTTTACTACTTTCTACATTGATACACAAGTGGGTCTCATTGGCCTGATTAATGGAATAATTATCCCAGTTAACTCTTAACTCTGTAATAAAAAACAATCCTTCATATATATTTGAATAAGTGTTTTATCTGAGTTACTTAGAATACCCCACTCTTAATTCCTGATTAATGGCCAAGTTCAGTATCATTGGTGGAAGCTAAGTGAAGGTTATAGTAAATAAATATATATTATATTTATTAAATATATGTATAATATATAAAATATATATGCACACACATATATAACAACTTTGGGGATATTTAACCTATTAAAAATCAAAAGTGCTTTATTATTTTTTAGCTTTTCATGTATCTCTCTCTCCTGCTAAGAAACAAGGAAGAAATCCAACACAGAAGTGGATAAATGGCACTCAGAGAGCTTAGCCCTCAGAGGTAGGGTGGGCCGCTGCTGCTCTGTGCTGTTTGGGCTCAATAATCTTTTTAAAATGTCTTTGCTTGAATCCATTCACTTTCTCACTCAGAACTTAAGTGTTGCGTTCTACCAAACATTCATTCATCCATCCAACCGTCCATGCAACCATTGTCTCATTCATGCATTAATCGTCAGGCCCCACAGTCCCAGAGCAGATAGCAAAGACTCCTGTCTGGTCCTCACAGAGGTTTATGGGTAAACAGACAAGTACTTCAAAGATTAAAACCAGCTTATTAAAGCACAGAAATGGCAGGCACAGGGCTGAAGGGACACCGGGAGTGAGCCGGGGAAGGAGATGGATATTTCTAAGGTCTGGGGACATTAAGAAAAATGACACAGGAAGAAAGGGTCACCAAGGACACAAACCTGATGCCCCACGTATTTGGGTCTCTGAGGGAGGCTTGTGGGCAAGGAAGTAGGAGGCACAGGTAGAGAGGGCACAGCAAGGGTAGAAAGGAGGTGGGTTTGTGTTCACTGTGGTGGGGAGCGACTCAGATCTGCATCTGACAAGAATCAGTATGAGAACTGGCAGAGGGGACCCAGGCTAAAGATAAACTAGTACCAGGGTCAGACAGGGACTTACAGGGGGACAAGGGTTCTCCTATAACTTTGACTTTAAGATCTATGACTTTCTGACAGAAATTTCTAATACCAGATGAGGTTTGGCTTAGTAATGTGGGGATTCCAATCTGCCACAACTGTGGCACAGAACCAATAACACAGTTTGTATTCTGGGTGTCTCTGGGAAAGGGGGAAATCACGACAGACAGGAACAAAGGCAGAGGAGAACAACAATTATGCAGCTGTTTGCCACTGACTCCTACGTGACAGTGAACGATCCTTGCCCCCCACCCCAGGCCCTGGGAGAGCTCACCCGCAAGCACCCAACTTTCAGTCACCACAAGTGGCTTCTCTGTGCAGCCACCTTTTAAAGAGCTGTTTCTTTTCTTTCTAGAATTGCTAGTGACTCATACCAGGAAGATTCTGTGTTTGGAGAGCCTAGAACCTGACCATAACATAACGGATGTTAAAAATGCACTTTATAAATTAGTTCAGATTTAATAATCTGAACAGATACAGTGGGAATGAGACATTTATCTAGGAAAGCTGAGGGCGGGAAAATATCCAGGCTCTGGGGAGCATCTTCTGGCTTTAATGCATCTGGTCCATAGGATATTCTGCAGCCAACATGCCACAGGTTGTTGGAAGGAGTGATATGGAAATAATGTATGGTTTTTTCCCCTGGTCTCGGGAGTCTGGGGGCTGAACTCACAGGAGCTCCCTCACTGTGGAACTTCCCAGCACTCTCTCCTGTTAATGTCTGTTGCTGGGAACAGAAGACAGATGTAATCTGCAAACTTTTCCCAACTTCTCTGAGCACAGAATTCTCCCCATGTTAGATTATGTGATGCAGTTCCAGACAAATCACACCAAGTGGCAGGTCTCACATGAGAAGTTTTATTGGCAGAGGTGGCCTCTATGAAGTGGGATGAGAAGAGAAGGGAGAAGGAGAAGGAGGAGGAGAAGAGGAAGGGGAAGGAGAAGGAGGAGGAGGAGAAAAGAAGGAGGAAGAAGAGCAAGAAGAAGAAAAGGAAGAAGAAGCTCCACGCTAGTGGGTGGGGGATATCTTTTATCCTGGCCACAGATACCATGGCGACAGATGCAGGAGCTGCACCGTTACCTAGGGATGATGTGTCTTGTCATCGCTAGGCCCAAGATCTGGTTGTAAAGATGCTTCTAGCTGACCATGGATCCAGCTGATGCTAACACTGTATGTATCTATCTTTTAGAGACAAAGTCGGTTCCTAGGCTGGACTTGAACTTGTGATCTTCCTGCCTCAGTCTCTTTTATCTGGGATTGCAGTTGGGCACCATCATGCTTAGCCTTTCTTTTTACTTTTCTCTCATTCTTTTCTCTCTCTCTCTCTCTCTCTCTCTCTCTCTCTCTCTCTCTCTCTTTCTCTCTGTCTCTTTTTCTTCCTTCCTTCCTTCCTTCCTTCCTTCCTTCCTTTCTTTCTCTCTTCCTTCCCTCCCTCCTCCCCTTCCTCCCCGCCCTGTTTATTTTTCATCATTTGGAGAAATGGCTTAGACTATGGTTATGAAACACATTGTTTTTGAAAGATTTCAGTGGAAATCCTGCAGGAAAATACAGAAAGTAGGCTCTCCCCTCCACAGTTCCTATAAATAAAACCAAAGCCTACAAGAGAGGTAGAACAATTAGCAAAGGCTTGAGTTGTCCATTTTGAATAGATCTTCCCCAAGAAGACAGTGTTTGAATACACTTTCTTCTCTAACCTTAGCAAAATGCTGAGCTAGCTGCACATCCAGAGTGATGCCCGATCCTCTAAGTCCACAGCTTTGCATCTGAGTCTACTGTGTGCTCGTTAGAACTGTAAGAAAGGACGGCCTTTGCTGATCATTTCCCCACTGTGAAATTTTATCAAAAGCCAAACGCTTTGGAAAGGAAGACTATACCAGAGAAGTGCAGAATTGAACTTTGCAAATTCAGAACTGGTGTCATCAGCACACTGGACCCTTTGGCATATCATCTGGACTTGGAAACATCCAGCCTGATCCAGTTTTTCTTGCCTTTTGTGGTCATGGGACTGGAATGCTGAGCAAGCAGCCTGCGGTCATTGCCCAATGGCTGTAGCATCAGGTGGGCTGCTGGAATGAATCTATCAGCGTCACTGCAGACTGACGATCTTTGCTGCCAGCTGCTAAAGTGTATTCTGTCTGTAGTAAGAAATAAGAAATAATGTCTGTTAAGAGATAGGTGCTGTAGCTCACAGTTTGGCCATTGTTAGGCTAATTTTAGTACACGTTATTTGGAAAATATTAACAGCTAAGTTGGTGTTTACATCTGTAGTATTACTCTCCTGTAATAGATCAGTGATTGATTCTATTGGCTTGTGTTTTTTCCAGCCAGTTGCATAATCTCAGGGAATGGAGTAAGTGTTTGCCCAGCAAAGTGCTGTCATGACAAAAAGGACTTGATTCTTGCACCATTTGGACACAGAGAAGCCAATCTGGGCAGAGGTCTCACACCAGTGGCTTCAACCACTTTAATACAGTTCCTCATGCTATATAAGATTATCTTCTTTGCTACCTCATAACTGTAATTTTGCTACTGTTATGAATTATACTGTAAATATACGTGTTTCCTAATAGTCCAAGGTCACCCCTGTGAAAGGGTTGTTTGACCCCTCAGGAGTTGCGACGCACAGGTTTAGAACCACTGCCTTAGACGCCCTGCTAGGAGACACGCGGGATCTGGCTGCGTTGAGTGATGGTTAATTGTCTTTCAGCATTCCTCAGGTCTGCTGTGTCAGTGGTGCCTTCCCCGCCGACATGCTTTCTGAGTCCCCACTGTCTGTGAAGTACAATGTTCTGAACGTGGTTCTTAAGCTCTCTGCTCACCACCTCAGTCCAGACTTACCCCCCGCACCTAGCCTTGGACCTTCTAGCTGAGCATCAGCTGCTCATTCTCCACTTCCTCTTCGTTCCCCAGGCCTTCCATGGGCGTCACTCTTGACACCATTTGTTCCCCTTGATTCACAATACTTAGGACATATATACACCACACACATATGTATCACATGCAGATATACCACTCACATGCACACCATACATACACATATAATACACATCTCATACATACATCACTACACATATATATCATACACATGTATATATCAAGTACATACATGTCACAAGCATACCACATTCACACAGACCACAGGTATATTTCATACATTCATATTACTATATGCATATTACACACATATTGTCATACACAATATATGCATTTATGTCACACATATGTATCACACATACCATATACATCACACATATATAATATGCATATTACAAAATTCATATATCCGTGCATATCACAAATGAGTCACACATATCATATAATACAAGTTATATACACATGCGGTAGACATACCATCACACCCATATGTATCCACACATACATTTTACAAATGCATCTATATCACATGTATGCATACTTCACACATGTATATAAGATAAATACCCATCACCATACATGTTACATGCAGGGCACATAGACTTCATATGCATACCATACATATGCATATCTACAAATACGTATCATATACTACATATATGACACACATGAATATTACACACATGCACATATGCTCTTGGAAAATGACTTCTGCCCATTGGGCCTGTTGATTGCTCGTCTTCGGCATCCGTCCCGGAGCTATTTCGCGTATGCCTCAGACTGCTCCTTCATCAACCCGTCCTTTGCATGGGCCACTGTGCCAAGAAAACAGTTGCTCGATTCAGGACCATGTGAAAGAGCACACAGTCTGTGGTATTATGCTCTCTGTAACATTCCAGGTGACTATTGATTGGCTCTTCTCTGCCTTAATTAAAAGTGAACATACAAAGTTAATGAAAAGGAGCAAGAAAGTAAGCAGAATTAGTCAGGACTGACACAGGGTCAAAGGCCTCACCCCAAACAAAGACATGAAGCTCCGTCAGTAGTGAACATTCTACCCTGTCAGTGGCTGGGAAACACTGTAGGTCAGGTGGGACACAGGAGCATGGAACTTGAGTCCTAGGAGCATGGAGACTTCATACTCACCAATATCAGGTGGTCGGTCTAAGATATGCACAAGTTAGCAATTTTTCTAAATCACAAATTTAGTTAAATGATTTGTACACATTGGTTGTAGAAATAGATTGTATTTCTTTCTTTTCCCACTCACTATTTAACATAGTAACTCCAAAGAAGTAATTGTGAGTGACGTTTGCTTCTTTGTGCAATAATTCCCAATAAATAGGGAATAGGCTTTCAGTGAATGAAGCAAGGACAGTGTTATGCAGTCTTGTGTTGCCTTACTTGGCTCCCTGCCCAGTGACATTTGCCAGATGCAGGCATCGTGGAGAGGAGAGTCAGAGTTGGTGACAGAGTGAGGTGGGACATCTCATGGTGAGAGTAGACAATGGCCAAAGAGACCCTTTAGTAGGTTTACACTCTTTAAAAGTATTTGGAGCAGAAAACCTTCCCAGGATGGATTTCCTGTCAGGTGATTGACAGGCCCATTTGAAGGACCTCTTACAGAAGGGACAACAGGATGTCATTGTTCTGCGTCACCAAGTTTCCTGCTAGATAGTAATCTTATAAGGTTCAGGGCTCCTGGAGTCAGGTCTAGATAGTTATCAACGGGTGACCTTCTGAGCAGTTCAGGATGACATATCTCCTCCCAGGGACAGAGATGTGACTCAGGTCCCATTCCCTTGACCAGTAATTAGAGTTTTAAGTGCCAGACCTCAGTTTCACAGGCTGCCGACTATGAGGGAGGGCTCTATCCCAGTGTCCTCTAATGAATCAGTTGTCTAACAGCAGCAAATTCACGACTGTTCAAATCCAGGCTCATGTTCAACTGTTCTTGCTTCCTCTAATTTGGGAGTTTTAAGTTGGGACTCTTACATAAACATATGTATTTAGCATCTAACTGTGACTTGTGAGATCAGCCATGGACGAATCATTCACTTAACTCTAACAGAACTGAATGTTTTGCTGTGTTTGAGCACATAGCACTCAAGTGAACACACACACACACACACACACACACACACACACACACACACACACGGACTGTAAACGGCATGGACAGCCAACTATGATTTTTTTAGTCATTCTGAATGTTCTAACAAGCATTAGTCACTTGACCACTTAGAACAAGAAGAACATAAACTAGAATGGCACCTTGTGTATGATTGTCCAATTCTTTTTGGTATGACACGTTTCCACTGGGCACTTCCTCAAAAGGCCCCTTGCTTCTAGATAGTTATCAGTAATGACCAGGGTGGGATGAGTTTCCAGTGGATTCCCCCCAACCCCCAAGAAGGCCTCTTCCCTTCCTGCCCCTCTCCCTGGGTTCTTACTTTTGTCTTTGAACTCATGTTTGTTAAGTTAAATGTGATGGGGTGATACGACTTGAGGTTGTACACACAAAATGTGCATGCTACAGAGAGTGTCTTCCCAGCCCACTTTCAAGAAAGAATTCTGGAGTCCTTGAAGTTCTGACAATGTGAGGATCCATTGTGTGAAGGGGCTTGGTGAATCAGAAAGTGAATCCAAAATTCGAGATAAAGGTCTGTCTCTTCCTTTGGTGAGCCACACAGAACCAAAACATTCCCCGAAGTCCTCACCAGCATGTGGTCAGGCTGAGGGGATAGCAGGAAGAAAAGGAAAAGACGGGGTGGCCCGGGGCTCTCTTTCTTTCATGTTCATCCTTGTTCATCAGCTGGCCAAAGGAAGTAGCAGAATGTGTACACATGACAGAGCAAATTAAAAACAACTGGAACCATTTCTGTTTTCATGAGAATAAGCACATGTAAGAACTTCAAATGCCAAACTATGTCTTGACAAGGACACTATAGTTAGTTCAATGCCATTTAATGAAACTCGCTTAGCACAAAACAAAGACGAAGGCAATCCTTATCTTTGAATTTTGTTCTCTGGAGAGAGACAGACAGACAGAGAGAGAGAGAGAGAGAGAGAGAGAGAGAGAGAGAGAGAGAGAGAGAGAGAGAGAGAGAGAATATGCAAGTTTAGTGGAAGCCAGAGATCACCTAAGGGGTCATTCCATAGGTGCCGTACAAGCTTGATTTGAAACAGCATCTCTCACTGGCTGTTGAAAATTAGGCTGGGTGGGCTGACCCAAGAGATTCACCGCCCTCCATTCCCCTGGCACTAGGACTGCAAGTGCATGCCCCACACCTTGCTTTTTAATGCGAGTTCTGGAGATCCAACTAAAGTCTTCTTATTTGGATAGCAAGCACTTCACTGACATGCTATCTCCCCGGCTCTATAAAGAAGTTAAATGCCAAATACAAGTCTCTCTAGCAAGTCAAGAGAAACCTCAGGGGGAAAAGGGGAACAGCTTTTTCCCTGTAGAGAAGCCCTGGTTATGGCTTTGAATGCTCAGCTGATACGGAGGAGCCTCGCTGAGCCTGGGAGTCCAGGTGTATCCATTGCAGTGGTTTAAACCCCCCAAGCAACATGCTGGTTGTAGGTGTCCTACTAGCCATTATAGTCATGCCTCCTGTGAGATTACTAACACCTTGGAAACTGCTTAATGACACATAAAATTCTATTTTTCCTGTGAGGAATGGCACTGGGCAAGTGGGGATTGCTTATAGATGTATAAATATTGTGCGTATTAGCATGAAGAGTCACTTACAAGTCAATAAGCTTTCTAACTATAGAAGAAGAACAAAGAAGAAGAAAACCACAGAGAAACAAATAATTTCATCGGATTTTGTTCATTATTTCTTAACCTTGGAAAAGCAACATTTCTATAAAAGGGAAACTTTAATTTTACTTTGAAGGTAATACAAAGGCAATGTTAAATTAGTTTTCCACTTCACCATTTAGCCTTGAAAGAAAGAAAAGAAACTATCTTTGCTTTTACAGTAGAGTCCTGAGCAGTGCAGGGGCTGAGAAACAAAGCGATGGTGGTGTCCCCTTAGGTCTCAGCGTCTCTCACTCCGCTCCTCACACTTGTTTTCTGCTGACTTAACTGTTCTCCTTCATACAATAGCCCTATGAACGTATTGCACGGCTGATGTGAGGACAGGCGCTCTAACCTGTAGCCCTCGTGTGTTAGCTCTGGGCTCAAACTGTGGGGCAAATCCTTTGTTCCTGTTCCTGTTCCAGGAGCCAGAGTGTTGTTGCTTGTCTGGTAGGATTCTGTCTACATGACTGTGATAGAATGCTCCGCAGAAACGCACATAGAGATTCTGAAATGGGAAGAAGTTCTGTTCAATCTATGTATGGAGCGTTTTGATTTTGGGCATATTTATTGTCTGCTCTCGTGTGCTCGTGTGTGAGCACATGTTTCGGTGTGCATGTGGAGGGCAGAGGACAATGGGGAGGAGTCAGTTTGCACAGCAACTGATTGTCACAGTTCTTGACTGTTAACTGTTCTGTGCCAGCATGTTGTAACCTTATTTTTAATTGCCTTTTAGATTTCTAGTGCTTTTTTTAAAGTTCCAAACATTGTATCAGTGAGAAGGACCTATACGTGTTCTTGTCCTTGCATGGAATGTTCAGGAAGGTGCATCCCCAGGTGCTTTGCTAGTCTAGTCTGTGGATGTTTTTGATATTGGTTGTTTATTTCTCATTGAACTTTTATTAATTTAATTCGTTTGTGTGTGCATGTGTGTGTGTGTGTGCACGTTCTTTTGCTCTACTTCACTGATATGTCCCTCCACCCTTGTCAAACGTCCTAATCTAAATCATACACAGGAGCAGCTCTCAACCTGTGGATTGTGACCCCTTTGGGGGTACAAATGACCCTTTTACAGGGATTGCATATCAGGTATCCCTATGTATCAGGTATTCTCATTACGATTCATTAGGGAGGTTGTACTACAGTATGTTTCTCTCTCTCTCTCTCTCTCTCTCTCTCTCTCTCTCTCTCTCTCTTCTCTTCTCTTCTCTTCTCTTTTTGTTTTTTCAAGGCAGAGACTTGTTTCTCTGCGTAGCTTTGGTTATCCTGGAACTCACTTTGTAGACCTGGCTGGCTTCAAACTCACAAAGACCCATCTGCCTCTCCTTCCCAAATGATGGGATTGCACCACCACACCCCAGCTGATAACAGTATTTTTCTGCCAGTCGCTTCCTACTATTGTCACATAGAATAAACAGAATAAATCTTGAGGAAGGCTTATGCTAACTTTTATTAATTTTGAAAATCAGCATACAAAGTAATGATTTTCGTTATAGTGTGTGTATAGGTTTGCACGTGCACATGTGTTTGTGCGTACAAGTGTGTGTGTGTGTGTGTGTGTGTGTGTGTGTGTGTGTGTGTGTGTGTGTAGGCAGAGGCAAAATTGCCAAGTACCATCTACCATCTTTTATTCACTTACTTATCTATACTGATTTTGCAACAGGGTTTTTCTGTGTAACTCTGGCGCTCCTGGAACTCACTCTGTAGACCAGATTACCCTTGAACTCATAGAGCCACCTGCTTCTACCTCCTTAGTGCTGGGATTAAGGCTTGTGCCACCACTCCTGGCTTTTAAACTTATTTAATTAATTAATTTTATTCTTTACCCACCTTGAGAGGAGGTCTTTTATTGGTGTGGGACTCACCAGGCAAGTAGATGAGCTGACAGGGAGCCTTGGGTATCAGATTGTGTTTGGCCCTCCTCAGGGCTCTGCTTACAAGGACCTGACCTCACACTAAACATTTTTCTTGCAAAATGTCCAAGATTCATTTCTGTTGCATGATAAAGTATTTGAAGAAAAACATTTCTCTGAGAATGTCACAATTTCATTTTTCTCTGCATGAGAATAAAATTCTTCTGTGTGCACGGGTTGCATTTTTCTCAGTCATTCCTGTTGCTGGGCTGCGTTGTGCGGATTTACACTGGTTCCATTTCTTGGCTGCTGTGAATAATTAAGGTGTGCAAGTGTCTGTGTGGCAGGGCATCCGTGCTTTGCCATGCGCAGTGGTAGCAGGATGCTTCTGCCTTCCCTTCCGTAGACGCTTCCATGCTGGTCTCCTGAGTGGCGGCACCAGCTCACATGCCCACCCATGGAATAAACTTTCCTCTGTCTCTGAATCTGTATTTGCTGTCCTTGTTTTCTTGATAACCTTTCTGAGAGCAAGATGTGCATTTAATGTGCCTTTCTCTGACTTTGGTAACCTTTGAAAGTATTTATTGGCCACTATGTTTTCTTTTAAGAACTGTTCGTTAAAGCATTGATTGGATAATTTATTTTGGAGGGAAATGCTTTGGGCGAGGTTAAAAACTATATTCTAGATGTAAAACTCTCACTTGATTCATAACTGGCCAGATCATTCTGTTGCCGTCTCTTCATGGTGGCTATTACATTTCAGCCGTGTACAACCTTTTAATGTTGTGCACTCCCTTTGTCACTGGTATTTTTTCTTTTCTTTTCTTTTCTTTTTATGTATATGAGTACACTATATCCATCTTCAGGCACACCAGAAGAGGGCATCGGATCCCATTACAGATGGTTGTGAGCCACCATGTGGTTGCTGGGAATTGAACTCAGGACCTCATATTTTTTCTTTTAAACCATTGTGGATTGGTCTTTTCAGAGTCTTCAAGAAGTGTGATTTTCTTGATTTGAGTTTCTCTGTCATCTGATAAACACAAGACACTGTTCTAGATCTTTGCTTTTGCTAAAACTTTGTGGACTGGCACATGATCTATTTTAGAGAAGTGTGTGAAGCTCTTGTAAAGCATGTGTACTTTGTACCTGGTAGGATCTTCTGTGGAGAGAACACCGTGTATATTGTGTGGATGCATTACCTGTCAATTTAAAGGTCCATGGTTTATGGCATAGGCAGGAAATAAAAGGTGAGACATAGGGAGAACGCATTCTGAGAAAGGAGGCAGGGAGATACCCGGGAAGATATGATTTGATGGATGCATGACACCTGAGCACGGGTAGCCAGACACGTGGCAGAGTGTAGGCTAGAATATATGGGATATTTTAAGTTACATCCAGTCATAGACAAGTCTAGCTATATGGCCAAGGTATTTGTAAATATATTTAGAGTCTGAGTCTTATTTCTGGGAGCATGGGGCTGGGAGGAATAACCAGGGTCTAACCACAACAGACTGGCATCCAACATGGGCGCTGATACATGGTTGAAAATATTTAATCACAACCTAGGAGTTCTATACCTCCTTTGACTACTTAGTTCCTGGATAAAAGCCTTTATATCTATAATAAACCTTAATTAGCACAAGAGCTGGGCAGGTGTCTACCTCTGTGCTGTTACGTCTATTTCCCAGTCAATAATCCCATTTTATAAATTGCCACGATTTGCCTGCCTGCTTTTAACTCTAATTAGCCAACCTACATGGCCATAATTATCTTAAGATTCTTAAACCTTCTATTTTCTCCTCTGACCCCAAGCCTGGGAACCATAAGCCCTGCCTAGGTCTCTTCTGCTGACCACAGGCATCTTTACTCACTGATCAGAGATAACTTGAGGGGCAAGGTCACATGGCATCACCTGGGTCTATGTGCAGTCTCTGGGAGCTATTTAGCCTGGCAAAAGACCACACCTCAACAGGGAACTCCATGTGCTTTAAGATATAGTTAAAGCTACTTTTGATGAAATTTCTAAATGAAACTGAGATACTAACATCATCTACTGTGTTGTGTCTCGAACTCTTGGACCTTTCATGCTCATCAGAGCTTATTTATGAAGCCGAGATCTGACTGCTCGGGGCATGTTATCTCTGAGTAACAGGTCTTCCTGATGATCTGTTCCGACTGTTACACTTCTCTTTTATCTTTTGTCACTAATTTTGGTTTGAAATCTACTTCAGCAGCTATTTACCTGAATAATTTGTAACTTCATAATAGATTCTGGATTGGTTTTGTTAATTTTTATGTTTGTTTTCGACTCGGTGATAATACAGCAATGGGCACTAATACATTTGATGTGTATTTCTTTGTCTCATACAGTTTTATGTCATTACTGGTATAGAATCTGTTCTTTCCTCTCTAATCATACTGAGGATGGAGCCCTTGAGGGGAAGCTGTGCTAATGAGAGGATGAGACACAATACAAAAAAGAGAAACATGAAGAATGCAAGGATACAGAAATAGATAAAATTATGGAGGAGATTTCAAACTTTATTAGAGGAATAATCAGAAAAGGATAAAAAAGAAAAAAAAGTTAAATTTGACTCAAGGCTGGGAGAGGAAATTCATCAGCATTGACAAAAGAGTGAGCAAAATGGGCAAGAACATCAGTGATAGGGGGAAAAAATTAGATAAGGAAGTTGAGACTTGAGGAAAAAACAGAAAGTGGGAAGTTAAAACCCAGGAATACACAAATCCAAGGGAAAAGGATCATCAATAGACTTGATCAATTAGAAGAAAGGACAGGAATGGAGGAGAAGGTCATGTTACATTCAAACTTTTCAAGAAAAATTCAACGCAAATTTCAAAAATAAGGTAAAGCCAAGTAGCATAGCAAGAAAGAGGGAAATGTGGACAAAATCAGTAAAAAGAAGAAAGGAGAGGAAAGGAAACATCATTGTTCATCAATAAAAATGCATAAAGAAAACATTTAAAGTTATGAAAGGAATTACAAAAATCTGTTTTTTTTTTCAATTCAGTAAGGCTAAAAAATTAAAACATGGGTAAAATGGAGACATGCCAAGGCAACAGAAAGGAATGAAGTAAGGAAGGAAGATGGGAGAAGGAGGGAGGGAGAAATGGAGGGTGGATGAAGGAAGAAAGAAAAGAAGGAAGGGAGGGGAGGGGAGGGAGGGAGGAGAAGGAGGTAACGCTGGAACACTAGGTCTTTGAGCCTGGAGGGGGCCGTCATGAGCATGAGGAAGGGGGAAGCTGGAGTTAAGACTTCGGGGCCTTGGGTTTGTATAGCGTTAAATCCACACAAGTCAAGTGTCTGTTGTTTCACTGGAGTTAACTTCTCTTCAGTACTTTCCCTTCTCTTCACAGCAAGGCATTCCGTTGGTCACATTTAACTTTGCAATCTATGAACTGGGTAGTTCTCTCATCCTCCAAGCTGGGAAATGTCTCCCAAGTATGATATAAGTATAAGAAGCAAGCATGACACCAGTGTCTGTACAAGGACCCATCTTCATACCTTCAAGATCCCCTAAGTATTCTCCAGTGAGACGTAACTGTGTGACTGTAGATGTCAAGTAGACCCTGACGGTCCTTCAGAGTTCTGAGCTCTACAGCAGTGAGGGTGGATAGATGGCTCTAGAGGTTGGCCCACCCTCTGACTTCAGGCTCAGGGCTTTAGAAATCCTGAGTTACTCTTGGGAAATGAAATCTGCTCCTTATCACTGAAGATAGGGTTGCCACTACCACAGCGGCCCCCAGCACCGCCGCCACCACCACCATCACCACCACGCCGTTCACTTTCTGAGCCTGTCGTGTTGCTATCTCTCTATACTCTTGACCTGTCTGCATCTGGGCTTTCCTGTTCCCTACATCTGCTCCCTGCCCTCTCCCTCTTAAACTCTGCCACTGGAACAAGTTCAATGCAAGCTTTCTGGTTGGCGGTTGCTCCCAGTCCTCGGGTCTCTAGGGTGGCTCAATATTAAATAGTAGGTGTCATGGTTTGAATATGCTTAGGCCAGGGAGTGGCACTATTTGGAGGTGTGGTCTCATTGGAGTGGGTGTGTCATTGTGGGCGTGAGCTTCAAGACCCTCATCCTAGCTGCCTGGAAGTCAATCTTCTCTTAGCAGCCTTAAGATGAGGATATAGAATTCACACCTCCTGCACCATGCCTGCCTGGATGCTGCCAGGTTCCTGCCTTGATGATAATGAACTGAACTTCTGAACCTGTAAGCCAGCTCCAATTAAATGTTGTCCTTGGAAGAGTTACCTTGGTCATAGTGTCTATCTACAGCAGTAAAGCCCAAAACTAAGACAGTAGATTTCCTTTAAAAGTTATGCTCTGTCACTGCCCTCTCATGCACAAATAACAGCACAGGATGCCTTCCACAGCTGCCTTATCCCTTGGAGGAATTACTGCATCAATGAAATTCACCATAGGCTTGTGAGGGCTACACACTTGTTCTGAGGACTGGCTTGCCAGTGTCTCTTCACCTGAGCTGCCCGTCTTATGTTTGGGATAAGGCTTCTCCATCTTCACCTTTTCTGTCAGAAGCCATACAGCAAGTGCTGATTGGCTAGGCTTGCTTCTGGTTCATTGCCCATCTGTCTCCCCATACTTAATTATTGTAGCATACCTTTGAGAGTTTCTGAAGCTCACTCTTTTTTATGTTCTTTGAAATAGTCTGGCTTTCATTATTGACTCGTCTTTATTGACCCACAGAGGCATCACCTGGTCTATCTTATCCAGAAATCTTTAGCATTAATTATTTACATAAAACTGTAGATAGTTTAAATTCTAAACAGTCAGGATAAGAGCTCGGCATAGTGGAAAACACCTTTAATCCCAGCACACAGGAGGCAGAAGCAGACAGATCGCTGGTCTACAGAGTGAGTTCCAGGCCAGCTAGGATTTTGTAGAGAATCCCCAACTCTTAAAAAAAAAGTTTAAATAAATAATACTTAACCTTATCACTAATTGTCAAGTACAAGGCTGTGAAGAGTTGAGTTTTAAGAGTCCAGAGGGAGGTCCTAGAAGCTCTGATGTCACTGGCAAGTGTAGACACCTGGTCTTTCTGTGCATGCTGAGTGCTGGTGATGAAACCCAGGCTTGCACATGCTAGGCAGCCCTATCACTGAACCATGTCCCAGCCTGGATATCTACTGTTGAATGCTAGTGCCACACACTCTACACCCTCTCCTGATCCTCAGTGAACCTGTGCCAGGTCCTGAACATAAGCTCCAAACAGAAGGGGCCAGAAGGAGTCCGTTCCCTACAAGAACTAGCTTTATGGTACGTGTCACAAAGAGACACTCAATGTTTTTCTCAAACTTGGCCCACTTTCCTGAGTGGTTTTAGAAGCTCACAGATGATTTCCTAATTGTCTTTGAGAGTCACCCTTCCTATGAGAATTGTTATTGCAGATTGAGTCTTATCCTTGTACCTTACTGAGTCTTCATAGACACATCCAGGATCCAAGGCAAATACAGAGGAGTGGTCAGAAAGCAGACCCATTCTTACCCCTAAGTAAATGCCATTATTCACCTGCTACTGGGTTCAGAGAAACAAAGCAAGCCTTTTATCCCTCTATCTCCCTGACAGTCTGCACTGTGTCTGTCTGGTCTACAAATGGCTTCCTTCACCCAGGAAGCACCTGACATGGCATAGTGAGTTTAAGACTATTCCTTATTTTTATTTGGCTGGGTAACACCAACTGTCTGACTCCATAGCAGGGAGAAGGTCAGAACAGCCCATATGGTGGTGAGGGCAGCTTATTGATTCTTGATTAGCTCACCTGAGGGAACTTGTGCAATTGAAACAATGTTTTAAATATAATCCTATGCCCTCAATTCAACTTTAAGAATTTTTGGGGGAGTATTCATAAAATAAGTAGGAAAAGAATGTCACCCCTGTTTCTCCCAAATATTTGGTCTTCTTGGTAAATAAAATAGCTGTCATGTTCTCTCTGCTTGCAACGTGCCAACTTCTTTGTGCACAGTATTTCTGTATTCTTCAGGTTTGAAAAGGCAAGGATTATCCTGTCCATTTATAGATGAGGAAGCAGAACACCAGAAGAGTTTAGAGCCATTTGCAAGGTTACTTACTAAGGTCAAACTCAAATCAGGCCCTGAGTTCCAAGATCACGCAGATCAACTCTCAAATAAGACATCGACCATGTCTGACTCCTAGGGGAGATTTTCAGTTCTAATACATAAGGTTTGACGACAGAGTAAACTTTTATTTCCATAACTACTGATCTCAAGAAACTCGGTTCCTTCCCCCTTCCCACGTTCCATTAACCTCCATAAATTATATCATCTCACACCATCCCTTCATTATTGCTTCAGAGAATGCAGATGGGGAAATGCCCACATTGGAAGGAAGTATTGACTTGGTTCTCAGGCTACTGTTATATGTGAATTTTACTTGGTTGAGTACAACCCTACAAATGTGGCTTAATTGAAACCAAGCTACCTAACAAAGGCCTGTATGGTTGCAGCTGGAATAAACCAAAGAGAGGATCCCAGAGGACAAAGGAAACTAGGGCTTGTGTGTCACAACAGTCCCAAGACTGGGGTCACAAGTCATTGGGTGAGTATGACATGTATACTCTAGCACCAAGTATATTGTGCCTTTAGGTCATTCTCCTGGAACTTACCTATGTAAGAGTAGCCACTGACTCTATGGTATTCTAGACTGTTTTACTCTGTAAACAGTCTCTGTGCTGTGTGCTCTCTGATTATAAATCTTGCGTCTTCCATCACTCTCTTAGACTACTCTAATTCTCCTAATTACTAAGGTATATTTGATGGGAAAACACTGATATGGCGGCTGGCATCGCATACTATATGTCAGCCAGGAAAATGCCATTTAAAACTACCCGTGCAAAGTGACTGACAGAGCCTTTCTTCATTCTGGGTGCCTTGCTTTAGCTAATGTGAGCCTGCTGATCCCAAGTTAAATGGTAGAAACTTTGACAGACAACACAGCAGATGATTTCCAGTGTCAGTCTGCCCTTAAGGGGCTCAACCCCTGGAAGTGGAAACTAAGATCCATGCCCGCAGTGACACCAGCTGTGGGGAGAACAGCTCTTGTACTTTGTTGGTCAGGATTCAGGAAAGGTCTAGATTTCCCTCAGTGTAACCTATTAGCTTTCCCTGGATGATATAAATCCTCTACCCCCGGTGTGTGCCGTTTCCACTTTCTACATACGAAACCCTCTTGACATCTGGGCCTTCCCCACATCTCTAGCTCGAAGTCTTAGCTTCTCTCTGGATTTCTCAGGTTTACATGTCTCCATAGTGAGATGGCAGAGTCGCCAGGGCCTTGTATACTCTCCAGTGCCCTGCTCTCAGACACGTATTTCTCCGCTCCCTCCTGCTGAAGTCACTTTCCAGCTGGCATAAGATGCCTGTGCAACACTGGTCTTCCTCCTGCCCAAAGGGATGCTTCCCTAGCACCTTGGACGCACCTCAGAATGAAGTGACCCAATGTGAATATTTACAAAACATAGAAGCACTCTGAAACTCCTTAACAATGAAGCGAACAAGGAAACATTTATACATTCTTTGAAAATTCTACATCTTTGGATTTGACTGAAGCCTGCAGTGTCACTGGGAACGCCACTGACGCGATGTTTGCACATTCCTCGGACAGGAAAGAGGACTGAGGAGAGAGCTTGCTCCCTCCACACAGAGTGGCTTTGTTTGCCCTCTGGCTTCTTGCCACCTTGAAGCATCCTCTGAGCCCTGAGGAGATGGGACTGAGAATGAATGTGTGACTGTGGGTTCCTGGAGGCCTGTGTCTGCCGTCCGTGCTGTGCCTCTCCTGGTCTGGGATATGGCAGGTGTCTGAGGTTTCTTCAACAGCACAGAAAGGCCCAGAGTGTCTAGCGCGGAGCACTTTCTATAGGGGATGGAGCAGGATTGGGAGGGAGGGAGGGGCAGTACAAGGGGTCCATCGTGAGTGGCCCCATGGCCATACTTTCTGGAAGACTGAAGCTTAACATAAACTTGTCTTTTGTTCAAAGAAAACAAAATTCCTACAGTGTTGTGTCTCATAGATCCCAAGGGCCTGACACACATACTGTTTTATTCTGCGGTCCACCCTAATTGAAACGATTTTATTTCAGAAGTACACAGGTGTTCCCACAATCCACCAGACGTCTTGTCTTTGCTTTCTTTGCTTCTGTTGCCTTTCCCATCGGGGCGACGCAGACTTCTCTGGGCTCGGCACAGAGCCCTGTGATCCTGCGATCTGGTTCCTCACCTCCCCTGTTTTCCTGTTCTTGTCTTTGAGGGTAGAGCTTCCACTCACTGCTTACCTACCATCCATGGAGCTCTGCAAACCAAGGACTTGGTCTGTCTCTCAGTGATACTCCTGAGACTGCCTGACTTCTGCACATCCTGTTGGTCCTCAATAGAGGTTTATGCAATCAGTCTAACTGTGGACATCATTAAGCACTGCTGTGCACTAAGTCAGATGGGTGAACTGTTAAATCCTATCAGTTCAGTGCCCTGTAGGCTCCCTCCCAAGAGGCTAAATTTAGGCAGCTTCTTGCTCATGTATTTATTTATAATTAGAGTGAAGATTTTTCTGGAAAAAACCTTAATCTATGCATTCATTCACACTCCTTTTCAGTTCCCCCTTAGTTCCCCCCGCCAATACTTTTAGGGAAGGGTGGTACCTCAAAGCTGAGATCAAAGATAATTGTATCTGTCTTAGAGACCCCCCGGGTTATTTTTAAATAAAACAAAAATGGGATGATTAGAAAAGATTATGTTTGGAAATATAATTATTTCCTAACTTCTGAGCACATGTCTTTGGAGTGGTTCTTTGAATACACATGCACTGACAAATATTCCATTAAAGGATAGGCTTGTTTACCAAAGAAACACTTCAGTGCAGAAAGGTTATCTGCACGGCAGTTTCTCATGCTACATGATAATTACATACTGTAATTCTGAAACTTCACAACTACAAAGACAATTCCACACGTGAACTCTATTTTCAAAAGCCTATATGTTAAAAATTCCAACTTGATATAATACAGACAAGAATTAGCATGGCTAAACTGTGAAGTCAGAACTGAAATGCCCTCTCAGGAAAGATAACAATAGGATGAAAAGTTAGAAAAGTCAGTAGAGCTGTGTACAACCTGGAGGGCATGGCGTTACTCATGGTTTATCAGGTGCAGTTGGCCAACCAACCAGTGGCTACCTGCTGAAGACGCCTCAGGCCTCATGGCAAAAATATAAAAATGGCAGCCACCTCCCATGAGAATATTGCTTGCTGGTCTTTTCCTCATAATTCCAAAGAGACAGCTCTCTGCTTTCCCAAGCCCCATTAATGGAGGAAGTCATAACTCTAATTGAAACCAATCATTTTGTAGGCTTCGAGAAACTGGCCAGTACTTCTATGACTTTTGAACCATGTCAACTCTATTTGAAAGTCCTAGCACAAGACTCGGGGGTAGCTCAGTTAGTAGACTACTTTCATAATATGCATAAGGCCTGGGTTCAGCCCCCCATGCTACATAAAACCAAGTGTGGTGATGCATGTCTGACACTCAGAAGGTTGAAACAGGAGGATCAGAAAATCAAGACCATCCAAGATTACTTCGAGGGTTCAAGGCCAGACCATGCAAGTAGGAGGCCTTTCTCAAAATAAATAAGTTCATAAATAAATACATAAAAATATTCTAGAACAAAGAAAAGCAAGAGCTAGGTTCCTCCTCCATTCCTGCCTCAACCTGCCTCTGTGGGCTGGTCTAGTAGAACGGATATGAGAAGATTCGTGTTTATTGACTAAACATGATACAGGATGCAGAAGTGATTTCTGGTTCTTGCTCTGCCCTAACTTGAGTGTTAATTCAGGAGACACAATGTAAACACAGGTATTTTGAGAAGAGAAGAATGTAATGTGTTCTCAGAATGAATCTCTGGCGTTTAGGGAGAATAAACAAAAAGGTTCTAGAGAAAGGAAGGGGGGATCAGCTGTTCCTACCTGCTTGAGGCTGGTTTCCAGGTCTCTGGCATTGTGGTTACAGACTGTAGGATTCACATGCGTTCTGTGCTGTTCTGATGAAACCCTCGGTTTCAGAGGAAAACCTTCCTGGGAGCTGCTGATAAGGTTGATTGAACGGTGCCAAATGAACCTTTTGGTTCCATTTTGATCCAGAAACCTCTTGCCTCAGAATGACAAGAACTTGGTGGTTAAAAAAAAAGAGTCTTGGCAAATAGAGTTTGCTCTCTTCTGCCAAAAATAGAAAAAAATGGAAGGGCTACCAGGCATTTCATACGGGAGAACTGGGATGAGAAAATGCATTTGAAGATGAGATTTTTAACTGCCAAGTTTGAGAGAGGGGCTGATAGCACGGGGCGGATTTCAGAAGTTTCCAGGAATATGCCTCATCTGAAAGCTAACCAGGAACCTGGAAGGATCAAGGCTGCTGGGGAAATCGCTGAGTCTGCTCAATTTCTCAGAAGGCAAAGACAATCCAGGCATTCTCTCTACGGTGACACTACAATCAAAGGTATTCCAAGCAACGGATGAATTCAAATGCACAACCTTTAAGAAGCACCACAGTCAGGGAGACTCCTCCAGAGCCCTTCCTGTGGAACAGCAGCGCTGTGTTCCAAGACTTCCTGTACTTCGCTGTTTCCTCATTGACATTCTGCCAGGCAGGCACTGCTCTGAAGTCAATGTATGGGGGAGTGGAGCACAGGAGGCCCAGACTGAGAGTTCCCACCAAGAAGAGGTTGCCATGGCACACTCTCACTGCCATCTGAAGAAGGGAGTGTTTCCTTACCGGATGTCAGACTTCTTGATTCTAAGAATCTCCTTCTCTCTTCGTTGGAGAATGGCTGACATTTTCTTCCTCCTACAATTTGAAGAAAAAAAGTTCATAGAAATAGAAAAAAAAAAAAGAGGGGAAAAAAGGAGAAAGAACTTTTTACAGCATTCTTTATAATCCGTGACAATTGCATCTTGGTAATTATTTATGTAGTCCCAGAGGTTTCATGAGTTCAGATAGCTAGAGCATGATTCATAAAATTTAAACAGTAGCAAATGAAGTCAGACCGTCTGAGGGAGCAGGAGGCTGTCATGGCGCACCGAGAGGCTGCTGGAGCACCGGGCAGAGAGGTTTAGCTGACTGAAATAGATGCCACTTTGGGCCAGGCTTTGGACTCAGGCTTTTAAATCCTCTCAACATTTTTATTTAGTACATTTAAGAGACAAACTGCAACTCTAGCAGTTTAAAAGTATTAATAGGCCACGTGATGTGGATGTTGGAGCCAAAGAAATAAGAAAAAAATTATGCTATAATCCACAGGGGCAGGAAAGAAAATGGCCGGTCCAACATGACTGCAATTCCAACACACACAGGACCTCCACATATCCATGCCTTCCAGAGCAAATGTACATGTAATCCTCGAGGTGACCGCAGGAGGTGATCACTATTGGCACGTGAAGCACTGAAATAGGCAGGGTAGAACTCGTCTAAGGTCAAACAGTAGTCAACCCTGCGACTGGGGCTCAGACTCTACTTTCTAGCTATCGAGTCTAAGACCTGAGAAGCCTGAGGGGAAGGCCATGGTATGTTGTCAGATGGAGACCCCTTGGGCAACCGTGCTTGGTGAAGTACACGAGAAGAACAAGAGTGGGAGAAAGGCAGGGGCAACAAGGAGGGGAAGAGAGGAAGAACAAAAAATGACGCCCAAGCCAAGGGGAACCAAGGGGGAGAAGGTCGACATGATCCATGTACTAACACACTGGGGCTTGTGGGATGATGTCATCACGCAGGTGTAGGCAGGTACAAGAGAGAACGAGGCCTGTCATTGGACGAGAAGGAGGGATGGGCAGGAGAAAGGTTTTAGGGAAGAGGAGGAGACTGGAACGGGAAGGACGGGAAACTGGAGGAGGCTGGAAGAAAAGCCTAGGAGAGAACATGGAGGCTGACGTTAAGATTCTACTCCGTGTATTTACAGGTTGTTATGAATATTCTTTTTTTCCTCCATCTTTATTAACTTGGGTATTTCTTATTTACATTTCAATTGTTATTCCCTTTCCCGGTTTCCGGGCCAACATCCCCCTAACCCCTCCCCCTCCCCTTCTATATGGGCTTTCCCTCCCCATCCTCCCCCCATTACCACCCTCCCCCAGCAATCCCATTCACTGGGGGTTCAGCCTTGGCAGGACCAAGGGCTTCCCCTTCCACTGGTGCTCTTACTAGGCTATTCATTGCTACCTATGAGGTTGGAGCCCAGGGTCAGTCCATGTATAGTCTTTGGGTAGTGGCTTAGTCCCTGGAAGCTCTGGTTGCTTGGCATTGTTGTACATATGGGGTCTCAAGCCCCTTCAAGCTCTTTCAGTTCTTTCTCTGATTCCTTCAACGGGGGTCCCGTTCTCAGTTCAGTGGTTTGCTGCTGGCATTCGCCTATGTATTTGCTGTATTCTGGCTGTGTCTCTCAGGAGCGATCTACATCCGGTTCCTGTCAGCCTGCACTTCTTTGCTTTGTTATGGATATTCTTAAGGGATATTGTGTACAGGGCTTTGTATGTTTAGGTGGGCAATTATATCTTATCAATTGGATCAGAGCTTATTGTGTTTGTGTTCTTTCTTGTGGAGAATTGAGTTTGGGAGAGTGTGTGGCAGCAGAGACACTGGGCCGCCACGGAGTTAGGATGTGTGTTTCAGGCAAGATATCTACCAGGTATCTTGGGGCACTGCAGTGCTGGATCTAGTAGGGGTTATAATTTTACAACACAAGGGCTGTGTTCTGTGAGTCTTGCTCTATACTACTGTCCAGCTTCCTTTCCTCAGCCTTAGAGACCTTCACTGTGGCCAGGGCAACGCTTAGAAAACAGACACACCATTTGTTCTTTTCTGCTCCAACGGCCCTGCAATCCTCTTCTTCCTCTCTACATATTCCTTCGTTCCTCATGCTTTAAGACCCACATCCAGTCCCTCTGGTCTTGCTAACCATTATCTGATTGTTCCCATTTTGAACAACTTGGTACACTTGGAGAAGCACGGGAGTTTAGGATCTGACCTTGGTACATTCTATGTCTCAAATCACTGTTTTATAAAGTCAGCCATAGCAGGTGAATATATACACCCAGGGACAGTAGTGAGATATGACAATGGCAGGTGTTATCCCAGTTTCTCTTCCACACCACACAACCTGCACTGCACAGGCTCAGAGTGTCTTCTTGCTGTCAGAACTGTCAGAGGCCTCTCTTGAGTTTGGTCCCTTCTGCTTCATCCAGGACAGGCTTGTCCAAGGTACAATAAATGATTGGCTAGAATCATTTCTCTTAGGAAATCAAAACTACTTAGAAATCATAATGTTAGAGAGAATCCATCAAATCTGCTCTAGTGCAGAATAAATATTTTTTCCAGCCTTCACCTAGGAGCCATTACAGCTCATACATGTAGGGATAATCTTCAATTTTTGAAAGTATATGTGTCTTTTAATAGAAACCTGAACCAGCGCATCCTCATTAGCCCTTCTTGTGTTCTGTTATGCAAACAGAATTCTTGTCTCATTCTCAGGGCAGCAGGAATCTCACTGAGTGACAACATACGTGGATTTTCCTTTCTTATGTTTTTCCACCAATGGTAAATAGAGCGAAGGGTTATCCTAAACTCCACCAACAAAGGCACTCATTAGATGCTTGCTGCCAATTGATCGAGATTAATGTGTGGGTATGTTCATGGACAAAGGGTGAGGAAGGCTCTTACTTATTAAACACAACAAATTGCAAAGGAATAAATTGGTTCATTACCTTTAATTGGAGCATCTCCAACTGGCCACATTACAGGGTCAAAGAAAACAAGCAGAAACTTGGGGCAAATGTTGTTTTAGGCTACACACTTATCAGTTATTGCGATAGTTGGATTAATAACCACTGATCAACAGATTCTGAAAACCCTTGCAGCATTGGGAAAACAGAAATCATAAGGAGAAGTGGAATAAAACAAGCCAAAGAGACATGGAAGAGTGAGAAATCCCTAGTTCCCATGGATACTTACTCTTTGAGATCTCTCCAAAGGGGAGGAGGCATGAAGTAGCCAGTGGGCAGCCAGCCACCAGCATGTGCCAAGCTCCATGCGGTACCCTTCACCACATCATTTTGCTTCATTTTTAAATCTAAGTTTACACGTAAAAATACTAAAATTTGGGGCGGTAAATTTGTCTGCCTTTGGAAATGTGGGACCTGGAGGTTCAAAGGCACAGTTGTGTGGTGGCAGCTGTCATGGTTATTCATGGGCAGTGTCCACTGTGGCTCTTCTTTGTTTGCAGAACAAAGTTCCTGGGACTGTGTGTTTTGGTGGAGCGGACACTTCTCACCAGGACCAGGAAGGCAATCTTGAAGAGTCGATGACCTCTTGGTTACTGATTGGTTTAACAACAAAGATTAAAAATCCAGCCATGGAAACTCAAGGGCCAGTTGTTCTAGTTAGTCTTGGAAGGAATGCTCTAGCTTTTAAAGATAGGTTCAGAGGAGAGTGACCCTCTTTGACATCTAGATACTGTTACCACCTCTAAGAGAAATACAACCAACCTAGATTTTTCCATGAGGCTATTGAGTTACTAAACTCAGAGGCCTAAGACCTTCTTGGCTCCAACCTTCAAGTCTTGTAGGATAATACATTTGAGACCATTTTTAGTTCTGTAGCACCAAAACTGTTTCCAGGAACACCAATCCTCTGACTTTCCAATAGACCATCATTGCCCAAGAGAACTCATATGTAAATTTCAGGTGTCAAAGTCTTGCGACAGAACAAGCATCATAAACGAAGAAAGCAAAGAGCAGCAGGATAGGACAATGACATGGTTGCCATGATGTGACACCACAGTCAAAGGCCCGGAGAGCACAGTTCAGCTACTGTGACACCTTTCCTCTAAGAAGCTTAACCTAGGCCTCCAACACCAGGGAGTCCTTTGTGTAAAGAGGACCTTGGTGAATAGATTTTCTTTGGCCCTTTCATTCTTCTCACAGAAGGTAGGAAGCCTTTTAGAAGGAGTCTGACCTTTCCAAAAGGACTAAGAATTAGCCAAGTAGGAAACACACTTTACCATTCCTTCCTTCCTGTCCAACTCCATGGTCTGTGTACATTGCCCAAATTTCAAAGTAAATAAAATAACCATTATTTAGAGTGAGTGTTCTTGGAAAACCAGTCTTGTAGGTTGAATGGTCATAGCATTGCGACACTTTAAAGTAAAGTAAGAAGTCTTTGGCACAGCCACAGAGACTCCAGGCTGTGTGAAGAAAGTCCTGGGGCTTAGAGTTGACCAGCACTGTAAAGCCTTGGGGCTGTAGAAGAAATTGTGTAAATACAGACATCTTATCATATAGCATCAAGGTAACCAACTAAAAACCCCAGTAAGTATAGGCTGAAGTGGGAAAGAATGGAGAGTATGGAGACATTTAGTCATTTAGTAGATATAAATCCTGTGTCACTGTATTGTAGCTGTGAGACCTATGAAAATGTCTACAGACTCCTTCCAGTTTCCATGTCCTCATCTGGTAAATGCTGAGGGGACATCTCAGCAGGGTTCTAAGGCTTGGTGGCATGGCTTATGTCCTAAACCCTTATCTAGCACTAAAGTGTTGACAAGCAGTGTCTTGACACTGGAGAGGGACTTGACATTAGTCAAGTCTTAAAATTACAGATGGCAGATACTCTCTTTCCTTTCTCCATGTTGTAGACATGTAAAACGTGGAAACTGGGGTCAAGAAAAGAGAGATGGTTTTCTGAGGGCCACATGGCTTGTAACAGATAGAAGCAGTAACTGAACACACGCTTGCTGACTTCGCTTAGTCTAAGCCCTTGCTCTTTCCACTTCCTGTCAAGTGCATGGTCTTTCTCAGCAACCTTCTAGGAGTCTCTATCCTAGAGTTCACCCCTACCTCAACAGTGTATTTCTGAGCAGTAAGACTGTTGTCATATCCAACCCATTCTCATTTCATAATTAGACCCCCCAAATTAAAGTTGGTAGAGCCAAGCATGGTGGGTCATGCCTATAGTACCAACACTCAGGATGCTGCTGCAGGAAGACTGCTGCAAGTTCCAGGCTAGTTTAGACTACAGAGAACCAGGGCCTAAACTAAAGACGAAGGTATTGATTGGATAAAGATTTATATACAAACTCGAACATCTTTTAAGCTTAAAATATGTGATAGCTGACCTTCATTGTCAACTTGGTGGGGTTTAGAATCACTATAGAAATGTATCTTAAGGGTTAATGTAGTGGGGAATACCAACCCTGAATGTGGTATCATGATCCATGGTATAGAATTCTGAACTGAACAAAGAAGAGAAAGGAAGCTGAGCACAAGCGTTGATTTCTCTCTTCTCCCTACCTGTGAATGAAGTGTGAGTATCTACCTCATGTTCCTGTCACTGTGACTTTCTCACCATGATAGTTTCCCACCTTCCAACTGCCTACCCTCAAACTGAGAGTGTGAAGAAATTCTTCCCTCCTTCCTTCCTTCCTTCCATCCTTGGGCGACTTGTGTCAGGTGTCTTGTCAGAAGAGCAAGACAAATCACTAACTCAAAGGAATTTCTTCCGTTGATGAGGTCTTCCATTACTTTAAGAACTCACTTCACAGGTGTGATGGAGTCTATTTGCAGTTTCAGAGAAATCCAAACCCAACCTGAGGAAAACAGTAGGGACCTCATCTCAAAACAACAACAGAAGCAAAGCAAAGTGGTTAATGCTGTGGCCATTCGCAGACAGAGTCATGGAATCTAAAGAAATTGTCCAATTCTAGTGCTATATGCTAGGATGAGATGACATTTTCCTGCGCTAGTCCGCTCACTTGTCTTTACCTGAAGTCAAATGCTACACTTGTGTTCAATTCCATCAGCCCACAAGGAAAGCCATTTGGATACAATGTTCCTGGAAGGAGTAGAAGGGAGGCACACGCCCCACTCAGCTCAGTATGTAATGCTACCTGAGACTGGAAAGTACTGTCTGTCAACAGGAATGGCTGCTCCTTCCACAGGCATCCTGGGAATGACCTGTGGAGACAAATGGCAGTATCTACACATTCATGACAGCCATCTACAGGGTTAGACTGAAGAAAAGTGACTCAGAAAACCTCTGTCCTATCCTTTACCTTGTGAGTTGGCCCTGACCATATCAGAGTTGCCAGAGGGAGACGATTCAGAAAGTTCGTATGAGTCACTGACCCTGCAAATGTTCTTTCCTCACCAAATACACACATATTTGTGTGTGTGTATACATAAGTGTGTGTATATATATGTATACACACATATATACATATCTATGTATGCACGTATGCATATATGCATGTATATACATATGTATATGTGATATATACATACAAATCTGTATATGCATATACATATAAATATGTGTGTATATATGTACATATATATGTTTATATGTAATATGTATATACATATATGTGTGTATATATGCACATACATATGTTTATATATAATATGTGTGTGCATATATAGGGATATATGTATATATGTTTGTATACACAGGAATGTATACAGGGATATATGTAAATACATGTATACATACACACATGTATATTATATATGTGTCATATGTATACACATATAATATGTGTGTATATATGTGCATTTAGAAATGCATGTATATATGTATATATACAGGAATATATGTATATACATATTTATATACACACACATATATTACATATATGTACACACAGTGTTATTCCTGGCTACTATCTTCAAGCCTGGGTTAATATTCATGGTCAATTGCTACCATCCTTACTCACCATTCTCCATAATAGGGAGATTCTGTGTTAAGAACTAAAGCACTGTATTTCCAGTGCCTGGGACATTGTTGAGCAAGTTATAACTGAACAGAAACATGTTTGCTCATTCCTTAAATGAATGAAGTAGACCTGTGAATTCTCTTCAGAAAACCCTAGTTTCATTTCATTTCCACTCCTCCTTTTTGAAAGGAAATGATTGAGCAAAGCAACGCACAACTGGTAAAAGTGATGGCCAAGGATGACACAGAGTTAGATCAGGCTTATTAGTTGCAGATGTGCTAATGGGAGCTCTTAAATGGTTCGTGTCCAACAGACCACCAAATGGCGAAGAATAAAGGTTTTATTGCTTTTTTGAAAAAAAAAAAAAGATTGTCAGGCAAACATACCTATCTGTGTCCCTTGCGACGATTATAATTCTGTTGGAGCTGAGCTGACAAACATGTCATAAGCAATGTCCCAAATGCCATCAAATTATAAAGAGAAGAATAAGAGAGCATTTAAAGCAAAGTCGACAAGAGAATGCAAAGTTGGTTTAAAGAGAGAAGGGCTGGGGTGCAGCTCAGTGGTTGAGCACAAGCCTTGGCTATACACGGGGCTGAATCTGATCCCCAGCACCACAAACCAAGCCAAAGATGTTCGTATTCTATGTGCTGCTGCTGTGTTCCTAGACTACGCTGTGTTCTGGGAAGCTGCCTCCTCTTCTACTCTGGTTCCTTTCATCCCCCAGCTGTCATCTTCCGGCTCTCCACATGGGTTTTTACTCTCTGTTCCTCATCATCCGTAAGCTCCTTTACCAAAGGAGTTTCCAGAGGAATTATCTCTGGAGATGTCTCTTCCAGATCATCTCGCAAACACCCAGAGCGTTTACACACTTCTCTCCCTCCAGCAGGCTTGACTTGTTTTTCTTAGCTCATGGGTGGTAGTGGCCTTCTTCTGGGAGGAATCCCAGAATCTGGTCCAGGAAAACTGTGAAGCGACTTTTAGGACCTTTGTCATGGATGAAACCAGTTGCCACATTTTATCTTGGTTTCCTTGGGAGAAAGCAACCATGCACTTCGTTCAGACAGGCAAGCCAAGTTCTCTTTCTGATGCCAAACTGGCAAGAACCACAGAGCTTGGTGTTGGTCTGTGGATGGGCAAAGGCATCAGGAAGAGTTTCTGACTTTTTACATCTTTTGAAAATGAGCAGCTGATACATTAATTTTTTTTCTTGGTCAGGGAACAAGCATCTGATTGCATAAATACTCATTTGAGCAGAAATCACCTCCTAGTCACTCAGCTCTCTGGCAGTTAACAAAAAGGTTTTAAGATGGAAACTGGACTATTTAGCCTTCATTAATCATTCATACTGTTCAAACACATCACACAGTAACTGAAGAGGGTTATGGTAGCTAAGCTTGAGTCTGTTGTCGAAAGTAAGTTTAACTTTCTATGAACTCACTGGACACAAAGAATGCCCCCTGCTTACTATTCCAAATGTCACCAGCTAGAAGCAAACGGATGATTACGAATGGTAATGAAATACCTCTGAAGCCGTTTGTACACTAACAAAGAGTTACTGTCAGAACTTGAATAAGGTCCATCTGCCCATTTTCAAAGAATGTTAACATTATATAAGGGATAAAGCAGACAGCAACAGCTAAATAAATACACAAACAAACAAGTTTCCGATAAGATTTCTCTAGAAGAACAGAGTTTTCTTCAATTTCTTTTCTTGGAAAATGAGAGATCAATAAAAATATTTCACGTCCTTAAATCATTTCAACTCCACGGCGGCCCATGCAGAAATTAGGAAGTTTTTAGACATTCCATCTCTGTATTCTGGATTGGGGCGGGGGGCAGGGATAGTGGTGATTCCTGGGTTGAGTTCCTTTGGATGATATTTTTTCCCTTCGTTTCATTAGCTCTCATCTTCTTAAGTGAAGCAGGCAAAACAGGGTGAAATTTTCTGTGTTTTGTCTCTAGGACAGAGAAACCCGACAACTGCTGCTTCTTGGAGGCCTTGGTTGGTGGCCCAGGAATTTCTTGATGGGCTCCTCTGTTTAGCTGTTGCTGAGGACCAGGACCTTGGCTTTTCCTGGGCGTCAACTGTGCCTCACACTAGATCTTCGTCTTTCTACTGTGATGAGACACCACATATTATGAAGGAGCCAATGAGTGGAAAATACCCCATTGCTTTGGAAATGTACCTAAATTCTCAAGGCACTGTGGCCAAAGCTGCATGAAGGCTCCTGACAGGAAGAACATTCATTTGTCAGCCATGGAAGGGCCCTTTAGGGTTTCCTCTAAAGATAGGAGTCTCATTTTGTACGTTTTAAGGTCTTTAGTAGAGCTCTTTTGCCAGGAGGAGAACTACTTGGGAATCTGATGGTTTCATTTAGTTCTAATGAGAAAAAAAGAGGCAGATGTGGTAGCAGCTGGTATAAGAGAAGTGATGGGTAAGGATAACGCAGACTTATCGCCACCCACACAGAATGCTTTAAAGGCGTGTTGAGAAAGAAGGGGAAAAAAAGATCTTGAAGACACAGAATTCGGTGCTAGGAAAAAATGGGTGTATGATCTAAAACAACATTCTATATCAATTAAGTGATTTTTCTTCTCTTTAAAATATCAGAAGCTGTTCAAAAGGAAAGAAGGTTTTGACTTGTGTTCTGAGAAGTCTAGAGCCTAGGGCAGGCTTCTTGGAGGGATTGATCTGGCTTAACAGTATCTCTCTGATCCCAGCAGGCTTAGCTCTGTGTTCTGTTCTCGTTGTAAATTTTATTCCAAACTTGACCCTCTACAAGTAAGGAAGCTGCCCACAATATCTGGCCTGCATGATTTCTTAAATTCAGGGGGAAGGGCAATGTGGGGAAGAGATGAATGTCTTTTTCACAAACAAAGTCCTGGGTTTCAATCTGAAATGTCCTTACCTTGGAAGTAGGAGTAGACTTAAATCAGTGACTCAATGCTCTCTCCTCAACCCAAACAAAATGGGCTGATGTGGAAGGGAATGATGGCGCCCGAGTGGCCAGACTGTCCACAATGAATGTTGACCCAAGCACGGCTTGATGTATGGCCTCCACGAAGCAAACCTTCCCTGGAGCAGTTACCTTGAAGACACTCATTACTGTTTCTCAAAAGGCAGTTCTCGGACTCAAACCTCAGAGACGTGGTTTAAATGAAGATCCCTAGATCCTTTGGATGTGACAGGGGTGGATGAGAGTTTGCCTTTTTAGCAAGTTCCCGGGTGCCTTTCATGCCCACTAACATTTAGAGGTCACTATTCTGTAGAAATTTAATGCTCAAAGGCTAGGATTTCAGGAGCCCGTGGGCTTGTGATAGGAAGATCTGAGAATGAATTTCACAGCCCCTTTGTATAAACTGTCCTGGATACAGTAGCTACCAATGGTCCCACCTGAAAGACGTTGTATTAATGGGGACTTGACTTTGTATTGTCCAAACACAGGTGCCTCTAGCTGAAACTGTTTACAGGATAACTTGTAGTGCCCATTTCCATGATCTGTAGAGAATCCAGCTCTTTGGCGTTTTGCATTAGCATTATCTCTTATTTTATGTAAAAATTTTATGTGTGCCAGTGCAAATGTGTGTCCGGATGACCTGCACATGTATGCACATGGATGTAAAGGCCAGTGGACAAGCTTAGGTGTCATTCTTCAGGCCCTATTCCCTACCCCTCTCTGAGTCAGGGTCTCTCTCTCATTGTCCTCGAAGTCACCAGGTAGGCTAACATGGTTGACCAGAGAGCCCCAAGGGTATCTCTCTGTTCAACTCCCACATTATTATGAGATCATGCACGTATGCTATTTTATTTTCCAACTGCTTTACATGCATTCAGGGGACTAAAGTAAGGACCTCAGATGTGCAAGGCAATTTGTGGGCTGAGTCACTTCCCCAACCCACATTTCTCCCTTTTCAAGGGATGCTTTGAGATCATCCACATATACTATATTTTAATTTCCCTTTGGTTACAGTGGCAGATACTGCCATATTACAAATGTTTAGTATAAGAAACAGCTCACCACCACATTTAGGAATGCTGTGGGATGGGGCAGGGACAAATAACATATAATTCACTTAGCTTGTTTATATCAGGTAAAAATTAATTTTCTTCAAAGGAGAAAATGAAAAGTTAATTTCTTTTGTCCTTTACATGACTAATCATTTATAGGTAAATTTTTCTTCTACAATTTGTCTTGATTTTTTTTATATGAAGAAATAAGCTAACCTACATTCAATCATGTTTATGCACTTAATCATTGCGTGAAGGAAACAGATTACTTAATTTCTCTGAACATCTGACTTCTAGTTTGGGAAGCAGGGATACAATGGCGGAACAGTAGTGATAACAGTGAGGACTACCTAGATGGTATTTGGGCACTTTTAGCCAGCAGTCACATATCTGATGTTTAACGGTTGCTTGATGCCTGTCGTTCCTGGCTGGGAATTAGAAACCAGGCACCCACTTTACGTATTTATTAACTATTTTGAAAGTTTAAAACATTTCTTGTTTTAAACTACCATTGCTAACTCCATCCTTTTCTTTTTTTTTTCTTTTTCTTTTCTTTTTTTTTCTTTTTGGTGGAATGGAGTTTATGTACCTAAGATCTAAATAATGTCAGGCCTTATTTTGTACTTAGAATACCATCCCACAAACCGTTAGTGTCAGCATCTGAAATCAGCAGGTGTTTTAAAACCTGCAGTTGCAGGCAGGGAGTGGGTTCTGCTTACATCACAGTCCATTGGCAAGATCTGGTGATATCAAGGCTGAGGCAGGAGCGTAGGACACTACCTAGCTTCTCACTTGTGATGGTTTGAATATGCCTGGCCCAGGGAGTGGCACTATTAGAAGGGGTGGCCCTTTTGGAATAGGTGTGGCTTTGTTGGAGTAGGTGTGTCACTGTGGGTGTGGGCTTTAAGAACCTCATCTTAGCTGCCTGGAAGCCAGTATTCTGCTAGCAGCTCTCAGATGAAGATGCAGAACTCTCAGCTCCTCCTGCACCATCCCTGCCTGGATGCTGCCATGCTCCTGCCTTGATGATAATGGACTGAACCTCTGAACGTTTAAGCCAGCCCCAATTAAATGTTGTCCTTAGAAGAGTTGCCTTGGTCATGGTATCTGTTCACAGCAGTAAAACTGTAACTAAGACAGCACTGAATGAGACAGGAAGGAAATTAATGACATAAAAACCTTCATACACACACACACACACACACACACACACACACACACACACACACAGAGGGCCCAGTGACTTATGCGCCAGCTGCTGCTTGGGCTTCTGTCCTGCAGTTCTTCAGTCCGTCTTGACGGCATTGTTCTCACACTTCAGGATGGACCACAGCAGTGCGGCTCAGTGATTGGTGCCAGGCACTCTCCTCTAGCAGTCTCATGTGCATTATCTTCATTGTCTCCACCAGATCATCTGCACACCAAAAGTACTTTATATTCATGTAACTTCTAGGCTTGCCCTTGATGCCGACGGTGCTGAACGTCACTGGAAAGCCAGATCCTTGAAGATAGGGTCTTTTGCAGCTTCACGGGGCACAATGAGGATATGTGTGAGGGTCCTGTCATTTTGTCAAATTTTCTTTCTCTTTTAAAGCTTTCTTTTCCTTCATTCCTCCTCCTTTTTTCCTCCTTTCCTTCCTTTTTTCCTTCCTTTCTTCTTTCTCTCCTTCCTTCCTCCCTCCCTCCCGTCTTCCCTTAGCTTTGTACTAGGGATTGAACTTGGACACTGAGGCTTACTTCCCCAGCCTCCTTTCACATTTTTTATTCTGAAATAGGGTCTCACTCAGTTGCTCAGGCTGGTCTCGAACTTCCTCTGTAACTCAGGCAGAGTGGACTGTGATTCTCCGGCCTCTGCTTCCCCAGTACGGGTTGACAGTCCTGCACCACCAGGCCTGGCCCACTTGCTTTTGCTCTAACTACTGCTATGGATAATTTAAAGGAGAAAAATCAAGAAAAGGTGACTATAGATAAGCATTAATTTTACTAGTAAAGCAGGTTAACCTAGGAAATGCAATTTATAAAAGAGAGTAAACATTTAAACTGCAAGCAACAGGCAGATAGGAATTGCAATTTTCTAATAATAGTGACTGCGAAGAAAATTATCTTTACTAATACATTTAAATTGGTATAGGAATAGATGCGTTAAGTAATAACAATATGGAAGTTTATGTGATTCATGTTCTCTCATTGTCACCCACTCTCAAATTCACCAGATTATATTATATATTATGCAAAACAGTATCTGTATAATAATACTCCAACATGGGAGGAGAAAAAATGTCGGGCAACAATTGCAACATGGAATTGGAACAGAGCAGACAAGCATACGGTATGAGGAACATTTGTTTTGATGGATGAAAGTCAAGTGTGTTTCTCCCTTTCCTCCCTCCATCCCTCCCTCCATACCTCCCTCCCTTCTTCCTTCCTTCCTTCCTTCCTTCCTTCCCTAGTAAACCAACCACCGAATACTAGAATGGGGTTGTATACTGGCATCCATATATAAGAGGACTACTTGACTTTTGGTCTCAACCTAGCCCTTTCAGTGCTGTCCCTGTTCAAATGTTGTGCAGCTGTTTCCTCTACATTGAAACATCCCTCCTAGAGGAGGGAAGCCCATAGACTCAGGAAGTTCACGAAAGTTACAAGACTCACAAAACCCCTCCCCATTGTTTTACAAAGAGTAACAATTGTTAGAGAAAGGAGTCTCTTGTGGAGCTGCTTGCTTGTTGTGAGGGGAGCTCCGAAAGTACAGATTTTTGAGTTGTCACAAAAAATGCAGAGGCAGGCTTCTTGGTGATATAGGTACCGCTGAGTTCAAGAAAGGAATCCTGACAAAGCCATGTTCTGCAAACTACATTTGAGTACAATTGTTTCTGGTTTATCGTTGGGTCCTACTTGGGCTGTACAGGCATCTGTCCCATGGGTCTGTCGTCTGTGGCTTGGACCCATCGTGCCGTACTGCTCATGATGATGGCTTTTCTCCAGTGTCTCACACTGGTAACTTGTACTTACTCAGCAGTTCTTAAACAATCCCAGCGACACAGACACAGACATACACAGAGAGACAGAAACAGGCGCTCACACCCCTAGTGAAACAAGCATTCCTGGACTAGTTAGCAAACAACACAGAACGTAAGTGCATGATACTGGAGTGTCCACGTTCCGTGGTCCAGATTCTGATAGAAAGTCCTTTGGTACACCGAAATCTGGAATGGTTATGAGAGCAGCCTCTCTTCCAAGGACTTGGCTATTGTCCCTGCAAACCCATCCTCCTCCCAGGGGAACTCTGCAACCTTGTCTTGTGTACCCCAACACTAGTGTCTAACAACATCCAGACAAAGGAGATTAGGAGGTACAAAGGTCACCTAGCCTCCCAGTGCTGAGGTGCAAAGCAACTAGCAGAAATTCACAGGAGAACAAACAAGAAAAACTAAATGACTAATGGATGGGACAGGAAACCAAACCAGCAAAACAAACAGGCAGAGAAAGCAACTGGAGATCAAACAAAGAGGCCTAGTGAGCCCTGGGACTGCTCACGACTCACCTGGGGCCACCCGCTGAGCAGGTAAGGGAGGCACCACGGGCTGTGTCCCTTTGTGGACCCAGTTCCTTCTCTTCCACACCCTGCATCGGGTAGGGTGTGGTAACTAGGAAAGCTATGCATGTTGGTTTTACTTGATGGGAAACTCGCAAGTATTTTGTTATCGGGAACTCGTAGACAGGGCCGGCGGTTACAACAAAGCAAGGTCACGAGAAGGTTGAATTTAAACTCAAAACTGTGAGGCTTGTTACATTCTCATAAAACGTATACTGGCTGTGAAACTAGGCCCTCAAATTTGGGGTGAAGATGGCCTTGAGGGATTATGAATAAGTTCATCTTTGTATTTTATTTACAGTAAAAATAATCCTCCCTGGGGCTAGAGAGTTAGCTCAGCTAGTAGTGTAGTAGGAAGCCCTAGGCTTCATCTCCAACCTTGAAGACTACCCATGGTCTCAGCACTGGGGAAGTGGAGGCAGGAGGATGAGGGGTTCTGTGAAGCCATGCCTGGCTGCATGGTGAATGAAGGGAAGCCTGGGATAGGTGAAACCCTGTCTGGAAAAATGAAAATGTCCTGTTTTCAGAAGTTCGTGTAAATGGACACACGGTAACAAATGTTTACTGAGTAGATACTCTACGGATGCTGTGATTTGGAGAGAGTGTGAAGACTGTGTTTTAGTAAAGAAATGACCTAAAAGTGGTGCCCGTGTGGGTAAAAGTGACCGAACAGACAAGGTTTATTAAAAACATGTGTCCAAAATGCTTATTTACGACAATTCGGGATGTGAGGGGGCATGGGTAGGAAACTGTGCGAAGGACTGATCCTGCTTTTTAAAGTTAATACAGCGAATGTGTTCTTGTCTAAGTTATCTATGGGGTATGTATGTATGCATGTACGTATGTATGCATGCATGTATGCATTTTGCCTACAGTGGTAGTATTTAAATTCCATTTTTCTGGTGACATTATATTGTCCTGCTTGCACACACTTTTCAAATTGCCTTAAGGAAAACACTTTGCAGGTAAGTTAGAACCATTTCTACACTGCTCACGGTTAGCCTGTTCTGCAGAAGAAATACGTCTTGTGGCTGCTAAGCCCATAGTGAGGCTAATGCAGGATCCTTGGGCCGTAGAATCGTCTGTGTGTTTCTATGAATACAGGTACAGATTCGTACATCCCCCTTCTTGCAACAAATGCAAAGAGGGGGGAAATCAGCTTGCAAGATGCAGTACACACCTGAAAGCAAATTCGAAGAACCAGGATTTGGTGCCCGCATCTACCATCACTGTTTAGAAAGGTTGGCCGGTAGTGCGCTGAACAGTATCCACATTGCATGAGTCTGGCAAATGCTGTTGTTTCCATTTTTATTTTAAATTTAAGCGAGGCTGGGGCTGGTGGGATGGTTCAGTGGTCAGGGTACTTCCTTGTTCTTTCGGAGGACTAGAGTTCAGTTCCCAGCACCCATGTCAGACAGATCACAGCCACCTGTAACTCCAGCTCCAGGGGACCGATTCCTTCTTCTGACCTTGTGTGTGTACACAAATAAATGTGAGCATACATACACAAATATACTAATTTTTCAAATCTCAGCTACCTCGCAGAATGGTGGTTTCACAAGCCTCGATGAGGTAAGTACTGGAAAGTCATGTGACATCCACACAGAGAATCAGAGGACAGAAAGCCAAGGTCCTGGGCACTGTTTACAACACTCAGTACTCCTTGCTTTATTACTCTTCAAGAGAAACTTGGAAAACACTTTCTTTATTCCACAAAGAAAAGTGCTTTAGGTTTCTGTATCAGAAAATTACAAAACAGCGGCTTTCTTGGCCCGGAGAGCCCTGAGCCCACTTCTCTGATTCTCACGACAAGAGCCCGAGTCCATCTCTGTCCATTCCTGTTGACCTTTGCACAGAGCACAGGAGAAAGAAGAGCTGGGAGGCTGTGCTGATTGAAATGGTTCCCTGTTCCTTCCTCTGGGCATTCGCTGTTTCCCAGGCCCACCCTGTGCTTTCCCTCCCCAGCTCCTCTTCTCAAGTCAGAGTCTTCCCCTAATGCTCCCTCCGCCTGCCGGTTACACAGAGAAGCCCTGTGCATGTTTCCCAGGCCAATCCAAATAACACTTCTCACAGGAAACCTGGCCCAGTTCCCCACGCAGTCACTCTATCCAAATCTCCCAGAATCCCTCAGTTCACACAGCACAAGATTGCCTCCTATGTTACACTGCAGACGCCCATAGATAACTATTATTTTCCTATTTATATCAAAGTTTCCCTTACCATTTTTGTGCCTTCTTATGAACTATAATTATTCCAAAATAAAGTGTTCAGCTAAAAAAAATTAATACATTTTTGCTTAATGTTTTATTGATATGGGAAAAAAATCCTTTAAAGGGACGGAAGCAAGCGAGTCCGTCCATGGGGCTTTCGTTCTGCTTGTGGTGAAGGGCAAGCCTCCAGGAAGGCTGTGAGGTGATCGTCCCCGGTGTACACGCAAATGAGTAGAAAGGGAGGTGTAAGCTTGAGTTTGGCTCTCAGCTTTGTTTCCTGGACAAATCTGGGACAAATCATTCAGTCTTGCTAAACCTCCATTTTTCAATGCGCTAACAGAATCAGTCTCTTTGGTGGACTCCTGTCAGAATCAAGAGAACGTGTTGAGTTCCATGAGCCTTTGCATTATGCCGACGGTGGTTGTTAAGATGGCGGTGAAGCGGGTACGCATTCTTTGGCCCAGGAGTTGCAGGCGTCTAACTCCGGTTTGACTATCTTATTTCCAGCTTGTCACACTTCAGCATGTTCCAGGATTCTTCCTTCTCCATCACTCTCCACAACCCCACCCCTACCCCACCCCTGTGATCTAGGATGCCCTTTTGGGTAAGACACACAAACAAACAGCTAGTAAGGACAGACAACTGATCCACCATCATGAAGCTTAGCCCCAGGGAGTTTGGGACATTAGTTTTGGATTCATAGCCAAATGTGTTCAATTCGATTGGTGTATATTCTGATTACTGTCGCACTTAAAGGCTTGTGAGGATGAGAATGACCCTGGCTTAGAAATGTTGGTTCTTAGAAATGTTAGCTCATGAACGAGGAGTTCAGAAGCAAGCCACAGTGAATTCAGACACGTGACGGCTTCATGGGACAGGCCATGGGAGATCTTTTGGGATGGAATATGAGGGGCTAGGTAGGGACAAGCCTCACAAGCCAATGAACTAGTGTTGGTAGGATGGGCCCAGGGGACACGATGATGGCTCTGAACCTTTTCCGATGGCCTCCTGGATCAGTCTCTACCCTTCCACCTAACAGAGGAGCAGGATGGAGGAGCTACGTGTCCCCTGTATTAGAAGTCAAAGCAAGGATTTGTGGTCCACCAGCAGGAGCTGAGCAGAAGTCCATGTCCTGTGATGGAACAAAGGCATACTCAATGCCCAAGCAGTGGTACCCTGTGATGTGCCCTGTCATTGCTGAGACTGAGCTGGCACAGGGTGGACCTTCATTCTGAAACACTCAGGAGCCCACCCTCAAGACACTCTAGACTTGAGAGGGTGGAGTTGTCACTGCTCTGAGGGGATGATCTTGCCAGACAAACACTGTGGTGCTCTGACTTTCCCCAACTGCACTCCAAGACTGCACCCTGGTCAACAACACATCTTTCACACTACTGACCCACATCCCTCTAGGATCCAACCTTACCTGTGCTAACCACCTGTGTCACCAGGGTAGCCATGGATGCACATTAGCCCAGAGTCACCTCCCTTTCCTCCATGCCTCTGTGCCAGCCTCCATGACTGCCCATGATCCCAGGTACTCTCTGCTATAAGCTGGAATGAGAGATATCCCCTTTCCCATGGTGACAAAGTCACTTTAGCATGGACACTCCTATGCCTGTGAGACCCCAGCACGAGCCTCTGGCTAGCCTGCAACTTCACTGTGATGTAACTTTTACTTCACAGCTTCTGGTGCTTCCATAATACTATGACTTTATGCCCTAACCAAAGAATTTGTTCAGCAGCACCAAAGAGAAGTCCATGTGGAGACCAGTTTGGTTCCCTTCATACTGCAGAGGAAGAGCTCCGTTAATACAGGTTGGATTAAAGAATATAAGTTATGGGACATGGAGCTTAACCCACATCGCCTTAACTTGGGCAGACTTTCTCTGTGCTCAGATACTAGGTTTCCCTTATGTATACATTTCTTGCCATTAAATTTGACCGCATATCGGCTCTTATTCTTAGATACATTGAAACATGAAGATAATTAACACTGTCTCTCTTAATTTGGTTAAGAGGCGTAGTGGTGGCAGTTTCTTCCATCCTCCCTAAGCTCGGTAGTTAGAGATGATTTATTTTGCACTAAAAATAACCAAGATAGTATTTGGAAGAAGTCAGAATGGATGGGCTGATAAATTATTTATAGGATTTTTAAGGAGACTGCCAATCTGTTTTAAATGTAGTAGAATCTTAATTTTCAGTGCAGAATTCTCTAAAACTCAGCTGGCATGAAACCCATGACCTCTGAGTGATGTAACCAGAGCCCGGCCTGCACTGGGCTCTTTCCCATGCTCTCCCAGGCCTTTTGCCTCTAACCTCCCGCCAACCTTCCCTGGGTGAGGCTAGGGAAGCTATCTGGGACAAAGTCTGACTAAGACAGGAAAGGTGGAGTGAGGGAGAAGCTCCGATCTGAAAGGCAGTCAAACAAAACCACCTTTGGGAGCCATTGTTACCACCTCAGACTTCTGTTTTGACTAACATGTGCAGCTATTGAACCCCATCATCCTCAGACTGTTGTGTCTGTGCTTAATAATAATAAAATCAAATGGGTGGAAATCTAGGGACAGCAAGAGGAACTTCGTGAATACAGTAGGTGAGAGGTGAAAGCAGCCCGTTGGTGCTCGGGCAATGGCAAGGACTCCTCTAAATAGAAGGAGGTTCAGCTCCTGCTGGCCAAAGCCGTCAGCCCAGCACACTGGACTTACGAGGGCGGGCTAGCTGATTTCATGGCCCAGATGGCTAAGGTGACTTTTTTGCTATTAAGAGAAATGTGACATGCCCACCATGTTCCACCAGGCCCCCTTGTTAAGAAAACACAAAATATTTTGCAGGTTTTTCCTTTTCTTTTTGAAGTGCTAGGGATAGTAGTATGCTGGGTAAGCGCTCTGTCTCTTGGTTACGTTGTTGGCCCTTTTTACAGACTTTTTATTGATTTTCTCCAAAGGCTTTGTGGAAGATTTTAATAGTTTCCAATAGTAGGATGGTCCCAGGGGGCATGTCGATGGTTCTGAACCTTCCATGGATGGCTTCCTGGCTCAGTCTCTACCTTCCACCTAACAGAGGAGCAGGATGGAGGAGCTATGTGTCCCCTGTATTAGAAGTCAAAGCAAGGTCAGAATTTGTTGTCTACCAGCAAGAGCTGAGCTGAGCTGGAGTCTGCGTATCTTGTGATATAGCAGATTATGAACATAACAGATATGTTTATAAAGGAATGGTTAGAGTATGTCCTTCACTTGCACAAGTTTTTTTTTTAAACATAACTGCAGCACTCCTGTAGTTAGTAAAACAGGATTTTAAGTGTTTAATTCAGGTGATGGCTTATGCTTTGAGTTACTTAACATTAGAATTTATTAGAACTCTGCAAATCATTTGCTTTGATGCCTTCATTGTCTATTTGAGAAAAACGGGGCTCAGAACTGTTAAGGAGCTCATTTGGGGTCACAGAATTCGTAGCCTTGGAATCTACCTCAGAATTTCTCCTCATCCATAGAGCCTCCACGCATAATCAGTGGTGGCCCACATCCCTGAGCAGCCCTCTCCCTTCCTACATATGCTGGTGTCTTCATCAGCAGAGGCTTTACGTCTACAGACAGTGTTGAGACTCCAGGTAGATAAACGTGGCGTGCTCTGACTCTCAGTGGTGGGAACTGAGGCATCTGGGAGGGCTGACCTGAAGCACTGCTTCCCTTCAGAGCAACGAGCCAGGCTTCCTGGAAGGGATGTGAAGCAGAGAAGTCTTCTCTACTTGTTCGAAATACCAGGTCCTTTGATGGAGCAGACAGAAGGCTATGAATCACTAGGGTGGTGGAAGGTGAAACTCTGTTTCATACTCATAATTAGAAAATTGTGTTAGAAATTGCCTGTGTAAAATAAACTTTCCACAGTGTTGCAACATGTTAGCGAGATAGGTAGACATGGCTTGGAAACTGTGAATGATCTAAATATATTCAGCTTTTGCAGAAAGCTTCGTAAGTTGAAATCTAAATGTACGATCCTGTTCCTACCTTGCAGTACACAGGGTCTCTCTGACTAGTGGTCTCCTCTGAGGAGCTGTCAGTTATGTTAATAATATTGTAAATCGGGCCTTCATTAAATGCAGGCTTGCTTTAGGAGGTCATCTCGGGCTCTGGGTTGTGCCATTACTGAGGGAAGACGGGAACGAGTGAAAGGAAACAGGATACAAATAAAACATGGGGATATTTCAGCTCATCAGAGTAATTTTGTACTTTTGTGCAGACTTTCAAACCCATGGTGATTCAGGCATGGGCTGCTCATCCCCAGGTGCTCTGGAACACAGGCCTGGGGATGCACAGCATCGCCTGTTTGCTTCCTGCACTCCTCTTTATGGTGACGGTTTTAAAAGTACACTCCAAACATCAAGGAATTTCACCCCGAAACACACCTAGTGGAGACTATTTATTGAGACTATTTCTATATCATTTTATGCAATTCCAGGGGCAAAATTAGTTTAAGATACATTTTCTAATATTTCCTAAAACCCAATTCCCATACAACTTCCCCAACATGTATTTCATAAATGGGTTTTTTTAAATCCAAGATCCAATTCAAAGTCACACATAAGTCTTGGTTGCATTGACCATTAAAATCTCACAGGCCGAAGCAATCCCACCTCCTGTCCACCTCTCCTCACAAGACTGCAGACATTGGGCCTCTTCTGTACTCATATGAGATTCTTTTCGGGCGCAGTTTAACTCTTTCTTCTTTTCCCTCCAGTTCCTGGAAATTGCAAGTTGGGCCTGCAGGTTAGATTTGAGCCAAATGAATGAATATTTGGAGAGTATGTTGCAGAAGACCTGAAAATTCCAATTATAGTATATTATCAAGGAAAAAAAGGAGTGTTTGGGCATATATGCCTGTGGCCAGAATCTCAAACTGATTTTATTTATCCTCATTTATATCACTCCAAATAAGAAACAACCCAAACGTCTCTCACCAGGAGGGCAGAGAGACAAAATGAACAGCCGAATACTACTTAGCACTTAAAAAGGAATTGTCCATCAATAACCGTACCGATATAGACCTATAAAGACACTGCACTGAGGGGAAACTCTTCTCCAAAATGTGCATACTATTAAAAAAATACAAATTATTTCAAAATTTTAAACCTGGTAAGTTACCCTGAGATGTTAGAGATCAGAACGGGCAGCATGGGCTGCTGGCCACAGAAGGTCCAGAGGGGACCTGGTGGGCAATAGGAAGCCTCTGTGTATTGATGCAAAAGTGTGACATGGGTATCGGGACTCCTCAGAACTCACTGTACTTTGACCTTTGTGGTGGGCGCATGACGCTCTGATGAAAGTAAACAGCAGTGTATTGTCATGCCTAATATTGTGTTTCTTTGGACACTTTTTGAAAACAGCCTAATTTTTTTTTCTTTTTGGCACAAAATTATGCTTCATCCTCTGAAAACTCAGAGCTTGTTTCCTCTGAGTTGCAATTACTGCAACACAGATTTCTGAGAGGGGAACTGAGGCAGAGGATGGACGGAGCATGGAAAGTTCTAGACACTGGTCAACGCTCAGCTCCATGGGATCGGCACCACCACAGGACACAAAGACAGGAAATTCGCTGCAGGTTTTTGTCATCCTGATCGCCAGAGGGATCACAGTGTCACTGATACCAAGGAGAGTATTCCATGTGGCAAAAACTGCTACCCAGAGTTTCGACTATATTGGTGGCTGTCTCCACAGGAAACGTGGATGCAAAGTCCAGGATCTTATAGCCTGTCTTCACATGGGTGGTGGGATGACATCATCAATGCCTACTTCACTTCACCCCATAAGTGACCCACTACAGATATCGTTAAAGCACTCCTTCTAGGAAGATCTGGACTGTCTGACTTCCTTCCCTCTCTGGGAGACCTTGGCCCCCGTATCACTATACACATATGCTTTAGAGATGAGCCTGGTGCATGTGACCCTGTGGTACGTGCTTTCTAGGATGTCATCTTTCTATGAGCCATTCCAAGGCCCTGGAGCTATAATCCTCCCAATATTTCATCTTATAGAGAAACCAAAGAAATGGGTTGCTAAAACACTTACTGAAACCTGTCCTAAGTTTGAAGAAGAAAGCAAATAGTAGGATCTTATTTCATCATCAACTAAATGGTTAGAAGAGGCTAATTCTCTAGTTTCATGGCTTCAAGTCATGTAATCTCTTGGTTTACTCTTTCTTTTTTCTTTATCTAGAATGTATTTGAAGAGGCTCAAAAGTACACACAGTTCTAATGGGAAAAATAAAAAGCTAGACTAATAAAGACAGAAGAGAAAGGGAGAGAAAAATAAAAACTTAGAGAGTTAGGCACTTGTCTAACGTTCTGGAGTGGCAAGGTATGAGTGGTAGGCACGGATATGGCCCTGAACCTACTGTGACCTCCTCATCGAAAGAAGAACACTCCAGAGTCCCCAGGAAGCAACAACCCAATGAGTGGCTCCTTAGAAGGACAGGAGGTGATGGAGAAGTCTCAGCTTTCTGGTGACCCTAAGGTCCTCCCATTGAGACTCTAAGGGTGTGGTGAAGTCTGCAAGTGAATTTGATCAAGGCAATCACACACCGACATCCCACGTCTGCCACGTGCTCTGAGCATAGCGTAAGTCTATCAGACTTACACAAATGGGTAGGCAGCTGATCCCATCTCAAATTTTTCCTTTGGCATTTTTCACTTGAGTATTTGTTAAGATGTGGAAAGCAGAGCTTTTTAAGGTTATGTTCTTTGGTAAGGAGCAATATGAAGGCTCGTCTTTATTGAGCACTTAGTGTGTACCAGGCATTCGAAGCACTTGTTGTGTATCATTAGCTAGTGCAGTCTCTATGGAAACCCCATGATACCATTGTCCTCATTCCTCAAGAGGAGATGGGTAAGGAAGCAAAAGAAATTAGAGGTCAGGTGGTATGAATACCAAAGAATTCAAAACTAGGCTATCTGGTTTCGCTGTGTTGAGGGGATTTTCAGAATGACCTCCGTGTGTTCCTGGTTAACGGCCGGTCGTAGACTAGGAAGGCTTACATTTGTTCAGGTTCGACAGACAGCCCCACACTGAGTACATATAGGCAACACTAAGTGGTCCTTCTGCTCTTCTTTAAAGAGCATATGAAGTTAGGAGGGAGCCAGGAAGGTAGACGAGATGAGAGAAGCAGTTAGAGCAGAAGGAACGGGAAATTCTCAACAAAAATAATTATCCAAAAGGAATAGCCTAAAACGGTATGTAACTGAAAAGATACAACTACCATGCAGTGAAAAGCTACACTGGACAGTGTTGCCATCAGTGGTCACTCTGTTCAGTGACACACTAGAACCACTCATTCCTTCCAAAGCAGTGCCTGCTGCTCCAATCCCCATGCCCTCTGCATTCTGCCACCTGTGTAGCAGTAGAAGTCAAAAGTAGGTGAGCCAACCTTCAGGTGATCAACCTCTTTAGAAGTTGTGTGTGAGCTCATGTAGGCTTTCTTTGCCAGCCTTATTTCACTTAACATCATGATCTCCAGATCATCTGTGTTGTCACATATGACTGGGGTTCACTCTTTTTTATGGCTATATAGTATTCCACTTAGTACACATACCACATGTTTTGTGTACTCCTCAGCTGGTGGACACATAGGCTGTTTGCCTTTATTTGTATAACAAATGTGTCTATTTTCAGTAATTATCAAACAACTGCCAGACAGTCTATGATACAGCCTCAAGAATTTCAGATTAACTTAGTAATTATTGGTCATCCGCTAAAGAGGTTCGGAGCCCTAACTCTGCTTCTCAGAGTATAGCATTTGGACCAGTGGTATCTACATCTGTATTCCTGCAAGTGTTTACCTGGAAAGTCTGGGCTGAGTACAAAGAGTTTGAGGCCTAGCATAGGTGGACTCAACTCCTATAACCTAAGGTCATTCCAAGGCCATCTTGGGAAAGATGAGGGCCTATAAAAAATAAAAACAGAAGTTGTGTTGGCCTTAGTTTCTGGTTAGGTGATGTCTCTGTGATCACGGATGACATCTATGTTCTAATCTAGGAGCAGCTCACCAGTGTTCTGCCAGTGACCAGCTGACTTCTTCTATGGTTATCCCTGAGACTGAGCTGAGGGATCTGTCCTGAATGTAGTCATTGGTCTCACCTCCTTCCTCCACTGCCCCCTCTGGCCAAAAGCAGCTCAGATGACTGGCCTTCCCTAAGAACAGCCCTCTGCTGGGCTTCAGAGTGACAGTACCTCCTGTAGCTCCTTCAGGAGGCTCAGCCCGTTTTAAACTGGTATTAGGGCTGCCTTTAAACAGAACACTTAGAACTTAGTTTTGCAGTGATGCATTTTGAAAAAAAAAATCAGTAACCTTTAGGGTGAAAATGATTGGTTTATGGTTGCTCAGATTCCGCAGCACTGAGACATGAATTATTTTCAATACATATTTTTAAAATGTGGAAACTGGAGTCTATGCCCCACTGAGGTGGTAACCAGACTCCTGTGTGGTTTTGTTTGTTTGTTTTGTTTTGTTTTGTTTTCTGGTCACAGACGCCACGTTTCTCTGAGGTGACATTGCCCACATGTGTAATCTGCCTGCCCTTCCCTCCTTAAGTCCAGCCCCCTCGCCCCCATCCCCAGCTACACTATCATCACGGGCTAGCAATCACATCTCGGCCTGTAGAATCAGGGATAATCAAAGCATTCACAACAGGGAACACTGGACTGGAGACTGTGGACTGTGGACTGACTCTCCCACTGGGTGGCCAAGAATCCAGTCACTGGACACCTGCCCGTGTCAAGAAGACAGGTGTTCTTTAGTGCCATTTTGGGATGCATGCATTTTAAGAAATGTACCCTAAAAACTTTTCAAAGCTCTTCCTTTGCACCGTGCACTCATTTGATCACTGAAAGCCTAGCACTCCCTACCCAACCACCAGGTCAAACCGTCAGCAACTCGTGCCTCTTCCCCACATCAGTGTACCTCTCAAGAAGAGAATATAACCTACAGAAAAGCCGTAGAGGTGGATGGTCATTCGACTCCAGGAGACCCAGGGAAAAGCAAGTCACCTTTGCTAGGGTTAACTTTCTCAGAATCAGATATTGGTTCAGGCTAACAGCTACAATTTCAGGTCCCCCTCAGGCCGCCAGCAGGGCAGTGTGAGAGGGAAGGACGATGCAGAGATAGCCTGCGCTTTCTCATGCAGTTCTCTTTACCTCCAGCGTGGTTCAGATTCGTGGGGCGGCTCATCTGTTTGTTTCCCAGGAGTGTCCTCCTCTTCAGGTACAAGTGACTTGTTGTTCCTCCATCCCGTCTGCCTCCTTGGTGACAGACAGATGAGAACTGTGCCCTGTGCTCTGGGACTCTAATGTGATCTGGGTTGAGCTGGTGATGGGAGGGGAGAAGAGGAGGGGGGTATGCATAGGGGGGAGTGGGGGCCAGCAAGGGGAAGTTAACGCTGAGGAAACTAGTCTTTCTCAGAAGAGAAAGTGTGCTTGTGTTCTGCCAGTCAGGCCTGCTCTCATAGCTGTTGCAAGGCTGATCTGGTCACAATTTAGGAGATGTTAGCGCCTAAGTAGGAAAGGGGGCAGAGGAAATGAAGAATTCTGTATTTTTCTTGAAACAACTTAGAAACTAAATAGTACCAAAAGGCTAGGGGAAAGGGTTCTGTTTTCTGCGGTTCTATTTTCAAAGAGGTACAGGAATCTTGAAAGCAGACAGGTTTCAGACTCAGAGCTTTCTGAGCCCACTCCAGCCAAGGACCTAGAAGCTAGACTGTATCCTAATTAGAGTCCCCACCAGGGGAGACGATCTCCAGATACATAGTAAGCAGGAAGAAATTGAGGCAAGGAGATCAACGACTTGTCCAGATTCCCTTCTAATGTTGCTGCCAGGGTTGGGAACTCCCCACATCTCACCTGTCTCCTGACCTGAGGTTTGCACTGCCAACCACTTCCCAGACATCTTTCTGACATTTTGAACTCAACTCTCAGCCTCAAACCTCGTTGCCCACTGGCTGCCACAGCTTGACTTTGCAGCACTTGCAGAGCAGGTGTGGAAGAAGTCACTGTGTTCTAACAAGTATCTCTTCTGAAGACCGGTAGCTACTATGTGTCTCCAAGTTCAGTGTTCCGGGTACTTACCCAGCCCTGCCCTGTAAGCTAGCAACACAATGTTGTTGAAGATTCTAAGGACTATGGATTCAAGGAGACTGCCCATGGAGAAAAACTGACTTCTTTAAAATCGTGTTTCCTAGAGTCCCTGACTGTGCCCTGACAGCCTCCCAGAGTTGGATGTGTTTTAAACCATGCTTCTTCCTTTCACTTTTCCCAGAGAGAACCTGAGGCAGCCTATCCTGACTTGGTACATTTATCAAAGAAGAACAGAAGCACAACTTGTCTTGCAAATTCGGAGAGGAGAATAAAATCAAGAAAGTGTCAGGCTGTGGTTTTAGGAAGGTGGGGGAAAGAAGAACCGGTATAACCCCTTGACTTCATTCGTAGTATCACCACACGTCTCTCTAAATGACACTGTCATCATCTGAAACAGTATTTCAGCTTTCCAGCACCGGCCTGTTCAAGACAGAAGGCCAGCATGTTCCAGTCCCTGGTTGCAGCCTTTCTGCATAGACATTTGGTGGTTCTACTCCATGCCTCTGTCTCATTCCGTTGCCATGTAGACGCTGTCCTGCTGTGGGTCCAGGAGTTCTGCCTAGTCATATCCACGTCACCTGAGCAGCGACCTGATACACATGAGGAGAAGCATCCTTTCAATGTTTGTTTCTATGTGTGAGGGCGATTGAAGGATTGCTGACGATGGTTCCATTTCTTGAAGATGTCTTCACCACTGTGACCTGAACTTTGTGGAGAAAGAAATAAGGACACCTGGTCTTTGTACCTAACTCACACAGTTAGCAAATCTCTATGATGGATCCCATTGTGGAGACGTGAAGATTGGGAAATTCTCATGGAGCTGACGGTGTGGTGGAGACACAAAGATGTAGAACAAACAATGATAAAAATCAAGGCACCCGAGCAAAGAACTGAGTTCGTAGTAGGAAGAGCGGAAAGATAATGTGAGGAAGAATGAGGAAGGAGCTCTATGTGGCATGGGCTTTGAAGGGTGAGTGAGCAGAAGAGTCACTGGGAAGGAACAAGTCAGCAAGAAGGACCAGTGTGACACAGCCAATGAAACCATGCAGAGAGGCTGGGGTGCTCAGAGGTGTGGGCAGAACACTTGCCTGGCATGAGGAAACCCTGGGTTTGATTCCTAGCACTGTGCTAATTGGGCACCATGGTGTCTACACCTGTCATCTCGGCCCTAGACGCAGGAGAATCAGCTCTAGGCCAGCCTCGGCTGCAATCTGAATCCTAAGACCAGTCTGAGCTACAGACGATCCTGTCTCGAAAACAAGTAAGCCCGTGTGCAGACAAGGGTAGGATAAAGTAACTTACGGGAAGGTGTGAGCTTTTATAAAGAAGAGAGCAGAGGAGAGTTTTGAGGAGGAGGGTTAGGAGAACAGGCGTGTTTCAGAACCGCTCTGTGGAGGCCCTGGAAAGCAAATTGCTCTGTGGAGGCAGGCAGAGTAAATGATTTCATGACTATTTCCTTTGATCCTGGGGGTAAGAGTCCTTCGAAGCATTTACCTTGCAGAGGCCATAAAATCACATCAAGACGAATCATGCACTGTCACCCTCTGAGCCTCTGGCTCCCATGGGCCTGATGCAACGCTAAGGTTTACTGAAATTTCAGGTCATCAGTGCGGGAGAGAAATCGTCTTCGCAAACACAAGCCATTTGTGCGGGACTCCAGATCGACCCATAATCAAAGTCTGTGTCAAGGAGAGGCGAGGCTCACAGGCGGCTGCACAGAGGCCTCCCTGTACCCTGTAAGCTTCACCAGGCTGTGTGGGGGTCCATTGTGTCTCACCCAGGACAGTCATAGCGCGAGACACCTTCTGCAGGGAGTCATGGAACCTTAGCGGCGAGCGTCTCTCTTGGTTGAGGTAGTTTGTGGTTTTTTGTCCCCGGCATAATGCAGCCAGGCACTTAGAGGCGCATTTTCAGCACAGTGTGTAGGGATTTAGCCACACACCTCCCATTCGACTTAATGGAAATCCTGCCAGGAAATCTCCATGCTGGGCTACACTGAAAATTCACCCCTGATTGTTGTTTGATTTGTCTCACCTGTGTCTTCCTCCATTCAGCAAGGCTGAGGATCTTTGTTGCCTCCTGAGTGGCAGCCTGAGCTCCAGGCTGAGACCCAACCCCACGCAGAAGCCAGGAGCCCCAGAGGAGTCAAAGGCTCAGGGACTGGGAGGGCTGGTCTGGAGGCTGGTGTGTTTGAAGCTATATTGGTTCCAAGAAACCCAATCACCTCCTGGACGGGGCTCTTTGGATAGAAATGCCTGTATGTTCAGAGTTTACATTTCCTGTTTTCAGTTCCAGGTGTTAAAAAAAAGGTAAAGTCTTGTCTAAGTGGGCGGCCCCGAGCCAACATTTGGACATTAGGACACAGAGAAGCCCAGTCTAGTCAAGTCCTCATACCTGGGGAGAGCCCCAGGAAGGAACAGGGTCTCTCCCTGTCGTGTATCCACTGTATGGAGACTGGAGATAGTCCGTATAGGGCCTGTGTGGTTGTGGATTTTCCTCCAAGCTCTAATTTAACAGTCCCCCTCACAATGGCCTGGTTTGTCTTGCCAGCCTGCACCATGACATGCTCATTACTGGATGTCCCTCCTTGTGGTACTGGTGCAGTCACCATTCCAGTGTGCAGGGGTGACACCAGGACTCAGCCGATGTGATGCTTCTGTCCCTGGCCACCATCATGTATCTATCCACTGTGGCATTCGGGGTCACCCAGTGTCACTCAGCTTTCTGATCTTTCACATGCTTCTGGGTGTTGAACAAAAAATGAGACCAAAGAAGGGAGCCCCAACTCCTCCCTTAGCACCCTCATGCTGTTGACCGAACCAAGAGCCTGGAAAGTTGGGTTTTGATTCAAGGTAGAACTTGCTTTACAGCTCTCTCATAAAAGCATGCCTTAAGAGTGTGTGTTTCAGGGTCAGAATGCCAGGGCCAGTAGCTACCACAAGGCCATGAGCAGATTAGTCAACCCCTTTGATTCCCAGGCCTTTGTCTCTCACCTCAGTAGATGGGAGATTATGGAACTGTGAGACAGGGGCTGGGGTAAAACTCAAGTGAAAAAATACATACAAAAAATGCCTCTGTGTTTCCCTTATGATATAGGCTCAAAACTACCATTGCTTCTGCAACTCCCCAAAGGGTGCCGTGTTTGTATACAGAGACCTTGTAGGGAGAACTTGGAAAGTGTTTTTTTTTTTTTCATTCTCTGTGTTGTCTGATTCTTTATTTTATGAGTTCTTTAAAAATTAGTTAATTATGTATTTAAATTTAGCTCCACTAATGACAGTAATGAGTCAGTCATGTGCATAGTAGTCTAGAGCTCGCTTCTAGGAACCACGAGAGAGGCCGCAGTGGTACACTGTCCTGATATCACAGGCTGGAAACTAAGTCTTAGGATAGGGAAGGGTTTTCCATGTCATGTAGCTAGCATGTCTTGAAATGGAGATTTCAAGTGTTCTTTCTTCAAATATAGTATCTGTTATTCTTGTGGGGAAATATAAAACGGACAGAAAAACGCTAGAGTTTCGAGAAAAGGAATAAAAATAAAATAACCATCTTGAAAATCTGCTCATTTGCAAGAGAAGCTGAGCGGTTTCTGCCCGATGCTCCCCCAATCAAGTCAGTGACCTCGGAAGAAATTTAATGGGAAAGGATTTGGAGAAACACGGTTTTCACTCATCAGGTGCATTTATTTTCCCTGGTGTAGCTGCATCTCAAAGTCTACCAAGACAGAAACAGGAGAATCCAACCTTTGTCTTCCTGAGGAATGTTTGCTCATTATCACGAATCATTTATTAAGAAGCCAGTTCTGTATAGGGATATGAAGAAGAAGAAGAAGAAGAAGAAGAAGAAGAAGAAGAAGAAGAAGAAGAAGAAGAAGAAGAAGAAGAAGAAGAAGAAGAGGAGGAGGAGGAGGAGGGAGGAGGAGGAGGAGGAGGAGGAGGAGGAGGAGGAGGAGGAGGAGGAGGAGGAGGAGGAGGAGGAGGAGGAGGAGGAGGAGGAGGAGGAGGAGGAGGAGGAGGAGGAGGAGGAGGAGGAGGAGGATGAGGAGGGGAGGGAGGGAAAAAGAAAGAGAAAAAACTGTCCTCGAACTCATTTTATCCCTGCAAGTTAGGGACTTAATGCAATTCCACAAGGCAAATACCTACACTAACAAAGGCGTGAGGCCAATTGGGATAGCATTGAGTGAGTTATAACCCTTAATCGAGTCTTGTGAGTTCTGCGGGGGCCTTGATTGTTCCACCTGCCAAACTCGAACATATCTGACCTCTGACTTATGAAAAAAGCCGGCAGTTAAGTGGAGGGTGCTGACCGCTTGACTTCCTGAAGACTAGTCAGGACTCCTTCCTTGACCTGTTGCTCTAGCAGCTGTCATAGACTTCTCACACAGTTAGCACCTGGGAGCAGGTAAATGACACTGGGTGGATCCGTTGAGACAGAAATGACAGGTACACAATTAGTTGGGGATATAGTGGTAGCAGGAAATTTCTAAAATATCCTAATGGCCCTATGGCAGAGGTAACTATATTTAACAGAAGACCTAGACTATTCTGTAACTTCAAGAAAGGTCTCGAGATCTAAATTAAGATGGGAAGCGGTGGGAGGTATAGATCCTTAAAGGACATCTGTCTCTCCTTTCCCCAGAAGTCATCAATGGTCCACAGCACCTCAGCTAGGAGGAGCTTATAAGTTCAATATATTTTTATTAAATTGAAATTGGCCCTTGCCCTATTGTGTTCCAGCTATCAGAATGTCATAACCACATCACTCAAACAACATTTCCTTCTTATAGTTCTGGAACTTAAGAAATCTAACTGCAGATTAAGACCCCAACCCATGACTGGTCCTTCCCAGCTGGCCTCTCCCTAGACTCCACTCCCCAAGGACACCAAGTTCAATCCTACAGTTTCCACAGAGGGATTCCGGGGCCCAAGAAGAAAGCGAGGATCTGACAGCTCGGCCACTAGCATCTATGAATTTCCCAACAGTCAGATGGTCATGACCTTCTATTTACCCTGGTGTGTTCCCTTCTTGGTTCTCTGTCCCTGCTCACAACCTTCCCATTACTATCATAGACCCATTAACACTTCAGAGTCATTTTTAGTATTCTTCCTTTCCAACATTTGCCCCCAATCTAAAACGTGTGTGTGTGTGTGTGTGTGTGTGTGTGTGTGTGTGTGTGTGTGTGTGTATGACATTTATCCTTAAAATACATGTGTTGGACAACACCTGCTCTATGCTAGGGTTCGTTCCAGGCACAGGAAGGTGAAGGAGGCCATCCTATGAGAAGATATAATATAAGAAGGGAAAGAGTCAGGTATATCGGAGAACTCTAGCCTACCCTAGAGAAACTTTTTCTTCGTGAAGGAAAGGTTCAGAACAATATCCATTTGTAATCCCAGCACTCATGAGGCAGAGGCAGGAGGATTGCTGCAAGTCAGAGGCCAGGTCTATACATGGAGACCTTGTCTCAAATGTCTGCAAACCTCACCTCCACCTCCAGTCATGTGCATATGGGCTGTGTTAATTGGATGGTTAGGTTAGTTGTTAATTGTCAACTTGAAACAACCTAGAATCATCTGTGAAGAGAGTCTTAGTGAGGGACTGTCTGGACCAGGTGGACCTGTGGGCCTGTCTATGGGAGGTTGTCATGGTTACATTGGGGCTAGGAAGGCCCACGCTGGGTTTAGTTCTGGATTGCCGATGTGTAGAGAGGGAATTGGGCTCAAGCACTGTGGATGCCACTAGTTGCTTGAAGATGCTGCTTTGATCTTCTTAAAGTGATGGACTATAACCTAGAATTGTAAACTAAAATAACCCCTCCTCACCTCCCTCACCTCCCTCCACCTCCCTCCTCTCTTTCTCACACACAGAATCATAAACCAAACCAAATAAAATAATATCCAGTACACAGGTCAGCATAGAGTAGGTGCCATAAAGACCCGGCTGAGGATGCTCAAGCTGCTCTCTTTATGGTTTACCTTTAGTCCCTTCCCTCCTACTTCCAAGAATTTGCTGCTGGTGTTCCCACTAAATCCTTGCTGTTCTCTGGCTACTATTCTAAGACAGACCATATCACACTGTCTCTGATCTTATTAGCTCTTGGGTCAAGAGATTCAGGACTTATCGTACCAAGAGGCATGTGGACCCTACTGTGGAAGTCGCTTTGAGAATTCTTACTTCACCCTATACACTGGATCATTAACTGGGTGGGGACTTAGGCTTTCCACTTGCATCTCTTGGCAAGGCAGGAGATAAGAAACACTGTGTTTAGAACAGCTCTGCTGATTGAGCCCAACCAGGTTGGGAGTTGATCCGCAGCCACGTTGAGTGGAGCCTTGGCGAACTGCATCTATGAGCAGAAAATGAAGAAGGACGGAACCAAACCAACCCAGCTGTTTGTTGCTAAGACATGCAGCAACCCCGTAGCACTCAAAACCAGTGAGGAGGGAACAGACCAATGAGTGTGCGTGCGTGCATGCGTGCGTGTGTGTGTGTGTGTGTGTGTGTGTGTGTGTGTGTGTGTGTGTGTAAATCAATGTCTTTACCATCAGAGTTAGCATCCTACTTCCTTTTGGCCCTGAGGCAGTTAAAATGAACATGGCACCAGAGAGGGAGCTGCAAACACCGGTTCTCATGAAAGAAATGTGAAGTGGTTCTGACACCGCCAGCAGTTACCTGACATACATCTTTCCCACAGTGTTTTAACAAGCGAGACTATTTTTAGGGAAATTCTTTGCCATGAACTAAATTTATGGCCTTAAAGTCTTTTCTTCTACTTTTCGTGTGTGCATGCTCCGACGGTCCAATTTATAATTGGCACCTTTACTACCCACCGGAGTATCGGTTTCATCTCCCAGAGGAAGAGAAAACCAGACCCTGTGACTAGTGAACTGCATTGAAAATCTAGTCTAATGCTGACAGATAAATGCACTAATTTTCTTCTGCAACCGGTTCTGCATTGCAGGGTGAACCTGCTTCTAACAACTCCCTCAAAAGGCTCTGTAACCCGTCCAAAGGATGATGTCAACCGGTACAAGGACCCAGGTCAGCCTGCATCATAGGTAACAGTTACCTCAGTGATAAAGTTACCAGGCAGGTTTTGAATGAGATTGTGTTTTTAAATGAAAGGCTGGCTGGAAACGTAGACTTGGACCAAGCATTAATAGGGGAAAATTTGAGACAAACAGAGGTTGGCATTTGGTTTCTTTGTGGTGTTCAACAAAGGTCAGGGAAGGTTCTAGTACAGAAGGGACCCAAGTTTCCATCGAAGAGTCATGGTGTTCTGCTAATACGCCGGTGTGGAGTGTAGAAAAAGTGAACTCTAGGCTTAGGCAGGAGCAATTTCATGGCGTGGAGGCCCTAGGCACTCCACTGGAGCTGGTGCCTTAATTTGGGTAACTCCCTGGGCAGTGGAAGCCATGTGTAATTTTATTCCGAGGAAGAGGTAAATCCCCTTCCACCCCCACCCCCATGCCAACTGTTTGGATCAAATGGGGGAAGGGCAGGTGATGCGTAAAGAGCAGACAGGGAACCCGGAGAGCCTCTGAAATGAGTTTTATGTCCCCCCCACCTTTGTCAGCAGCGACATGGCCGTGGAGGCAGCTCATGAATCCACCAGAGCCCAAATGGCAACCTCGCTCCCATTATCCATCTGCTCTGCTTCCTCACAAAGGTTTAAGGACAAGATTGATTACGCATGTCGGACCATGTGAAGTACCTCAGAGTGAGGACAGGAGGGACCGTCTCTCACTCTGGACAAAAGAAAGAAGTCGGACATCCACAAGATAAATGGGGGGGAACCCAGGCACCAAGTATGCAGGAGGTACCTGTGGTGTTTTGTTTGGGGGTTTTTGTTTTTCTTGTTTTCAAGTGGAAAGCTCCAGATTTGAAATGCTGAAGTCCAGAGTTACCTCTGTAAGTTGATGTTTAGAAAAAGTTTGTTACATATGCTTCAAAAATAAGGGTAACTAACAGCTAGCTATGCCCTACAAAAGGCTGGGCTCAATACAGAAAAGGTGAAAGAATTTTAACAGCACACATCTAAGATGACATTATCCGCTACTGAGAGACAAGACCGGACCATTTGTCCAAACGCAGAGGTTATCATTGGTGGAAAAACAAACATAATTTCTTCAGCCTTCAAAGAACAACAGAGGCTTGGACCTGGTTAGGTTAACTGGTACCAAAGTGGGCCACACACCATCTGCAAGGGGGACAGACAGCCTGAGGGTGCTTTCTGCACTGAGGAGTAGTCTGCAGCTTTGTGCAGAGAGAGCTGGTTCCTCTCTGTGTGCTCACCTTGCAGGAAGTACCTGTTCCACTGTGACCCTTTGCAACAGGAAAGAGAAAGCTGTTGCCTACCCCGGAGCAGCAGAAGGGTCGCATTTCCTTCTTCATCCTGAAAAGGTAATTGCTTCCAACAACCCCCAGCAGGAAGTTAGAAAAATCCCTTCACAGGGGTTGCAGGAATGCAACAGACCATCCTGAGGTGTCCCTTAATCCCACCCCACCCCATGATTCAGATGACAACCCCCTATCTCTGAGAGGTCCGCCCTGGCTCACCCAGGCAGAGAGCTGTAGAGGCCCCAGTCTGTAGTTTCTGCAAGAATGCATGAGGTTTTACACCAGAGACACTCGGCAGAGGTTTGTGGGGGTCTGGCAAGGACTGCTCTGTGATTGTTTCTTGCTTTTCTTGTTGCTGCCTCTTTACCTCACATGAATTTGCTATTCGTTTTGTTGAGAGGGAGGTGGTTATGTTCCTAGATGGGTTTCATTCACGTAGCCATAGCCTTAGGCTGACCTCAGGGATGGAGATAGACGCGTCAGCCAAGGAGGATGTGAATAGGTGGCAGACAAATCCTACGCACCTTTGGTGTAGACAACAATGCGCTCGTTTTTTGTTGCCTAAAGAAACCATTTTACTTAATGACTTTTAAAGTTTTTTAAACGTCTCATTCGAAACTTACTCAAACCGTTACTTTTTCGAAAACCAAACAAACAAACAAAGCAAATAACAACAACAACAACAAAACAAAACCCTAGAGTTTAGGAAGAAATCTGGATCGTACATCCTGAATCGTCAGTGATTTTAAAGTTTCACCAGGGGGCGCTCCCACTTCACAGCCCAGAGGCAGGAAGGACAAAGGACCACAACGGTCTCATGTTTAACTTGCGGGCATACACTGTCTTGTTTGCATTTTCAACTCTTTCTCCTCGCCTCTCTCACACGAAGTATAAAAAAGCCCAAGTGAGCTTATGCATGCCTCCTTTAAACATTGGAGCACAAACTAACACCACCACAAAATTAGCAAACGCAGACAATTGTGAATTTCATTGCTCCTGGCACAGGCCACGGAGCTATTTGAAATCTGCATTGAATTTTTGGTTGTCAACATCAGTATAAGAGTACATTAACATAGGATATCAAGAAATATGCCTCTGCTGGGCCACCCTGAGGCAAAACCTGTGGTTGCTCTGCATTGGTCTCTGGGTGGTACGAGCTTTTCACCCTCTGTGGTAAATCTTTTGGTAAGCCCAAGTCGCAAGAAAATGCAGAGTCAGGAAACAGACTAATTAAAGAAAACTCCCCAAGGACAACCCAATGACAGAGCCTGAGAAGGAATTAGTCCCGAAGCCTGCTTTTCAGCTCATGTCTAAGTTTCATCTACTAAGAAGTCTGAAGATCGTTTTGAACACACGATTTAGGCAAACAATAAATAGAGCATTTCTTGTGGGAAGGAAATAAGGTATTTCAAAGTCAGAAGGGAGAGAGCGCCAGTTCGCCAAGTGTAGAACCCCACAGAGTCCTCTGGCCTGGAGTTTCAAACTGATCCAAACCCTTTGGGGGTTTGAATTTCTCTGCTGTTGGCAAAACACAATTCGTGCTTCAAAAGGAAACAGCATTAAGAAGGCCTGTTACAGAAAACTGAAAAGACTTCTGGGGCACCAAATCACTCTTACAAAACACCATTTTGATGAGTTTAGTACAGATTAATGAAAAACATATGGATTAAATTTTTCTTTAAAATTACATTGGTTCATAACATGAGCAGAAGGGGTTATTAAAAGGCGTCCCCAGCCTTACAGAGCTCCAGACACTTTAGCAGTCGGTTCGGGTGCTTCACAGGCAGATACAACTCCCTGTCATTGTTGTCCATAGAGGCACAAGGATGGTACCCCTCTGCCTCGGGCTTGGCAAACACCAGTGGGTAGTCGGATTGCAACTTCAGCGTTTATTCCGCAAGGGTGAAAACCTCCATTTACTCACGTGTCCTGGGAGGCTTGCTGTTGTCTGATCAGGAGGCGGTGCCTCTCAAGTAGCTGAGAACTTCTCCAAAAATGCATGACAACAACTAATTATTCATTCTTTTCTGAGGGCCCCAGAAGGACAATATATCTGTTACTAAGACTGGAGTGGCCATCGAAGTAGGGAAAGCCTCCGTTATCAACACGCCCTCCCTTCCAATCACCAAAACCAAAAACCAAACCAAGCGTTAAACCGATGGTGACCGACCTACCAGCAACCAGAGAGAGTCCACGACAGTGACAGAAACCACCTGGACCAGGCAGCTCTGCTGTCTGTGCTTCTTTCTAATGTAAGGAATGATTCAGAAATGAAACAAAATAAACAGTAAGGCAAAAGTTGGAATATTGCTGAGGACTCTCACAAGGCATGAAATGATGAGATCCCCACCCCTCCTCGCAGGAAGTTATCTCTACCTTTGAAACGTGTGTGTGTGTGTGTGTGTGTGTGTGTGTGTGTGTGTGTGTGTGTGTTTAGTGAGGTAGGAGTTTTTACTCTTACAAGTGTTAAACAGTCATTTGCAGTATAACTGACAACACAAGTGTTTTCTTTAGAATGGTTTCTAATAAATTCTGTCATTTCCTACAACTACATGAGAATGCTTTCCTCAGGAGTGTGGTCTGTAACCAAAGCTTCCCTGTAGTAGACACGTCCAGTTCGCTTTTGACCACGTGTTGGATTTAACCCTGCACCCCAAGCAAAGGTAGCTGCCACTTGCGACCAGACTGGGCGTCCTCCTAATGTGCACAGTTTTCTTCATAGCCCCACGGCCCCAGTGCTTCATCCAGCACTGTTCCTGTCAAACCTCCCGAGTTTCTATCCCGGCCAAAGGTTATTTTAACTTGGGCCACGTGGTATTTGTGATGTGCAGGGTAAGGGGATAAACGTCATTTAAGGGACTTGTTAGTTTGAAAGCCTAAATGAGGTTCTTGATAGAAAATTCTTTCTCTGGAAAGAACCACAGCTGACCATCTCACCAGGGAACGGCCCCCTAAGGGAGAGAGAGAACATATACATAAAGCCTGGCATCTCTTGCTTTTCTCCTTCATTGTCCAGCATTGTTAGACCTGGAAGCATCAGGGCCGACATTAGTTAAGGAGGAGGGATGACCACACTGCTACGAGGCTTTGTTCTGTCAGCCCTAGGTAAGGAAGACATGCTTCAAGCATCCTGTGTGGTAGAAATTGTTGCTACGTTTCTAGAAGTACTGCATAGATCCTTAAAAGAGTCCCCAGAAGACAAAAATAAGGTACACACCCCACCTGACCCCCGGTGCTCCACAGTCACTGACAAAAAATATGCAAACAGGACTTTACTGAAGAGCCAGCCTCACCAAAGTAACGGAGATTCCAAACAAGATAATAACAAGGCAAAACTCCAGCGACACACACCAGCACGCGTTGGCTATCTACAGAAGCCTTTGGAATGAACTAAACACTGCTGTTTGCTTTGCTCCAACAGTGGGGAAAATAAAAACAAAACAAAACAAAAAAAACCGGAAACACTTCCATTAACATTAGATTCTTGTGCACGTCTTTCAGACTGACGGGATCAGAGGGAACAGGCCAGCTCTTGGCCAGAAAGGAGGACTCTTCTCTCTGTAGCATTCATATGTGGAGGGCGGTGATTTTCTAGCAGTCACCGCTGTCTAAGCCGTAGTCACCCGGCACATCTGAATGACACAAACAAGCAAGGAACATTTTGATGTGTTGAGGAAAGTTGTTTTGACAAATGTCAGAACCCGGGTCTTGCTGGCTGAGGCCTGTTGTTAAATTTCCCAGGCTGCCTGAGTGCAGCAGCCCAGCGGCTTCTGTCGGGAAATTGGACATATCCAACACAGTTCCATTTTCATTTCTCTGCGACGTTACAAGCTTCCTTGGCAGCAAAATCACATATTCTTATCACAAAAATAAATGAGAGAAAAGAAGACATACATTTCTGTCAAAGTTATGTCAAGACATATTTGGTATGTGTTTCACGTCACTGCCACTGACAGCAAAGATGTCACGCGCTCCCAACACACAGCAAAGAAGGATTTTCCCTTCTCCCGCCAGGCATCAATTTCATTGTATCCACTTATAAGTGCCAATGACAGGAAGGTGTCTTTTTAAAACAAAGCTTTAAAGGGGGAGGGGGGAGAACGGTTTGGGTATCGCTGGCTCTCTGAATGGACATATTGTGTGAATCTAGCCTGACAACATCATAACAACCGTGATAATAGCCGCCCATCACCACCCAGCGCAGGAGTCTTGTTCTGTCTGATTCACTCCTTCCCATCAGTGGGATGGGGAGAGAACTCAGAGTGAGGCTCGAGTTCCCTTAAAGGTACTAGTGAAATAAGAAAGTTTAAAAAATAAAAATAAAAAGGGGACGGGGAGGAGGAGGGAGAAAGGAGGGTGGAAGGAGGGAGAAGAAAAGGAGAACAGAACGAGAGAGGGAAGGAGGAAGGGAGAGAGGAAGGAAGGAGGAAGGGGGATACAGAATGGATACAAATGGATACAGAAGAAAAGATGGGAAGCTGATGAGGACGGAAAGAAACAAAGAAAGGGAAACAAGTTAACCAGTTTGTCAGAAAGAAAAGCATACCCTTAGCACTAAATAAAATAACGATCTTTTACAGTGAGGCCGTAAAGAGGGCTAACACAGAGGCAGCCTCCGAGGGTCCTACTGAGTGGCTGAGTTTCACCTTCCCTGTCATTATGCTCTGCCCAGTGTGGTTATTTTGGCAGATCCAGGGCAGTTCAGCTCAGTGGAAGCTTCTCCATCAGCAAAGGGGCAGAGCCACACCCGTCCAACCAGTGATGACTCTGGGCCACCCTCACCCCTGTCCTGGGAGGAGCCTTTCCCCGGAAATTTTTGTCAGTTCTTGTATCTGTAACACTTAGAAGTCCGTAGGATTTAGGAGCTGATCATGAATTCGGACTCGTTAAACAGCCTCTTTTATAGCCCAGATCAAAAATTCCTGGAGACTGAGAAAACAAATTTGTAAATAAGCAGGACTTAGAAGCCAGTTGCATGATATGACTGTAGGGGATTTCTGTGGCTAAAGAATCACAAATCTGATCACCATTTGCCAGACTTCAGAGGTGTCCACAAACGCTTTGAGAATTCACTAGCCATCACGGACATCACTAATCATGGGAAGACAAATAGGCAACCTCTTTTGTCCACTGGAGTATCAGACAGACACAGAGTGGCCATTGAGTAAATATTTATTAAAATTCCTAGGAGAGATATTTGTTTTAAAACTCCCCATCTTAAACCCCCCCAAAACAAAATCTACTAGTAAACACAAAAACAACAACAACAACAAACTCCTAACACTTCCTGAGGTCCTAGTCTACAGGTCCGGGTGCGCTTAGGTTTGGAAGATAGCAGTGTAGTCTATTCTAGCTGCTTCTGCAGAAACCAACGATCTGGGCCTGAAGGTATAAACTCCATAGACCATGCCCCTCGTGCAAGAAATTCCTGTCCCACCAGTCACTGTAAGAGTTAAATGGGAACATAAGTGTCAAAATAGCTACATAAGCCATAAATGGTCTATGAATGTCTAAACAACAGGACACTAGATTTGGTGATCCTCTCAAGGGTTAAGTGTGTGTGTGTGTGTGTGTGTGTGTGTGTGTGTGTGTGTGTGTGATCATGTGTCCACATCACAACTGTTCCTTCAATCAGTCTCCACCTTTGTTTTTGAGACAGAGTCTCTCACGTACCTGGAGCTCAGGCTAGACCTCCTTCTCCAGACGTTCTTCTGTCTAACCCTAGGATTACAGATATACACCATCCTGACCAGCTTTTTTCATGGCCTCTGAGGATCTGAGCTCAGGTCTTCATGCTTGATGAAAAGCACAGTTAAGCGAAAGCAAAACAACCTCCTGATCACAGTCTAGCTGAGCATGAACATGGAGAAACAGGTTCTAGAAGAAAGCTGAGGTGACCGCTAAGAGAATCTTAAGTTTATTATCGAAAGACACACTAGGACATCTTGAAATCGATCATCCACTTCCTTAAATTGCTCTATCCCATGCAGGCTCCCCAGTTCATTTCCATTATTATATTTAAACTCCCAGGTACCACGAGCACTGGATTGGGAGACTTCTACCCGGGGAGGCTCTATATTCACAGCGGAGCCTTCCCAGACCGCAGTGAGCAAACAGAGGCCCTTTCACTGAAGATCCACGGCACACCCTCAGGTTCCCACAGCTATGTCCTTTCGCAAATACCACATCTGGGAAGGGCTTACCTGTTTCTACTCCACTGTGGCTGTGCCTTAGCTATTGAGTACACACATATTTTACACATGCTTACACATGCAAAACCAGAAGATGGCTCACAATGACACTCTCCAGGGAGCAGGGGCATTAAATTCATTTGTTCCCTCTTTTAGTGATTCATTCTCATTCATTCATTCATTCATTCATTCATGCATTCACTCAATTACCATGTCAGTGACTCTCAAATATGTGGAAAATGTCTATGATGTAAAGTTAAACACAAGCTTAGGAAAGTGAGCAAACAGAGGTCCTTTTACTGAAGATCCTAGATACCTAGTTCAAGAGAGCCGAGAGTAGGAGCAGTCAAGGCAGCAGGAAGCAGAGGGCATATGCAGGACACAGGGCTGGAAGTACGGATGTCCAGGAAGGACAGTGTAGGATGGAGAAGGTGACAGATGAGAAGTCAGGAGATTCCAGCAGATTGGGGAAGCTTTCGAGAAATGAGACACTCACTTAAGCAAGCTCCTTCCGTTCCCTTGATGCTCCCTTGTGGTTTAGCTATTGTACTGGTCCTGTTCAACTTTATTCTGCCTTCGATTACCCTAGGCTTTATTGACATTAATTTCACAGTTTAAATATTGCAAACATTATTTTAAAAATGCAAAAAAAAGAACAAAGTAACCTTGACCTTGATTAGGAGTTTCTTCTTTCCCCCCAACCCCTTTCCCCTCCCTGACCCCCATTACTCCTTAAATGTTGTGTCAAAGACTGGTGGTAGTCCTGCTCTCAAAAGAATCTCTTGGCTAGGGATGTAAGTCAGTGGAGGAACCTTTGCTTAGCCTGTGGAAAACCTCGAGTTCTAGCTGTAGGAGAGAGGAAAAGCAAAACAACAAAACCCCCTAACCCGGGTCCTGAGAACCAACCAAAGGGGACCCTGGGCAAATCCGCCCCTTTGCCGATCTGATCTAAAGGCCTCTATGCTCAGGGCCGGTGCTCTTTGCAGTGCTAGGCAAGTGCTCCTGCTTCCCTGGCCCCCTTTTTTTTTAATTTGAGACGACAGTGCTTCCCTAACTTGTCCAGGCAGACCTTGAACTTGCAATCCCCTTGCCTCAGCCTCCCGAGGAGCTGAGGTTACAGGCCTGTGCCACCAGGCTCAGCCAGAAGGCAAATTTCTTAATGTGACTTACTTTCAAAGCAGAAAGCATTTTTTGTTGTTTGTTTTATATACTACTTTTTATCTGAGACGAAACACACGGGCTCCTTCTCTCTCCGTGTGGCCGTTTCTTTCTTTGGTTCCCACTACTCCCTTTAACATAAAAAAGTATCAGCTAGGCATGGGGCGGATTCACCAGCAAAGGAGAGAAAAAGGATGAGGAGGGAATGTGGGTAATACAACCAGGGACCAGGAAACCTAAAGCTGGGAAGCACTCAAAGGCCATGTTTTATGAGGGTTGGAGAGATGGCTCAGTGGTTACAACCACTGCTGCTCAAGAATCCGGGTTCCCAGGACTCATGCATGAGTCACAACAGCCGATGACTCCAGTCCAGAGGCTCCAACGCCCTCTTCTGGTGCCTCCAGACACTACATGCACTTGGGGCACATGCACATCAAATAAATAAATCCGTTCTTGAAAGTCACATTTTGAATCCTCCCATAACAGTACTGAGTAAAGCACTTTCAAAAATCCCATATCTCATAGTACATAAAAATGAAAACTATTCATATTAGGCAGGAGAATACAAGCGAGTTCTAACATTAACATCCAGAGGTGTCCATTAGCCCAACACTGCTGTAATCTCCTCAGTTTTATCGCCATGTGATTCTCCTCATTCTTTGCAATCCCAGATCTCTCACTTACTTTATTTCTTGATCAACTTTTCAGATATTTAAAGTTACCTAGGTGCATCATTTTTGATAGCTGTGTAATACTTTACTGTATAAATTTAGCAAGCTCTTAGTCGTTAGGCACGGAACTTGGTTCCAGTTATGACTATTAAAACAACTTCACAGTACGTTTCTTTGTGCATATTAACCGGTTCACTCTCTGTTAGTTTTGACTGGCTAGACTCCTAAAGGCAAAAGAATCTTTTGAGAAATATCTTTTTAAGATCATAGGGGCCTGTGACCCCAGCACAGTGAGGCAGAGGCCCGTGGAAGAGGCTGCTTGGGCATGGCAGTGAGACCTTGTCTTGAGTGAAGGAACGAGAACGTTTCTTCTGACGAGAATCTGTTCTGGCGCTTTCTGCCTCTGTCTTCCATCCATCAGACATCCCACTCATGGTGCAGGAATACAGTCTCTCCCACAGTTCAGCTCTAACACAGGCAGAGCTGAACAAGCAGAGTCCGAGGATATGACCATAGGTTTGGTTGGGTTTTTTTCTTCCTAAGCTAGCCCGGTGTGTTTGAAAGAGTGAGTGTGCAGACAAGTTTCTAAGCATTCATTCATGCACACTGTGGTGCTTTCTCAGACCGCCAGCTGACCTTCCCTAAGCAGCTCAGGCCCTTCTTGTCCTGTGGTCTCACCAGTCACACAAGAGCCACATCTCCCAAGCCCACCAGCAGCAGATGAGCACAGACCTGCAAAGAATTTCTCAAGAGCCACTGGTAGCTGGCTGTGACATTTTGACTGCTCAGAGCGAACCGGGGGCATCTACGGACTTGCTGGTTAACAGTGCTTCCTGCCTGCTTGGGAAACAGTGTGGACGGCAGTCACTGAAAACTGTTCTTCCAAGCTGCAGAAGATTGCGCTTTTTAAACGTCTGCCCATCCTCAGGACGTCATGAAGTGGCTACTTTTGTTATTCTCACTTCACAGATAAGGGTGTGGAACACGGAAGGACCCCAGAGCTCAGACTTACAGAACCCAGGAAGCCATTTTTCTATGTGGTATACACACCTCACCTCTAGCTTCCACTCTTGGGACAGACAGGATTTGCAAGGTGCTCATGGCAAACTGAAACAAGAGGCAGAGGTTGAAGTTTCCTTCCCATCCACCAAATTCTGAAGACCAGAAGGGAGGCTCCTTCCCTGGCTTCCTCACAGATATCTTCTGCACCCATGAGTGACTCAGCTTAGCGTTCACAAAGGGACAGATGGTGCTGGGGTCTGCCTCAGACAACCGCTGTTACAGCCCACACAACTGCAGAAGGACTAGATGACAATGCTGAACTGCCCTAGATATGTCGTTTGTCATGGATTCACCAGACATTCTGCAAAAGACACTCTGCAAAAGATGACCAGGGTCATCTAGATGCCAGCACCGTAAACTGCTGTGAGGCACCCATATGGGGTTATGCAACTAAATGGGGGAATCACTAGAAATTTGGAAGAGGAATTCTGAATGTGCAGGGACCAGAGCTTAATTCGAAACTGAACGCATGATGATCTGTTTCCGGTAGCTTTCACCTATGCTGTATCACAGAGCTTCACTATGGCCTGAGTTCTGAACACATATGTGTACCTCGATATCATATTGCACATGAGTCCATTCAATGAACACCAGGAAACACTGCCTGAAAACCCACACCTGCTCATATGTGAGATTATTACATTATGAATTGAAGTGTTTTCACTGTGCATACAAAGTTTTATGCAGAAACATAAGTTTTAATTATGGAAAACAAAATATTTTCCTTTTTCAGTGTAAGAATATAAAATTAGCATGCCTTTGGATTTTACTGTGTTATAATGATTGATTTTTTAAAACTCTTTGAGATGCTGCTGTGTTTAAGAAACAAAGGGGAAAAAAATCAGTGCATGAATTTCGGTTTAGGATTGGGACAGAATTTCTCAGAGTCTCGGACACAGCCTGGGTTATATAAAATTTTCTTAGGTGAAAAGAGGTAATGAATGAGTTAATAAAGTTTAAAAAGCCTAGAGAAAGGAAAACAAACACTCCTAAACACATTCTTCGCTTTGGGAAGCTCTAGTCAGAATCACAGAAAATCACTCAAACTGGCCAATCAGAGTTTCAATTTCACCACCAGCAACTTGAAGTCATGTCCTGTTTTCTTTTTTCCAACCTGGTGAGCATCTTAGCTGCAAACCCGCTGCTTTAAAGCACAGCCCTGACAAGCTATGCTACCTCCTCATTTAAGATTATCAGTGACTTCCTGTAGCCTGTGTCACTGGTCGGCAGTGCCAGGCCCTTTCTTGAAGGATGCATACATGACCATCATACCTCTGCTCTCTGTCCCCACGTGTCCCCATGTGTGGGCATGTCAGCATGTTGCTGTAGTCTTCCGACTGGAGTCTGTTCCCAACGCCCTCTCCTTTAATGTCCCCTTAGTGTCCCAGGCTTGCTTCTTTCAGCTCGTCTCTCGGTTGTCTCTCATTAACTGTGAGCTTTGAGAAAGGAAACCTAATTCTCCCAGTGTCTAACTCCTAATCGGTATTTAATAATGGTCACTTAAAAGAAAGAGGGATGGCTGGTGTCTTAGTTAGGGCTTTACTTCTTTGAAGAGATGCCGTGGCCAAGGCAATTCTTATAAAGGAAAACATTTAACTGGGCCTGGTTAGAGGTTCAGTCCATTCTCATGGCAGGAAGCATGGCAGCATGCAGGTAGACATGGTATTGAAGAGGAGCTGGGAGTTCTACCTCTTGATGGATCCACAGTCAGCCAGAAACTATGTTCCACACCAGCTCCAGCACAGGAGATGTCAAAGCCCATCCCCGCAGTGACACACTTCCTCACACCTACTCCAGTAAGGACACGCCTCCTAATCGTGCCACTCCCGATGGGCCAAGCATTCAAACACATGAGTCTATGGGGGCCATACCTATTCACGCTACCACAGCCTGGGAGATAGCTCAAGATGTATAAAGTGCTTTTTGTACAATCCTGAGGGCCTGAGTTCAGGCCCTGGCACAGGCAGAAAGCCACACATGGTGGCTCACATATGCGATCCCAGCACTAGGGAAGTGGAGACAGGAAATCTCGAGAGTTTTCTGGACAGTCGTCTAGCCTAATCAGTGATTTCCTGGTCCCTGTGAGAGCTCCTGTCTGGCCGCCACATACGCATGCACACAAGTGCATGATCATCCCAGATACAAGACAAACGGCGTGGAGAGGTTGAGTGTCGGCAGGTTGCTCTCCTCAGTGGCCCTTGGACACTCACTGCAGAGCATCTGTTTGGGTGTGTTCTGTGTCTGCTGCGATGGGACAAGCATACTACGCTTTCATTCCTCTTACCGTTCTTTTTCATCATTAAAAGAGCATTTATAATAGCTTGCTACCATAACTCAAAAGTGTTCCTCAAAAGTGTTCCTTAGTCAGTGGATGTGCATTAGTCCGAGAGATAGTCTCAAATGATTCCACTGAAAGTTCCAGAATAAGAATCAAGAATCAACCCTAACCCTTTCCCATACCCAGCATACAGGACAGTCCCGAGTAGTGATTGGCTAGGACAACAGTCAATAAAGCAGGGAAGACTTGATGGGACCTACGCTGAGCTGTAGGGGTTCCAGAATCTCAAATGGTCTGGTACCAGCATCTTTCAGTCAAATCCAGAATGTCTCTCTGCCCTTCGCTCTGACCCCACCTAAGGCCTAGGCCACTAGTGCTGGGGGGAGGGGGTGTGAGGTAGGCACAATGGGCCTCAATCTTCCTTTTCCTGGAGGATTCCAAAGAGGTCCCGCTTGCCTGCAAAATCCATGGGAATAGGAGTTGATTCGAATGTGAATACTTTCAGAACCCCCATGCCATGGCTGTCATAGCTGACTATGACGACCATGCCAGCCTCATAGCCATTGTGACCTTCCCGGTACCTTGGTAAAAAGAATGGGAGCCAGCGATTTACAGTAAATTTCTCTTTAGAATTTGATCTAATTTTATGTCCACATTTTCTTCCTATAGACATGTTCTTTGACTCAGTTCTCATCTTGCCCCACCCCACACACACAGACACTGCTTGCTTCTCTATGTTCGTCATGATTTAACCTTCGTTCATGTTGAATCACCAGCTGCTTAGAGCCAATTTGTCTTTCACATCTGATATGACCCTCGCTTCCCTCACACTCTTAGTTCTTCAACCCAAACCCTTCACTACATATTTTGAAGTTGTAAACTAAAGTGTTTCTCCCCACCGGCCTCTAAGCTCTATACAGCCTGTGACTTGCTTGGTCTCCATCTCAGGACTGGGATTATGGTCAACACCGTCAATACTGACCAAGCCCAACACTGCCATAGGACTGTCTTTGACCTTAGCCATGGTGGTCTCTGCCTTTGTGGAGCTCTGGTTTTGTGACTCAGGGCCACAAGGCTCAAACTGTTCTTAAGGGAGCCTCCATTCTGTTCTGTCAGTCCACTCCTCTCGTCAGCCCATAGCACCTACAAGTGTTGTTTGAATAGAAACACAAAAGCAAAGCTGAAGGCTGTTTGTTCTCTAAGGAAGGGAGTAATACTAACCCGATCTCGAACCACTGCAAACATCTCTAGGAGTAGAACCGCCTGGTCTAATGTCTCTGTAGTCAACTCCCATTTATTCTGGGCTTTCTGTAAGCCAGCAATGTTACATACATGAACACTTACTTCTTATGATAGATTCCTTTGTCCTCCTGAGAGGACACAAGAGAAAGTGGAAGGTAAGGCTCAATGACTCTCCAGGGTCACCCAGCTCCTTACAAAGACCCACATATAACACTGGAGAGGATTGGTACCAGCCCCAGTATCCTCCCATCACTGCAGGCTCGGGCGGGCTGAGGACTCTGTGCATTCTTTCCTATGCTTCCTTAGCTGTGGCACAGGTCCATCCTGTCTCCCTTGGGGATAAGAGAACTGCAAGAGCGACGTTTCGCTGGACTTTTATGTGTGACTGCGTTTCTGTCGACGGTCCCCGGATGTCATCTTGGGGCTTGGGAAAGCCCAGAGGCACCTGAGGCAATCTGGTTTACCCAGACTTGAGAGCTTAGAATGACCTAGGGCCAGCAAGGAGGCCCCCAAGGGTCAGTGCTAATTGGGGCCGATTCCCCAGGGGTACACAGCCCAGACTGTTCCCAAGGAGTTCAGCTGGAACTAGAGTGCTTCAGGAATGCGAGCCAGGCAAACAACTGCTCAATTGTTTGAGCCCCTGAGCTTGGTCCCCACGCTGCTTCCCAGCTAAATGTAGGCCAACAAGATTGCTGAAAACTGTTGGCAAAGCTAAACGCAACACTTCCTTCATTTGCATTTAAAAATTAAAGCTCAGCCTTGAAGTGGGCATTAGGCAGACCCTCCCTAAATGAATACCGAACAAGTGCATGAGATCACCCTGGCTCCCCAAGCGCTCTGCTCCCCAACTCCTGCAAGCAGAGGATGGCTTGTTTGCTTCCACTCTTTCTCCAGCACAATCAAGACCTCGAAGCTGCAGCCTTCTCATCTAAGGTGAAACATTTTAACTGATGGCTTTGTGGGTGACTCTGGGCTTTCACTCTAGCATCACTGTTAAGGCCATTTCTCGACTTACCTAGGTTGAACACATGCCCAGAATCAACCCCCATCTATGTCTGACTTTTAAGCTTAACGCAGTTTAGGGATGTTAGCCTGGAGATGTTCAGGGTCAGTCAGAAGTATCCAAGATGTCCTCCTGCCCAGCCCATCTGCTCCTGCCTTCTCCTTCCCAAGATAGCTACACTGCAGAATTGGTTAAGATTTTTGTTCATTCACTGGCTCTTGAGAAAGCAAAAGTTTCTCGGCTTCTAGTCCTCCACGTTTCTGGTGTGCAGGTTCTCTAAAGACATGGTAATGTCAGAACAGCAAAAGGAGACAGATTGTGGCCCCTCATCAGACGCCTGCTTTAAAAAATCGAACTCCTTTCAAAAGTGCAGCTACATCTGGGTTCCAGGCTATGGAACCCTGTCTGCAAACAGACCCCTGACACACACTAATTAACATTTCTAGGTGTATTTTGAGGCTTTATTGGTTCTTATCCCCCTTTGTGGGCTTTATTCATATATATCTTATCCTTACAAATCAATGACACCATCTCTGAATTGACTGGGCTGACTGGACAGATGTGGCCAGTCCAGCCCTGGTTGATGCATATCTAAATGCTTACAAATATGAAGCATATTTTTCCCTTCAAGCTTAAAGTTTCCCCTTCCTTCTAAAGCTTGTCTCTGGCTCCACAGTATGGGATATTTTAGGGGAGCATCACCCTTGCAATGTTCGGACATTAATGACTGAACAAAACTGCTGTGGCACTTCTAGTGCACGGGTACATGTTTGTCTAGAGCCATCCTTTCTAATCGGGTGGGGGAGGGGTCTCCAAAGAGTTTGGTTTTGTTTTCTGAGTCCATGATCAAATTACTTGTAAATGACACACATGTGTTGTGTATTTGAATTTTTTGTTGCACACACACACACACACACACACACACACACACACACACACACACACACGATTGAATCCACCACAGCTTCATTTTACAATCATGTGGGTCTACGTGTCATTTCTACCAAGGCGGGCCCAGATAGGCGAGACTCGTTTATGTCCGTGGTAATGTTCATCTTGGGCCCACATCTAATTCCGTGGACTCCCTTCTGCATTTGTTGCTCTGTTGTGTCTGAACCTACTTCCCTATCACAGCAAAAAAAGTTTCTTAAGAGCTTAACTTGCAGCCGAGTGCCAGCTCCCCCATTTAATTTGTCCTGCTACCCTGGCACTTGTCATGTGTGTTCAGGCAATGGTGAGGTCAGTTCTCAGGGCCCAGCTCTCTGGACACCCTCAATGATGACCTCATTAGAGGCACAGATGTTTGCTGCACTTTGGGAGATGTGGAGAAAGCAGAGCAGTAAACTAGGCCAGCTTGCAATAAGGCTGTTACCCACAATTCAAGATAAAATGCCGGATAGTTCCCACTAGGTTCTGGTCGGCTAGGAGACGGCAACTTATTAATCTTGTGTCAGAGAGCCAGCTGCAGTGTGGCACTTTCCATATTTCACCACCAACCCTATGTCTGGACAGCCATTGTCTTTTCTTATGAAAAAACTCTACAAATCAGCTGCGTTCTCGCTCTCCTTCTCTCTCCTCTCCTCCTTTAGCTCCGCAAAGCCCCCCACTTGTCCTCTTTGGAGAGTCGGGGCGCACCCTCCAGCCCGGGCCTGGCTTACTAATTCAGAGCCGGTGCTTACTTTCTAACTTTAATGATATTCCCTCAGCGTAGCACTTCGGTTGCTTGGCGACCGGATTTGAGCTAGGCCTCTCATTTGATTCCCACACATCAGACCCTGAAAAGCACTTTTTTCCCCGTCCCTCAGCTTTTGATTCTTTCTGCTCTGAAACCCTTCCCCCGCGGTGTCAGTATGGGTGGGCAGAGCGATGGTAGGAGGAGGCCAAGGGTGAAGGGCGGCCTATAGTGCACTGGTTACACATCAAGGCCTCCAAACAAAGCCTCCGGGAACCCTCCCTGACCAACACAAATTCCCCTCAGAAAAAGCAAATTTGGCTTTCCCTCATAGTGTGGGTGTCGTTTTGAGACTTTGCTTAGATACTTTATTAAATCTGATGCCGCTCATTGTTTTTTCTGCTGTTTCTCCCCAGAGACTTCCCATATCAACAAGTTGCTGTAGGCATAAGCAAACAGATTACAGAGAACTGAAATAATCGAACGGACAGCAGGCTGGCACCCACACTTCTGATAGCTTCTAATTAAATCATACTATCCGTTAGTGAAGAATCCTCTGTCTTGGTGTCCAGGGGAATGTGCTGTTTATACCCAGGATGAGGAAACATTTTTGCTAAAATGTGTGTGTGAGCATCCATTTGCTACTGGCAAAAGATGATGGAGAAAATTTCCCCCATTTGGTCTTTTGAAAGAAAAATAAAAATGCTATATATGTTATTGAAAAAGCTCCACCATAGAAAACCAGAAATCAGGCATCAAACATACTTCTGTGTTTTATGGTTGAGGCTCTAACACTAGAAGGGCCAACAAAAAAGGGACTCAAAACGAAGGGTGCTTGCATTTTCCTGTAGTGTTGTTTCCATACATTATATTATACAACTCTGTCCTTAAAAGGCACACAACACACACACACACACACACACACACACACACACACATGCACACACACACAAGAAATAGGCTGCTTCACTGACTAGAGCCAGTGAACAGTCATACTTCTACATACAGATTCACAGGAGTGTGTTCCTCCATGTATGTTAATGTACGTACTGTCTTATTACACAAGCCTATGTGTAATCTATTATACATAGACATGTATAGTCTATTACAAACACACAGAAGTGAGCTTCATATATGTATGTAGATTCGCGTCTACATTTAGACATGAGGTGTTGGTCTGTACAGAATGCAGCTCAGATACTCTTGTTGGCTTCCTTTTTCAGACTCCCTAAGGACTTGCTCACACAATGCCCACTCTCACATGCCAGTCCTGTGTACTGATGGAAGCGTGACCCGACCTTCCTACTCCACGGACACTTGAAAGCTGGATTCTTAGACCTTATTGTCTTCCTGTTGGACTTACATGAGGCTGACAAAGTCTGTTGTCTCCCCGGCAGTGATTAAAAGAGTGTGCAAAGCTCTTGCCTTCCGTTCACCTTCCCTGGACCATTCCCAGGTATTTGCACCCCTTCTCTCTTTCCTGCACCACAGGAGCTCTGAACTGCCTTCTTAGCTGATAGGTGAGTGAGGAGTCAGATTCGTACAGTACACTCCTAGTCTGATATTCAAGCAAAGACTCCAGATAATGTTTCAACTCTGCTCTTCTTTCTGTCTAAAGTTTTATTCCATATATGATCTGTATTTTAGGTGCACAGAGGGGTAGATCAGACCTGTTATTCTATAACAATATCTATTGGTCATCATTCTACTATAAGGTAGCTTTCTACTTCCTATATGCCAGCAACATTTCGGCTTGGGGAAAATGGAGGACACAGTACACTAGTAGTTGATAACCACTGTATAAAACATCCCTGTAGTAAGACTCTTAGTAAAGCAGGAGAAGCAAGGGCTCTTCAGTTCACACTTGTCTTCTGAAGAGAATGGTTGGTACACAACAAGAAGAAGACAATGTTAGGATTCAGTGTGACTATAGACACACCCACAGTCAGACCGTGTGAGGAGGCCAAGGGACAGGGGAAAGGGAATAAAATTCCTTGCAGAGTGTGGACAGCCATCCAGTTGGTGAGCACCAACTTTGTGGAGGCAGCTGTGGGGATCCCTCAGAGAGCCCAGCCACTCCGTGTTGAAGTCACCAGTTGCTGGCCAGTGTTCCTGACTTCCCATAAATAACAGTGAACGATGAAGAACCAACTGTGAATGCTTCTCAGCTCAGTGCCCAGCACAACTGTTACTTCCTCTGCTTTCCTACAGGTTTTCTGCTCCTCCCCTCTCACCCGACCCCATATAAAACTAAAAACTCAAAGGAATAGGCATACCTCAAGAAAGATTTCCTTAAGACATGTTTAATCTTACCCATATCAAGTTTCTAAACCCCTGCAATGGAAACTTGATCACCCTATGCTCCTGTTCTTTGCTGCCCCTGGGTTGGATGTTTGCTTCTGGAAGCTTGCAGAAGCTGCTGCGTGCACTGTCCCACTACTAACGACAACCATGCACGCCTCTGGGCCTGTCATGCTTCCAGCCACACAGCAGGGGCAGAAGGCATGCTCAGGTAACAGCCGCTCACTCTATGTCTGCAGAGGACAGGAGAAAGGTGAGTCTAAGTGCGGACGAAGACAGGCTCCCAGCTCTCACTAATGACTGGCTGGCCGGCCGTGAGAAACTAGGTTATTTATTTAGTGTTAGCTATGGCCATGGCAACAAAGTGAGTAGTACAGAGATAAGATAATAGGGGGAAATAAAATAGCTTTGATCCATGACTGCGGAGCCTAAAGAGGGCTTCATTTACTCCAACTGTCCGGGATGACTTGTGTCCATCTTCATGTGGGTCTGCATTATGTCCCTGTTGTGCCCAGCACTCGAACATTTGTCACTCTTCTAGATGGCACTTACAGATGAATACCTGTGCAGTGCAGTAAAGCAAGGGACTGGGGGTGGGGGGTGTGGGTAGGACTCAGAGGTGTCTCCGTCCTTGTCACAGTACCTCTAGCTGCGGTTTTCTTGATGTAAAACCAGGGAGGCAGCACACAGAGAATCTCAAGCAGCCCTTCCTACTAGTTCTTACCATGTGCTTCTGTGACCTTAGTGGGAAAAAGGCCCCACCCACACATACACTTATACGTCATGGAGATAAAAGAAGGTTCCAATGCATCTATATGTGTGTGCAAGCGCTTGGCATGTACTGTGAGTACATTTGTTACATACATAGTCTGTGTATGTGTGTATATATATATATATATGTATATATATATATGTATATATATATGTAAGATGTGCATGGTGTGTATAGTATCTATGTGTGTGTGTATACATGTAATATGTGTCTCTGTGCATGTGTATTTGTGGGCATGTGTGTATGTATACACGTAAAATGTGTGCTGTGTGTATACACACGTAAGATGTGTGTGGTATATATGGTGTACGCTCAGTATGTGGGCATGTATGCACATATCCCATGGACAACCAGCCTTTCCACCTTGATACCGCTGAGTGGTCTATGTGGTCACCAATTTAAAAACAAAGGCTCCAGAAAGGTGGGGTGAAGAAACCATTATCCAATGTGCCCCTAGAAGAAACTAGAAACCCCTCAATTTACCGCTCTTTGTACATCTAAAGCTTTTAAAAGTCAAGACGGATTCTTTTTGGACGTTTTTAGCAGACCCTGCTGCTCCTGTTGCACGCACCGAGTTTTAAATTCTCAGCACAGATGAGCACAGCCCAGCGGAAGTTCTAATCCTCAAAAAGCAGACAAATAACAGGGGAACTCCGACGGCCCCTTAATACAGCAGAGCTCTCAGGCCTCCCCAGGACGCGGGATTCTGAGGGGTGTCCAGAGCCTGAGTTGCTATTTTGTTTGTCCCCATGAGCCCCCCACCTCGGCGTGCCTATGCACTGATGTAAGAATTCCAAATGAGCGCTCAGAAGGGCCCAGATTAGCCGGGTTGCTAGGCTCTGGCCATTCCAGCCCCCTTTCCACTTCAGTGGACTGAGCTTTTGACACTGTGAAAAGCAGCATTTAAAATTAATTAAAGCTTCTTATTTGGTACCAAATCTCATCACTGCTGACTACATTTGATATGTTGTATGTGTGGCGTTAAGTCCCTGTCACATCGTGTGTTGTATGGTCCTTCCACGGGGCAGCTGGGAGTTCAAAACACAGAAGCCAGGCAAATTTAGCTCTTTCCCAGCTCAGCTGGTATGGGAGTTAAACTGCAGAGCTGGCCTGTCTCCTGGCTCATGCAAATTTTATGAAATGGCAAAAAAAAAAAAAAAAAAAATCCAGTGTCCTCCAGAGTGGAAGGTGGGGGGGCTCACGTTCTAGGTCTGCTCTACGAGGGGCGAGGGGTCTGTGCTCAGAGGAGCAACAGAACTGCTTTTTCAAACTCCAGTTCCCTTGTCTGTAGAGGAAGGGGCCCGGCCTACCCCAGCCCAGATGGTTCAGAAAGATGCCTTAGCACTACTGGCCTGGGGGCCAACCGATTTGGGGCCCTCTTACTTCACAGTGCTGGGCAACTGACTGGTCTGTGTGACTTCAGTTCCCCATCTGTAAATAGAACCACGCATGGCACTCTTCATTTTCCTGGGTTGTTTTGAACACTGAGCGAACACTGGGAAGTGCACGTGTGAGGTTGGCTGCCATGGCGTGTGCTGTCCTTGGGATGGTGGGGAAGAGTTGCTATTGCAGGGCTGGGATTCAGGGTCATCAGCGGCTCCTCTGCACCAGAGCATCCACTGGTCACCGATCTTTGAATTAAGCACATCGCTCACTTAAGCGACAGATTATCTTCCATTCTATTGAATTATTAACTGTCTCTAAAAGTCAGACCAACTTGCCCATCTCTCCCCGCACCTTTTTTCAATAAATGTCCCATGTTCTCTACCCCTCCCTGGAGCAGTTAATAGTTATAGGGAGAGGGAGAGACATTAACTTAATAGTGTGACCACAGTAAGGTGCTCATGTTTCTATAAATAACTCTTCACCATGCTCCTGAGGAAACTTGTTGGTACACACACACACACACACACACACACACACCATGAATATAGAAAGGGGCTGGGAAGAGGAAGGGGATTGGCAGGATTGGGAAGGAACAAGAAAGTGTAACCAGGTGACTATGATCAAAATACACTATATATGTGTAGAAAAATATTACAATGGAGAACGTTATTATGAATTATTAATGTACGGTAAAAAAGAAACTGCCTATGTCAGTTAGATTAAACAATGGTAGTGATGGTATAAAAGTCACTTTCAGGTTCAAGCAAAGAGGTACAGGCAAGCAGAAAGAAGACAAAACTATTCCAAATGTGATAAAGAAGTCATGAGTTGTGTCTTTGTCCCATCCCACTCTGAGGTGCCATCCATCTCTTGGGCCCCTAAGTTCTCATGGTGCCATTTTTAATAGAAGTTTGTCTGCGCCTGTGTATATTGTGGTACCCCCTCCTGGTCGGTTGGCAGTTTTGTTTTTAAGTCTGAGGAGGATAAGAACCATCTTGAATCATACCCTGAAGACTTCTCTCTGGATGGAAAAAGAATGAGCCTCGGCTTTAGCTGGCAAACCAAACAGACATGTATGCGCTCACACAGCACCCATAGGCAGAGCAGCACTGGCTATTGATCAAAGACGAAAGAAAACACTGCCTTTACAGCATGGAAAACTCTTGACATTTACACAATGGGTGGTTCTGAAATATCTTCATATCTCTATCTTGCTCACACTCTGAAATACAGTTTTCAAAATAACAGCTGCACAGTGAGAGGGAAAACAGAGAGATACCCACAGCCAGTGGGAAGTCTCCCCATTCACCCGCCGAAGCCACTGAGACAGGGTGGCCACACCGTTAGAGCCATCCCAGATTCTAAACGAGCGATGTATGCACACAGGGAAAGCCTCTGGTTACTATTATTTGCTGAACTGTCCTGCACAAAAGTGCCCTTCAGAGCTTCAGACAACAGGAACTTCTGGTTTTAGGTATCAGTTGGCAAGTTAATCAGAGTTGTCTAATAATATCTTCATTCTAAAACAGGTTGGCAAGCTGCTCTACGAGAGCCCCGTTTTCTTCATCTTTGCAACGGGAGACCAAACCAGCTGAGGCATGTGAGTGTATGTGAGTGTATGTGAGTGTATGTGAGTGTATGTGTGTGTGTGGGGAGGCGGAGGAGGCAGTATCCACCATGAATTTACAGATCACCATGAATGGCAGATCTTGTTAAAACTGTTTCTGTCACCATGATTGCAGTGGGACACTTATTTAAGGGAGCTGAGTTTCATTTTATGTGGTCACGAAGTTGATCAATTCTGAGCCATCGCCCTGAACACTGCATATAGTTTGGGTTCATTAGAAGTCACAATAAAATCCCATGGCTCAGAAGTACCAGAACTTTCTCAGTGTAGGGGTGCCGGGAACACAAAAAGATTCTTAGAGAATTCTTAGAGAAAAAAATTCTACTATTTTCATGCACTGAAACAGCCTCACCACTTAAGAGCCAGCACACAGCTACTTCCAAAAGAAAGTTCCCCCACTTCCCCTCCCCCCACACCGGACTTTGTACTTCCCCGAGCATGACTAAGATGAACAGACAGATATCTATAGACTATTCCCTTCCGATATGGCTGTGTATAACTTCCAAAAATACCTGTATGTTTCTGTGGGACTCCCCCTAAACAAAAGTCTTAATTAAGTAAATAAGTGATGAAAAAAGCCAAGCAGAAGTGAAAGATGGGAGATATTCAGTTCTTAGGAAACCGTAAAGAGAGGAAGGAGACACTAAAGTGTTTGTTCTCCCAGCCGGCAATAGCAGAATGCTCAAATGAAATTTTCATTTATGTGTGTGTGTTTCTTTGTGTTTTAATCTCCACGTTTTATCATAAAATATTTTAGAAAATTCAACTTGAATATTAAATGCTCGCACTAACAAAAGGTATGTTGTGCTTCTGAACATACTGTCCTATTTGGTGGCAGTGAGAACAGCCGTAGATAAGAGGTTTACAGAAAACGTTAAAGTGTGTCTCCAGATAGAATGTCTTGTTGCCGGATAGTTTGTAGAATTAGCATTGCTATGAATGCGAGCCCCCAGCTCAAGACATGCAAAGTCTTGATGAACCACTCACCTAGAGCTGCATGACAGGGAAAGACATGCTCATTTCTTTTTCTTCTTTTGCTGGAAAAAAAGAAAGAAGAAAGTCTTAAACCAGGAAGGAACAATGGGCTTACTCAAGATCTACCAGCAAACTATGAATGACTGCTTGTGACCTGCAGTCGATAATAACCCAGGGTAATTAATGTCTAAGCAGCGATGCTTTGGCCAGCAATTGTAGAAGGAAATATGTTTGTCTTAAGTCTGATTTATTTTTTTGTAAAGAGTAAATTCTCTAACACCTGGCAAAATTTTCTCTTTCAAATGGTCTCGAACACAGGGCTCCCGATCAGTAACTGTGCTGACAAGTGACTGGGAGTTTTCTCCATGAGAATGCAGCAGACCTGTTGTCCCTCTACTCATCAACTTCCAGACTGACGTCCCTGTAGTCTGGATGAAGTAACAAGTCTAGTCCAACACTGCTCTCTCTTCAAATTGTATTATTAAAGTGAAAATGATACCTATGGCCAAGTAGCAGCCCCCACTGAGTCCCAAATGAGACGTTACTTTGATATGTAAGTGATCAGTTTAGTTCCTCCAGTGAATTGTTTCCCACTCACATAAATACTATCTCCTCTTGGTTAAATCTCATTATGAGCAAAGATTTATCTCAACTACGTAATTGAGGAGAAAAGCAAGTAAATATATGTTCTCCTTTCTGTCAGGATTGAATCCATCAGGGCCTATTGCCCCATGCATGTTGTTGGTTTGCTTTCTTGCTTGCTCGACTCTCTCTTGCTCTCTCACTTGCTTGTCCACCTGCCTGCCCACCCACTAGCTCTCTCTCTCTCTCTCTCTCTCACTCACTCACTCACTCACTCACTCACTTCCTTCCTTGCTTGCTTGTTTGAATTCTCCCTTCCACCAGGAAGAGTAAGAACATTTGCCTCTGTTTCTAAACAGCTCTTTACAAAGCATCTGTTTCCTATGGCCTCTGGGAAGTCTGCTGATCTGTCTCTTTAGGAGCTGGCGCAGGAGGCACCATCGCCTTTCTGAAGGCTAAGTAAAGCCTCAGCCTCACCACTTGTCCTGGAAAGAGAACTGAGTATCAGGAATGGATAAGTCAGACCACACCCCATCTTCGGGCTGCCAAAATAATGTCTATTTCATGCTAACAGGCAAATGGCTCTCTACCATTTAGAATAACCACGTCAGGCTGAACTTTCCGGGTCTCTGAGTGGAAAACCATGCTTTAACTTTGAATTTACTGTGCATAGTGAAGGCTCATCTCAAAGGAGGAGAGTTTGGAAGTAGTAAAGAATCGTGATTTCACACTTAGAAGTTATTGAAAGACCAGATTCAAGGAGGGGCTTGCTTCCTGTGACTCTGAATCATTTTTAGCCACCAGAGAATGCTGTTCCCCTGTAGGAAGAGAGAAAGAGAAGGCATGCCGTGACAGCGATGGCTGGATGTCAGAGCTGAGGCTGTAGGAACATTTCACCTGCACCAAGAGACCAAAATTCCCTCATTTGCCCAGAGAAGGATGACTGGGATGATGGTTAATTAACCAGGTAGTACATACTACTACCTGTACTGTGGAACAGCAAGCTCCAGGGGAAATCCTTCAGAATGAGCAAGGTGTGTGCTCATTGACTTCAAGAAGTTTCTAAAAGGAACTGAAGGAAAAACCGAGTTTTCTTAGTTTTGTCTACTTGGTCTCTACAGCAATAAAAACAATAAGTGCAACTTCTGACGAGTAAGTAATCTCACGCCTTTTGATTTTATTAAGACAATAGACTGTAATAAGGGACAAAAAGAAGTCCATGCATACAAAAGAACAGAAGCTTCCTTCTGCAGCACACCATCCTGATGGAGCACGAAGACTCTTGTGCGGTCAGTATCCTGGAGACCCACCCCTCTGACTCACACATTCCTCCTTACTGCTGCATGCTCACCAAAGCATTCTTCTCTATGTCATATGTGACCTTTCCTACCAATCAGGAAGAAGTTCTGTATAGCATGATGATGTGTGTAGACTGAGTTTGTCTCTTCTTATGGGATGGACGGCTTCTGATAACAAAACTGAAAGAGAGTTGACTATGTGTAACCATTTGACTATGTGCAAATGGTACGTGTATGGAGGGACCACAGTGTGCAACATGTGACCTGTGTTGCCAGCTGAGGGATCACCTTACAGCTGTTTGTTTTCAGTGTTTATTTTCACTGAGAAAGAGCTTCTCAAGCCGTGCTAATTAGGCGACTGTCTTTTATTCTGAAGTAAGGAAGATAAGCACACACTTGAATTAAAAAAAGCGAGAGAAAAATATAGTTGCCAATGGTATCATTTGGATTCTAAATTCTTTGCAGAATTCTACAGTGACCAGATTTGCCTGGTAGGAATTCTGGGTGACATCGTGGTAAATGGCTTGGGGTATTGGCTTCTGAAATGAAATTGATATGCTTGGGAGGTAATCACTAAAACCAAAGGCCAACTACGTATGCGGCTACCACCGGAGAGTAGACAGTGGGGTACATGACTTAAAATCACCATTCTGATCCCTTCATCAAGACTGCCCACGATACAGACAAGAGGACAGAAAGCCTTCACTCAGCCTCAAGTCAATTCTGATTCTGCATATTTTATCAAAATGTTTACCATCCAGGTAATGGTTTGGCTTGAAGGTGGATGTTGAGACAAACACGATGTGTGGAAAGAAGTGATACCAAACGCGTTGAGTGTCAGTGAAACTCAGCCGATTGCCACGAGGACTGGCCGTCTAATGGCGATTAAGTAGGCTATAAATTTACGTCTTTGAAATACTTGTTGAGATTTATTCAGGCAGACAAACAAAGATAACAAAAGTCTTTTGTGTGTTTGTCAGTCATCTTCACTCTTCTGTTGTTGTAGTGTCAAATAATGTCAGTTATTTAAGGGCAATTACTATAATTTTAAATTCTCAACAAATTAAACTATAAAGCATAGGAGTCCAAGAAGGGGCCTGCTCGGCTTTCAGCCTCTCTCCGGCTTCCATTTTTAAAGGTGTTTTAATTGCTGGAACATTTAGAAAGGAAGAAAAAAAACATCCTTTTTTTGTCTCTTGGTGCTTTTCCCCTTTCTTTTAACCAACTATAGGTTGCAGTATATTTCTTTTTCATTGAGTTTGGTTTTATATAAAAAAAATTTTATGATATTATGATATTACGTGAATAACCTTGATTTTTATTAGACTTTATTTGCTTCTATATGGTGAGCAACTACCTTTCTAGCCTTTGCATGTTCTATGAACACTCGTGAGCTTAGAGTTCAGAAAATAAAAATAAAAATAAAAACAAAGCAATATTCAGGAATTCAAAATGGGCCTCCGGATAAGCAAGAAAAAATTCACACTTCCGTGGTCTTTGACAACAGAATGTTCTAGGAATGGATCTGAAATGTGTGCATCATTGATTCAAACGGGACCGTTAGCATCATTGAACACAATAATCCATAGTCTCCTGGAGGCTGCGGGAGGATTGGCGCTGCTGCTTTCATACAGATCTGCTAGAAACATAAATTGAATTTGTGTTTAGTTAACTGACACACGAACTTAAAAAATATATCTTTTGGGGTAGAAATCTTATTGACTTAAACAGGACCATTAGAGCCATTTAACAAAATAATCCAAATGGAGCGATAAACCAGTTCCTTGACACAATATTTAAGCTGTGCTGACAAAGCTCACTTGGTTTCATACTGAATGATTTTTCTTTTACAATTTAGTGCTGCATCTAGGATTTCTGCGCAGTAATAAAGACAATGACCCATTATGTTCTTCTGTTACTAATGATTCTGTAAAGATAATTAGAAAGGGTGAAACCCAATTCCATTAAACAGAACTCTGCTGGGACAGAGGGAAATTTTGCTATGAGGTTGAAGACTTTGAAACAAAATGAAAAGCTTTTACATAGACAGAGCAAATGGGTTGGTGAAACTCACTTCTTACCCCCAGAGCATCTTTAGACAATCTGGGGGCAGTTGGGGAGGGGGGTGCCGTGTTGGCCCCTGGTGTGTTTTCAGTGTTCAGTTAATAGGGGCATTTGTATTGTCTGCTTCTCTTTTTGAAAATACAAATGAAGTGATAGATGCAGACACTTTATCCATTTAATCAAGAAATGTTTGGTGTGACTGATGATGGTGGTGATGGTGATGATGATGATGATGATGATGATGATGGCGGCGACAGTGAGTCAGCATAAACTCTTGCTCAAGGCTAGTTGTACTTTTCTCTGGGTGGTTTCTTAAGAATATAATCATTTGGTCCCTAAACAAAGAATGGCCCAGTCCTCCCCCTTTCTTCTCATACGGATGAATTTGTTTATAATTCTGTGTCCCTAAGTATTATCATGTCGTCTCAACCCCTGAAACTCCCAGGGCCGCTGGTCAGCTGGTCTTGTGAGCGAGACAGCACCACGACAATCCACGAGGTCCTGGTAAGTGAAAGAACAGAAGATAAAGAGCCAGAGATTCTCACGAGGCAGCCTTAGGCAGACATTGCTGGCTTAACAGTTGGAAGGGGAAGATCATGTGTGAAAGAGTCCAGCGACCTGTGGAAGTGGGCTAGGCAGACAGGGGAGCGTGACCCGAACCTCCACCAGAGAGCCTGCGAGCTACACAAGGCTGGCAGAGGGAGTCCATTTCAGATTTTACACCTGGAAGTGGAAGATGAGACATAGTTGTCTTCTTGAGTCGCCGGGTTTGATGCAATTTGACTTAATATATATGTAATATACGTAATATACGTAAGCTGACACATAAAAGCCCAGCAGGCAAGGCAGCGGGGCTCTGGACCGTTGCTACTGAGACCAACGTGTCCAGGGAAGAAAGGCGAAATGTGCCTTAAAGAAAGAGTCCAACTGCCGGTCAGTAAAGGCATATGTCTTTAATTCCATTACTTGTGAGGCAGAGGCAGGCTACTCTACAGAACAAGTTCCAGAACAGTCAGGTTTACACAGAGAAACCCTATCTCAAAAAAAATAAAATAAAATAAAAAATGGAGGAAGCCAAGAAATGCCCTCGGCAGCTCAGTAGTAGAAGTGGCCAAATCTAGGGTGACCATTGAGACTGGCACAGAGCCCACTGAAAAGTGGAATATCTGCTTAGCCGTAACACCCCCACCCAAAGCACCCACTAACTAATGGACAGTTCTAACATTGCCCAAAGGTGTTGGTGTTTCTCCAGCTAAGAAGTAAACATTGGTGGTCCTCCTATGTGAACATTGGTTGAATTTAATTGGCCTTGATTGTAAAAATTGACCAGAGAAAGGGAAAAAAGTGGGAACTTTGGGGAAAGAAACTGAAATCAATTGACATTCTACAAAATACTTGACCAGTAATCTTCAAAGACTGTCCAGGTTGGGCTGGCAAGATGGCCCTGGTAGGTTAAGGCACTTACCACTAAGCATAACTATCAGATTTGGCTTCCTCAAACCCACATGGTAGAGGAGAGAGGACTCCCAGGCTATCATCTGTTTTCCATATGAGCACCATAGAATGCACCTACAAATCCATGCATAAACTAAAGAAGTAAATGGAATAAAAATGGTCTTATGTGTCAAATGTCATAAAAATTAAGCAACTATAAATCAGTCACAAACTGAAGCCCACTATGGCAGCCTGGCAATTAAATGCATCTGATTACACTGTACCGGTCCTTGGAAAAGAAGGCTAAAATGGATGGAAATGCTTGTGAGATCCAAATGAAATCTCTAGACTGGTTAATTGTCGTGTACCCACCCGTGTTAATCTTGGTAGCTGTATATGACTATTCCCTAGGTCACCTTCCATAGTGTTCCATAAGGACAAAAGTAAAAATAACAGTTAAAAAGTAAAGGACTATGATTCCCATGTTCAGGACAAGCTGAGGAAAATGTGCCCACACACACACAAATGCAGCCCAAAGCAGTGGTACTCAACAAGGAGAATCTTCCAGGCCAGAGCAGACCAGCGTGTCTAGGCAAAATGTGAACGTAACACTCAGGGAAGGTTGTTAGCCGAGGTATATTTTCTCCAGCATCCCTTCCTCCACAATGGCCATGGGTCCTGTGCCAGCTGAGAGACCCCTTGACCACTTTCTATCTTTTGCTAGATTCTTCCTATCTTTGGCAAGTGTAAGCCATCTAAAAGAAAATGCACCAGCTACGAAGCAGACCATGAGCCTGTTGAAACTTGTCACCATACAGCACTGTGACTTCAGGCAATGCTCTAAATCCCTTGGTGGTCCTCAGTCTCTTCAATAAAATGTAGCTTAAGGACTATCAGTCATGTATTCCCTTTGGGGTGGCTGTACAGCAGTGACAACATCTTGAGACGGCTGTCATCACTGTGACCCCCACTGTGACACACTTGGGCTGACTGTCCATCTGAAAATACGGCTCCTGATACCTGCCCTGAAATATTTAAAAGGAGCCACGACAGAGGTGGGGGCATGAGATCCTTTTCTCTGTGATGTAACAGAAAGAAACAGCCAAGGATAAACCATGCTGGCAACACCAACATTCTAATGACCAAGCGTCTGGCTAGAGATATGGAAAATTCTTCCCGTGATGAATTTTTAACAGTGAAATCTGACTTGCCTCTTGTGCTCCTCTGCCTTAGATGCATTTTGGAAACAAGTGGAGCATCAATAAATAAACAGTTGACTCTTCCCTTGATGGTTGGGGGCAAGCAGATGGTAAATGAGAGGATGGGGTGAAGGTGTTATGTCCTGTTAGCAGTGTGGGGGGGGAGTTGGGAAGCCATGTTCTCCCTGGCCAACCTCCTTCCTCTGCTGTTCTCTTTCTTGTATTCACTCCCCTCTCCACTCCTGAGTGGAATTCCTTGATGTATGCTGGCCTCTACTTTGACTTGAGTGACATTTTCTTGTTATTTCCTTCCTCTGCTTGATTCCATCTCCTTATTGGTTCTCATGGGGTTTGTGTCGATGTGGAGGTGGTGGGGGTGGTGGTGGTGGTGGTGGTGGTGGTGGTGGTGGTGGTGGTGGTGGTGGTGGTGGTGGTGGTGGTGTTGGTGGTGGTGGTGGTGGTGGTGGTGGCGGTGATGTTTTTGCGTCTCTCCTCTCTGTTATCTGAGATCCTGTGGTTTTGTGCTGGGATGCTGTGCAGATACCTCTGCTCTGCTGTCTGCCCTGGCCTTACATGCAGGCTTCTCATGCTTCTCAGTTGCAAGTGGCACAAGAGGACACCTTAAAGGACACTGCCTGCCAAGATATTTGTGTTTTTAGCAGCACTGACAGAACATTCCACATGAGCTCAGAGCTGGTACTCTGACTAGGAATGGCTTCCACTTCCTAGCACCCTTTTGCTTGGACCTACAGGACACTCTCAGGGCTGGCAGCCTCCTGTACTGAATATGCATGAGGAGCTGAACCTCCATATTAACGATAGTTTGGTAGGCAAAGTAGATGTGTTAATGAAAAACAAACATTAAAAAATCAACACAAAAAAGCAACAACAATAACAACACAACAAAAACAGAAGACAGAAGAGACACAAAGAAAGAAGCCGTTTTAGCTTAGAAGACTTCATATGTATGTTTTCCAAAATGTGTAAGCTGTATTTTGAATGCATATGGGGGAAAAAAACCATCACTAACCTTTTAGAACTTAAGGCCTTCTTGATTCATAGCTTTGGAGTCTCTGCTTGGTGCTAACAGAAGGAGTTTTAATTAATTAGTTTTGGGGTTTTATATAGTCCAGGCTACCCTTAAATTCCTGATCTCCCTTCTCCATGTCCCAAGTCCTGAGATTACACGTGTACAGCACCAGGCTCAGTTAACAAGTGTTAGGTATCAACTCAGGGCCTCTGGGTGCTCTACCAACTGATAACCTCAGCTCCTTATGAAAGACGCTTAAGTGAGGCCTGAGCCCTCCCTACATCCACGTTCAGCATCTATTGTGCATCTGCATGTTTGAGATGCAAATTTAGAGAATGGCCTTAGATTCCCTGGGAGCTAAGAATCTATGCTGTTTGAGAAGAAGGGATGAGCAAACTGCAGAGAGAGCTGTGAGTCAGCCCATCAGACTCAGTGGGATGTGGGTAGTGCTCAGCAGGTAAGCAGTGCGAGCTGGCATACCATGGCCCTTTGGGGGCACAGATTATTAATTTTTGGCACTTGCCATGTATCCATGAGACATCATTAAAAATTCAGTCATCCCACTCTGTCAGGTCAAACAACACAGTAGCCAACTTCAGTGTAGAAGCACAAGTTCTTGCACATACATGCATATGTACAATAACATACACACACACACACACACACACACACACACACACACACACACACACACGCATTCTTTCTTCATAATTTAGTGGATGATTTCTTGGGCTTTGAGCTGAGGACCAACCTTTGGATTGAAATTGATAAAATTGTTGTTCGCTGTGTTTTAAAATTGAAGTCTCTCACATCAGAAATGTTTTTAGGTATCTTACCTTTCCTTTGTGCGTTTTAAGTTAGCTTTTTGCTTTGTTTTTAAAATAGTTGTTCCAAGAAGGCAAGACACATTCATGGATAGTATCCTGTTGAAGGTCAACAGAACAAAATCTAGACTGATTCTGAGACAGTCACTCTATCCAGAAGGCCTCACACTTATCACTACTATCCATTGATGGTTAACCCTAAATTTAGAGAAGGCAGGTGTGCATCCATTCTAACACTTCTTTGTGAAGCTGCATCCCTGTGAAATTCAGGGAATGTAGAAAAGTGCTTTAGGGAGAAGAAAACAAGCCCACGGGAGACTCTGTTTTAACCATATGTGGGAAACTGGGCAGACTGCTCTGGGGGAATTTTTCCTTGTCCTTCTGTTCTGCCTTCAGTGAGCATTGCCTGTTGACTGGAAGGGCCCTTGACCAGCTGGCTCCTAGGAAGGTCTGTGCTGCCTCTGCTCTGTCTGTTGTCCCCTCATGAAGCTGTGCCCTCTGTGTGTTGCATCTGCTTGTTAAGCTTTGGCCATTTTATGGATAATGTATTGAAAGTAGAGACCTTTCCCATAGTACACACTGTTGGCTTTGGTTGCTTGTTCTAGGTTAGTGGTTCTAACCTAATGCTGAGCCCTTTTAACACAGTTCCTCATGCTGTGGTTACCTCCAACCATGAAATTAATTTTGTTGCTGTGTCATAACTGCAATTTTACTACTATCATGAATTGCAAATACAAACTATTCCCACTGGGCTTAGGTTAGTCCTGTGAAAGAATCATTCAACCCCCAAAGGGTCTCAAGCCATAGGATGAGAAACAAATCTAAAGACATTCAATGAGTCTTGCTTGTGTAGATATAGGCAGCTGACTCCACAAATGCTTGATTTTGCTCTAACAATACCTTAGCTGACTGGCCACAGTTGTTGGGTACTCCATGTGAGATATACGATAGATGATTTGCTGTTGTGACTGTGGTAATGCCTCTCTGTTCTTCCCAGTGAATATGCATAGAGACCTCTGCCTTGGACACACTAAACATACAAGGAAAACAGTGATTCTTTGATGCAATAAAGTCTTGAATGCTTTAAAGTAGTAAACAAATTAATATTATTCTGTTTCACACAGGAGAAAGAGTATTTGAAGAAGGATGAATGATTTACCCAAACTCACAGTCAGTAATTCTACCACATGAATGCCCATAACTTTGAAAATAAGGTTTCTGCTAATTTGTACTGCATACCAGGTATGCATGTGTCTGTAGCCTATCACTAACCTACCAAGCTGACTGATGTCCAGGAGGAGGGAGATCTCCTGGAAGAGATTTTCTTGGGGTACGGGATACTTGAAGGAAGTAATGTGGTTTCTGTTTCCTTTGTTCCATTGTGCCTTTTGGGAACAGTAATCTGGGGTCTGTCACAACAGATGTTTGTTCCTTTGTAAAGATCAGAATAGGCACATATGTGCTCTTTAACATGTTAAAGCCTGTGTCCTTAGTTTTATTGTCTCTGTGGCCATAATGATGTCTAATGTGTGTGAGTTCTTACCAGTTGCTTTACAGATGATTCCAGTTATAGATTGACTGCTGTTTCCCCCACGACTTACATTTTGAAGTTTGGACCTTGAGAATTAGGGGGCAGAACTTTGGAAAGTTACTGGTGTCAGATGATGACATGATGACATGAGGTTGTGTTGTTGATGAGGTTAGTCCCTCTGTATGACAAGACTTCTATCTATCTATCTAGCCCTTTATTTCTTCTCTTTTCTCTTTCCTCTCAGATAAGGATATAGCAATGGCTACCTGCAAGACAGACAGAAGCCAGCCCCTTTCAGGATCTTGGCCGACACCTTGATCTTGGACTTGCAATAGCTGAACTGTGAGGATTCTGTTGTCATGTCACATGGTCTATGGTATTTTGTGATCGCAACCCAGACCAAGAGTGGGCTCTAAAAGGAAACTGAAGCACAGAGAGCTCTGTGGGATTCTCAGAGTCACACAGCCGGGATTCAGGCCAGGCTTGTCCAACTGGCTGTCTCTCTGTGCTAACCTGTTTCTTGCCCTTACCCTCTAGAAAGGTGGTGAAATATAGAGCCACACCCCACTGCAGAAACATTTGAGCCAACAGAGGAGAGCATTGATTCTAGTTGGGAAGTAAATTAAGGTGTGAAGATACTGCCCGTAAAGCTGTGAAACTTGGCTTGTGGGCAACCCGGGAAGCTTATTACTGACTCAAAGATGCTGCAGGCATCAGTAATTTCTGTATTGCTCCCCCCTTTGATCATCACTGAGGAAGGGGGATTGTTACAGGATAAAGCTTGCTTCTGGAGAAATGGACGGTTCTGAGATGTGGACAAAAACTTCCTGAGAACACCAGCCACCAAAATTCTTTGCCAGGTTACCTCCTGACCGTTGGTGACCAAATCATAGACTCAAAGCTCAGCAGCTCCACACGTCTGCTTTCTCTCTTCCCACTGTACCATCTCCTGGTCAAATCACTCATGTTCAAATTGGAAAATGATCCTGAAATTTCCTGTGATGGAAAGAGCCAAAGCTGACCCTTAGCAATGCCTGAAACCTAGGTGCAGTTGTCTGCAGAGCCTGGGCAGATGCTAAAGTTTGTGTGGTGCTTACAGATCCTCCAAGAGCCTGGCATGGTGGCATGTGCTTATCTTCCTACCACTCAGGATGCAGAGGCAGGGGATTGCCACAAGCAGTCAGAACTAGTAAGATGATGTCTCAATGCCCTTTCCTCTACAAATCACCCCAGACATACTTTGAGGTGGAAAAGCCCAGCCTCAGGCTTGGAAAGGGCACCGCTCTGCCATTTACCAGCCTGGAACTGTGGGGTGTGTTACTTCATCTGTAGGTGTGCCTCAGTTCCCTCACATCAAACAGCAATATGGAAACATGACTCTGAGCATGTCAGGGGGGTCACATCCCAGCACTCCTGTCTGGCCCTTGATGCACACACAGCCTGTGCAAATGCTTTGGGCTGTTTTGTTTGTTTTTTAGCTTAGACAGAAAGATGGATCTTCCTTCTTGACACCTTTTTCTTTAGAAAATAGCAGACTATGCTTTTAACCTCAACTTGAGTCTGGCTTTTATTTTTCTTTTCATAAGAATGGACTGGATAAGGCTGCAGAAATATTCTAGAATTTTCTTAGGTGAGCTCTATTAGTATGCATGAAAGAAGAAAAGAAATCCTTTACTATAGACTGAGAAGGGAGAGAAAGGGAGAAACTTGCCTCTTTCAGTAATGAGGGATATATATTTTTTGTCAGTATTTTAAAGAGGCTTTTCTTATACAAACAGAGCTATTCGCTGGTCAGCACCCAGGTTTTTCCTTTTGATGTACAATTTAAATTAAAAGGAATATTCTTAGAAAGACACCTGCACCTGGGTGAGTCACATGACCAATCCTGTGAACCAGGGTTTCAGGGGATGTGCAATTATTTGCTCAGTTAGGCTTAAACTTTTTATTTATCTAATCACCCCCTGTAATGCTTTGATCTGAACTTCCAAAGCCTATTTTTCAACCACTTTAGCTACATATTTTAAGTCTTATGGTCTAATCAGCCCCAGCCCATAAAACATGCAATGTCCTGTTCGGTGGATCCTATCAGGAAATCAGCCGCCACATGCATGCTATGTAATCCCCCACTTTGTGCCGGGTGAGCTATTTGGAAGTGTCTTTGCTGTCATTATTCTGGGCGAGCTCGAGCGACCCGGCAGGCAAGCGCATCCTCCCATCCAGCCTTCTGCTTGCTTGCCTTTGCAGGCTGACTCAGTAGTGAGTCACTGGTTTCTGCAGGTGTATGCTTAGAGTCCTGGAAACCTTCCACCTCCCAGCAGGGCAAATGTTTACTTCATCAGTTCATGGGGTTACACAGCAATCTCAGCCAACTGCATCTGACTGTACAGCAGTTTAAAAATTACATAGGGGTGTGTGTGTGTGTGTGTGTGTGTGTGTGTGTGTGTGTGTGTGTGCCTGTGCTTATTGATTTATGTCTCAAGAGAGCACTGCAGCTTAGAAGCTGGAAAAAAATGTATTGTTGGATAATTCAAAACATTATGTGGATTGGAAATACTTGAAGAAAAAATAGTTTATGGGTGGGCTGTCCTATAAAAGACATGCTGGAGATGTCCCTTGCTTGTCTCCGTTGCTGGTGGGGTAGCTGTGCGTGGCTGGGGTCTGTGGCAACTGATGAATTAGCAATTCCTTTTCTTACCTAGCCTTGGGATGTATCCAAGAGTCTTTAGGGAATTTATCTCAGTGAATACTTTTCGCTAATGAAATACTCAAATTTTTGGCAATTACACAAACATTAAAAGCAAACACCGGTCACTTATTTTTCTTTATTGATCTCTGAGTAAATCTTATTTTTACCAATTGGCAACACCTAATGCAGACAAGCACATCAACTGCACGAAGGAATAAGATTGTAAACTGACTTCCACCAGAGCAGATTTGCTGTGCTTTGGTCTGATAGGACAGCACACAAGGAAGGAGTTATTATTTGATTCTTTTTTGTGTTCAGCACAACTTAAAAGACTCAGCCTGTACTAATTTTATTAATTATCAGAACAGCCCTTATCAAATGAGAAATTTGAGACAGAGAGAGGCTAACAACCCAACTATGGTCGCCCACAGGTGACAGTAATCAGAAGCAGAATTGAAGCTCTGTTGGTTTATCCTGGGGCTGTACTGAAAGACAGTACATAGTTAGGCTCTAATAAAATATTTTAGTTTCTACTTCTATTTTTTTATCTTCTCAGTGGTGGAAACCAAACCCTAAGCCTTATGTGGATTAAATCTGGATGAAAAAAGAAACCGACTCAAAATGAGTAATTGTGTACAGTTAAATAAAGAACTTAGAAAGCTAAAAGTTTGGTTTTTGCTGTAGAGAGTGCCAGTCCCATTAAGAGCAGGGCTGGCATCCAAAACCTTTACTGGGGGGACAGGTTGAGTCCCAGTGATGGTATACAAGGGGAGAGAGCCAAGCTGGGAGTCCATACCCATCTCACTCTCCTGCCCCCATGGTCAAACTCAGCCAGACCAGAGATAGCAGAGATCCTTGGCTCAGAGGTCTTCACCACGGTGGGGGGCCCAGAAGACCGGAGGACCCGTGGAACAAACCTGGGGACAGAAACCCCATCAGTCATCACTCTCACAGACAAAGCCCCTTTCCCCTGAGTTATCACACTTACTTGTCTGCTCATTCATAACTTTCCTCAAGTCAGGAACCAGGACAGATACATTTGATCGATAAATTCTTTCACATTGCTAACAGCCCAAAGGAGAGGAAGCCTGACAACTAGTGAGTGCCTTTGTATGCTGGGGGCATTCTCCTGCGGTCAAGACTGATTCTGAAGAGCTGCTCATTTTACACCCGTGATTTTCTTCCCCAGACCCCAGCACATTCCACTTATGAGAAAAACATGGCCAGCACAGAGCTGAATCGAAGGGCATTCTACCAAACAGATAAGTCGTATACTTGAGGACTGTGAACATCTAAAGACCAGGAGTCCTTGGAAACGGCCTTAGCCATGAGAGGCCAAAGGAGACAGGGTGAGTGGCTATATTGTGGGATGCCAGAGGGCTCCTGGGGGAGAGAAGAGGTGCTAGGTACAGTCTGTGGAAACTCCAACAAACTGAAGACCAAGTTTGCCAATTGTGGCTGGGCTACAAAAGAAGAGGCTGGTGATGGGGAAACTGGTTGACTGGCTCTGTAAACCTAAAATTATTCTAGAATAAAATTTAAAGGAAAAAAGCCAGGCAGGAGAGATGTCTCAGCAGTAGGTACTTACCAGGCCTGACGACCTGAGTTCAATCTAGGAGTACATGATGAAAGGCGCGTCTCGCCCCACACAAGTTGTCTTCTTCACTTGCACACGTCTGCACTGCAGCATCTAAATGAGTAAATAAATAAATGCCTAGCTGAGTGATTCTCTTGGAGAAAAACAATGAGGAGAAGAAGAAAGAGACTCCATGGCTTCTCTCCAGCCAGGTTAGTCAGCAGGTCCTTCCCTGCCTGACTGGATACCTTCAACCAACCGCCTAAGTAGTCTAACCTTGCCATCTACACAGTGCCATTGGATGATTAAGTTTTAAATTCCTTGAAACCTCATGCACCACCTAATAACTAAGTGGTACATAATATTTATGTAATATTATTTATTGTATAAATAATAAATAAGTCTTTAAAACATTTCTGTATTTAAAAAAACACTCTAAAAAATGTCAAAACTTGAAAAAATGTTACATGCCCAGTAGAAATAATGCAAAGGCACATTAATAATATATCAAAATAAATTGTATCTGACTTTAATAGTAGAAATAATGAATAGAAATCAGTTCTAAACACTGAAAATTGAGCAAAAGTATATCTTATAAGTACATTTCATTTCTTCACTTTATAAATATGTATAATATTATGCAGAGAATAAACATATGACCTGTGTGTTATGAAATCTGTATGCTCAACACTGTACCAAAGTTCCCCTCTTTAATGAGCCACCTATCTCCTGGGACTAGAGAAACAGGGATGGAGGTCTAATACTGAGAACAACGGGGCTGTCACCTGCCCATGCCTGTGCAGCCCTCCCTAGCCCACCAATTCCCAGTGTGAAACCCACCCCCTCCTTCACTCCCCTCCCACCCCATCTCCCTTCTTGGTGCTGTGTGCTTGGTTTGCGTCTGTCTGTGGATACAGAGTCTATCCTGTGGAGAGCACAGCAAGAGGAAGTACAGCCTCAGCCTGGACCCCGAGGGATGGTTAATATGGACTGTAAGCGTGGCAGGATGTACACCCCACCCAGTTGCTGGGTGTGTCGTACAGTTAATCTCATAGCCACATTCCCAAGAATGCAAGTGTGTGAGGGTATGCACATGCACAAGTGTGTCTGTGGTACACAGACAGACACAGACACATACAGACACACACACACACACACACACACACACACACACAAAACATCCTTATGTATGAACATGATTATATTCATGACTCAATGAACTGAGTTGCCTGCCCTGTGCTTTTCTATGGTTCTTTCCACAGCTCCAAATCAAGTTTCTAACTCTGTGCGTGAATGGGTGTTGACTTGGTGTGACTGCACTGGAAAGCCACTGAAATTAGGTGTTAGCACATGTTACAATAAAGAGTCAGGAGTAACTGTGTCTATCCATCTATCTGTGAACAAATTCCCAGTAATAATAAGTGGCCTTTTGAAGTTTTTAGAACATTTCTCAAACACGGAAGTGAAGACATGCCAAGTTCTGGAGAACTTCGTCGCCAAGTTCTCCACCTTTGTCAGGAGATCAGTTTTGTCAAAAAAAAGGCCATTCTAACTGCTCACCAAGAATAGCAGCCATGTCGTTGTCATTATTGGGGCTTCTGCATTCTAAAACAATCCATTCTAAAACATTAGGTTCATGTAATGCTTATCAGCTCAGCCTCAACCAGGGTTCTCTCCTTCAGCTGAAGAACACAGTGACAGAGATACCCATGGCATTGTCTCTAAACCTGGAGAGTACAGAAAAAGCAATGGAACACGCAAAGTCAGGGTTGTAGAACTTAGTGTTTGAAAGATAAAAAGCCAGCAAGGTCCTTTAGGCTTTGTGTCCCTTTTCAATCACCAGTCTGCTTATGTCTCTATAAAGTCCACCTCATTGGGACTCACTGGTCATGGCAAATGAGTTGATAGGGAGAAAAGGTCTGGTAAGTATATGGAACAGGAAGATTGAGTATTTGGTTGCAAAATGGACAACTATGGACCAAAACAAACACAAACCCAAGGTCGTTAGGAAAGATCCTCCCCAGGCACAGCTATGCAGTTTTGAGGACTGGAGTTCAGATTCCAATTCCCCACATAAGAAGAGATTTATCTTGTGCATGCCCAGACACAAGAGGATGGATGGGATCGGTGGAGCTTCCTGGTTTCCAGACCAGCTAAGAAAATGTGAGCCTTGGGTTCAAGGAGAGACCTCTTCTCAAAGGAATAAATGAAAAGTAATAGGATACAAGACAACCAGTTTTAATCTTTGTGTATGCATAAGTGCACGCGCGCACACGCATACACACACACACACATACACACACACACACACACACACATTCATGCACTCATACACACAGGCATGCACTAATAAATAAACAACTCTATCCTTAAGCCAGCCTTTCCTTCTTTGTGGAAACCCAATCCTGTCTACCACAGCTGCAGGTGCTCTGTCCAAGGCTGACTTCAGCCAGGGCAACACAAACCTCCAGTCTCTCGGCACCCTGTGTGTCCCTCAGAGTAAAGTCTGATTCAGCCCATACCCATGTGTATCGTAGAGAAACAAGGCTTGTGAAGACTGATCCCTAAAAATGACATCTGCCTGGTTTGGGGCAACCACACTCCATCCGTAAGGTAGAGCGAGAGACAGCTCTTCAGCCTCTGCCTGGGCTATCATTCCACAGCTGCTCCTTCGCAGCCAGATTTATCTAGTGTGGAGCTCTCTGCCCAGCTCACAACAGGTCTTCACTAAAGGTGATGGGTGGAGGGGAGAGCCGGAGAGGGAGCCCATCCCTAAGACCTTCCCTGCATCATTCTTCACTGTCGGTGTCTCCCCACCTGACCCTTAGGCTTCCCTAATGTCACTGGTGCGGCATCTGCTTATGCACTTGTCTCTTTTCTCTGCTCAGCTCATCCAGGGTTAGGCTGTGCTGTGTCACATTCTTGCCCAGGGCATGGAGCCACTGTCTGAGCTTTCCTCGGAGCTCCAGAGCACTGTTTGGGCAACACTCTCGTACTTTCCCTGACGTTGTGCTTTCTCTCTCACTTTCCTCTGGGGAAATTCCTCTAGTTGTCTCTAGCATCTTAAAATTAAAAAAAAATGAGGATTTAGTGTATTTAGGCAACACAGCAGGCTTTATTTACGAAACATGACTTTAGTCAATGGTGCTCCCCTCAGCGAAGAGGGGGTCTGAGAAGCCATGGAGTAGACAGGGAAGAATGCGGAAAGATTGACGGAATGAAAGCGAGGTTCATTCCTTCTCACAAACGGCTCTATCAGGGCCATTGGAGGAGGCGCACTGAAGTCAGCCTTGGAAACACCATAGCGAAAGGTGCTTTTGGCAGAGGAGAAAGCAGGCACAGAGGCGTAAGGAGGGCGGGGAGGAGTTAGGCAGATATTGCTGTCAGCTTTGGTTTGAGGAGTCTTCACAGTCTCTCACGTACTCAGCACCACGGCAGCTGAGAACTACAGACATTTTTTGTCTTATCTGCCATTTGCTTGTTTATTTTGATTTTTGTTTTTTGTGTTTTGTGTGGTTTGGTGTGTGTGTGTGTGTGTGTGTGTATGTGTGTGTGTGTGTGTGTGTTTTCCTGTTTCCATTGGTGCTGTTTTGGTTTGGTTCTTGTCCGATTGATTGTTTTAAGGAGAAAGAAAAAGGACACGAAGTTGAGTGGGGAAAGAGGTGGAAAGTATCTTGGAGGAAGGAATTGAGGGCAGGGAAAATGATCAAAATGTATTGTGTGGAAAAAAAACACATAAAAATTAAATAAATGTCTAAATGAAGGAGGAGGGTGTGAGGATAGTAGGAGTCAGAGATGCTAAGGGGCACGCTCAAGCAAGATGTGACCAATCACAGAACTGTAGTTTGACCCCACATCACTTCATAAACACTTCCTCTTTACACAGAGCATTAGTTGCTGTGCAAACCTGTCAACCATTGGTGATGATGGACAATGGCTTGGTTTGGAGAAAGGGTTAAACCTTTGCTCCTGGGAAGAGGGCACATTCCAAAACTCTATGGGTACCTGAAGCATCCTGGGAACACTGAATGCCAAAGACGGGATTAGATTAAATACAGTCACTACTGCTTTCTGGCCATGTGGTCTGGACCCTATGGGTTCTCTAACAATCCCCCAGAACCTGGCTCAGAAAAAAGAAGCTTTTAAATACACTTTAAAAACCTAAAGCATTTTATATTTATCTAAAATGTATTTTATATTAAATTTTATTACTGAAATAACTAAATCATGTGTTTACATGGTAATGTGCGTGCTACTCCGTCAATAGACTAAGTGATAAGAGCTGGCAGTAGCCACGGAAGTGTGAGGAGAGAAAGGCTTTCAGATGTCACCAACAGATGCTTTTGGAATGCGAAAAGACTGCTTGTATTACAGATGCTGTGAGTAGCAACTGCTTTGTTTTATTAACGACTGAAGAAAAGTTGTCACATTCACTACTGAAATTTAAAATGCCGCTCTTTCCACTTAAGTTCATGAGCCAACTGAATTCTCAAACTCTTTAGTAACCACAAGATAGGGACTCCTAGGCCAGGCTGTGCTGTCTTACATAGTCAGAGCCTTATCTGAGGGGTCCCCTAAATCCACCTCCATCCCACGCTGTGTCACAGGTTGGACTGGGAGAGAGGGGACCTAAGGAATAACTCTAGCAGGAACAAAAGAGGACTGGTCAGATCGACCCAGAACTAAGGCCACAAGGCTAAGAGAGTAAGCATGGCAGAAAGAGAGGGACAGTTAGAGGGAACTCTGGAGTTGCTTGGTGTCTAGGTAGGAACATAAAGACATGTGCTTGGGATCCAGGCCACACCCTATAACTCAAGTTTATCCCGCAACCAAAGGGAGGAAGAACTGAAAAGGGGGATGAAGAGGAGTGAGGATACAGCAGGATCGTTTCCTCCCACTGCTACCACAAAAGAAGCCTAAGCTGGCTTGGTTACCAGGCTGAGGGCCTCCGGGAAATGACATTGTCCCTTCAGGCTGTCCCTCTTCAGGCTGAGGATCTAAATAAACGATGTTGTCCCTCTGCCTTATGGCCTCACCTGCAAAGAAGAACCATCCCAGCATTGTGCATACCGCCAATCTGAAGGGTGGGCACTAGACAGAGCTCTTAGCACACGGAGGCTTAACTACTCATTGTGCCTAATTCTGTACGCTAAAAAAAGCTTCAATAGGTAGATTTTGTGGCTCTATAGTTTCTGTCAAACAGAACCCACTGCCCTGGGCATACCCTGTCTTCTTGGTGGATTAAGTTGTAATATGGCTACCCTTTCCCTCTGCAGACAGGTGGCATTGGGAACCCCTTCCTCACGCCTGCCCCGTGGTCACACTAAGAAAGAGACACACATGGGGGTTCTGTTTGGGATTCCATGGCAGCATTAGAGGTGATAGAATGGCAGCTGTGCCCTTGACAATCAGGGAGAGAGCTGTACTTCATGTCGCTTGGTCCACCGTGTCTGTTTTTTTTTCAGGTATTCACACACACACACACACACACAGCCAGAATAGTGAATGGTAGAAATGTATAGTCAGGCTTGGCTGAGTCCCGCCTCTCTCTCCAACGGCCTGTGGGACATTGCAACCACCTGGGAACTCTTTAGAAGGAGATATGAGAATGTCACCAAGTCCTGTCCTGGTCACCTGGTGCATCTCTTTGGTTGGCTCCCTGTGTCAGACCCAGGATGCCCATGGTGTTCTGAGTTTCAATTCAACCATCAGTTCAGCAGTGCTACACCTCGACCAGCCTCACAGACTGAAAACCTAAGTCAGAGGTGTGCCTAGATCCCAAGAGTGCAGAACTGTACAGTGGTGGACAGAGCCTCGGTCCGAGACAATGGGGACACAGAACACAGTGTATGTGTAGAACCCCAGTAGCTGCTGGGGTTAGGGGAAATCTATTTAGGGTCATTTTGTACTATAGTGTTTTTCAAAGCTCGTTCCATATTAATTTATAAGCATGTCATGGAGAGGCAATTACAAGGTCTTTTGGTGCTAATACAATAGCCCCTGAGGCAGAGAAACATTAAGGCAGAAAACAATAGAAAATACTCCTTTTCCCTGGCTTGTTGAACCTGAGGTAGGTGTGCTTAGCATCTGACTCCAGGAGGTCACACCTTCTCTCTTCTTCTAATACCATTTTGGCAGCTTTTCATTCTACTTTACCGCAAATCTTTGCCAAAACTTGAATCTACTTCCTCCAGACTAACCGTCTGTCTCCAAAAACAAAGTGGTGTTTCTTCCGAGGGCTCGTGTGAAAAGGGTAAACATGAGTGACACATGCCATCGGCTGAATGGTGTCACAAGGCTGGGAATCAAAGCTGTGAGAGTGGCCAGCGGCTTAGTCTACAGCTGGGCCTTCCTGTGCAGAGCATAGGGACATGGGAAACTGTGGTGTAAATACACAGTCCTCACCGACCTTACAGACTGATAAAACTTGACTTTGTTCTATCCCCAGTCCTTTGCATTAAATATCACTTTCAATATTTTTACTGATCCAATGAAGCTGCATTCCTCGCAGTTCCAAAGAATCAGAGAGGCTCTTCTGGTTGCTCGGTGCAATGCCTCTGGAATTTGAAGACGCATGTATACATGGCCAAAGTGTTCTCCAACTTTTCAGCAGAGGGGAAGGGATGGGAATTTTAAGGAATTCTTTACAGCTCCGTGTCCCAACCTGTTCCTGTTCCGATCCCTCCAGGAGAATACTCAGGGTCAACACTATTTCCTAAGCAGATTTTTGTCTCTCTTTGCTTATTAATTATTCTTGAGTGTATATATATACGTATGTATTTATTAATTCCTCTTGAATGTACATAAATATTATGTGTATATATACAGAGGAGATGGGAAGGAAAAACAGAGCTGCTGACTTTCTTCAGAGGCTTCAAATCTGAATGGCTGTCAAGCACGGGATTCAGACGTTTTAATGTTGCAGGGGCATGGTGGGAGTTCCCCAGGACGTGGAATGAAGAATCCTATGATAGGCTAGTGAGAGGTTTGTGGTGAACTCTGGATTTGGCTCGATTCTCTAATCCTGTCCTGAAGTTAACCAACAAATGAGATGACAAAATAATCACTTAGTTTTATTACAATTTTATTCCACTTGAGAAGATATGGAGTTGGTAATTAGCACTTTTCATTCAATCTAGGAAAAAAATAAAATTATCCATATTTATACTGAAACTTTTCATGACCAAGATTCAAGTTTCTATGGAGGAGACACCTCTTTGGTTTGCAGAAGCAATGTTAGAGTCGTATTTGCTGTTATCCATGACTGTGAACACTGAAAATGAGCAGGCCATTGCCTGTAGGTTAGTTGTGAGCCTTAAGTAAGAAACTGTCCAGTGTGGAAACTGACCGGCTGCTGCTGGATTCTATCCTATGCACCTATGGGAAACTCCTCTAGTGCTCTCAGGGGTGACAAATCCTCCATCAAGATGGGATTATGTAAAAGACTTGCTATTTACTGAAGTAAATTTAAGAACTGACATCAACCACTGTTTTAGAATTTCTATTGCCACAATTGAAACACCATGACCACAAAGCAAGTTGGGGAGGAAAAGGTTTACTTGTCCTACACTTTCAATTCGCTGTTCATCATCAAAGGAAGTCAGGGCAAACTCAGTCAGGGCAAGAACCTGTTGTCTCCTAATTACTATCAGAAAGGTTTGTGAGCCAGTTACCAAAAGTGGTTACCAGTCTACTACGGTGTATTATGTAGCATGGTGGGCAGAGTGCTTACACAACATGCACAAAGTTCCTGGATTCAATGGTCGTTGCTGCAGAATCCAGATGTGGTGACACAAGCCTGTAATCCCAGTACATGGATGGGAGAAGGATCTGAAATTCAAGTTCATCATTGGTTACTTAGCAAGCTTGAGATCAGCCTGGGTTACAAGGGATCCTTCCTAAAAATGAAAAAAATAAATCCATGGTGGGCATCTTTAGGGTCTAAACTGGAACCAGTGGGTCTTACCCCCAAACCAGAGCTCCCCTCCTCCTGCTCTCAGACTCTTCTAATCATCCTTCTTGTCTTCTTCCCACACGCCAGCCACCTCCTCTCCAGCCCAGCTCCCAGGCACCTGCTAAGGGGCGGAGCTGCTGCATTGGCACAGGCTTAAATGAGCCCTGGGAACCGGGAAAGAGCTTTAAACATGACTGAAAATGTGACTCATGCTGTTCATCTTCCATGAAGCCTCCCGATATCATGAAATCACATCTGTTCATTATATATAAAATCTGGTAACTGCAGAAAGAGTGAGAAAAAATAGTGTTCGTAACTGTCACTGTCACAATCACGCTCAATATGCTGGTGCACGGTCTTCTGGCATTCGTCTTTCGCATCTCCGTAAGTGTGCTGGGTATGTAATTTTGTGCCATTTTTGTATTTATATTTTTATTTTTGCTCTAAAAGCCATCCTTATTGAAAAATCCTTGCTATCTAAACATTCTGAGCATATATTTTTATGAATGAAGACAGTCAGGTGAATCGTTTCATACTTTCCCATGCTCAAAGATCATTGCGGTAGAAAAGAAAACACAAGGTAGTACACTCAGTGCCATCACACCTTCCTTCTAAGCTAGTGAAAAATAGGAGTGGACGGTGAAAATCAAATGTATTTCCCTTCTGAATGAATTCCTTCTGTTGGGGGATAATTTTACTTCTGAATTTTCCTCAGTTCGAATGGAGAAAGGAAAGGTGTCCCGAGAATCCATTAAGTGGCAGAGGAGAATATTAATTCCAAGAAGTTCATACATACAACTTGTAATTTATATCGAATTAAGTATCACATGAAAGCATCAGCGAATGGTGTGTTTCTGTGTCTCAAGAGGCCATTGCTTAATGGAAGACTCTACTTGTCTCTAATAAGATTGTTAATGTGAAAGTTTGGTCAGCATTCTACAAAAGTATTTCTATATCTGAGAGGATTGATTCTTAAACTGAAAATACTTACATAAGAATCTCTACCCCTTAAAAAATTAGCACTAGGGGGCTGGAGAAATGGCTCAGCAGCTAACAGCACTGGCTGCGATACCAGAAAACCCAGAGTTTTATTCCCAGGACTCACAGAGCAAAGCAAGACCAGCTGCAACTGGGGTTCTAGGAGATTGGGCACCCTCTTCTGAACACTGCAGGCAGGCACCAGACAGGCATGCAGTGTGCATACATACATGCAAGCAAAACACTCATACACATGAAATAAATTAATTTTAAAAATGTAAATACTATAGTGAACAAAAGTAAATGCCTAGAAAACTTTACAGAACTGGCATGTAATGCTATCTATTTGATGTAAGCTGAGAATGTAAGAATTGAGAAGGGAGAATTTTGGGCCTCTTACTGCTCTAAACTATGAATCATGTTCTGCAAAAACGAGGCTGTGTGATGGTTTGAAATATCACAAAGATGATGGTATGGCCTATAATCCCAGTACTTTGGAGGCTAAATCAGTAAGATCAAATGTTCAAACCAGCCTTGGCTGTATTATAACACTCTGTGTCATACAATTAAAAACCAAAGGGGTTTTTATTTATATATAATATGGAAAAATGTTTATGAGCCAATTACTGAAAACAAGTTTATATATAAACCAATTTTATATAAATTGAGTGGAGATGTATATGACACCAAAACCCAGGCATTCTCTATATTTAACATATTTGAACTAAATTGGTTAATTATATTTGTAAAAATGGAATATTTTTGTTCAACTCTAAAAATTTAATCGGGTGGATATGGCTCCGATGTATACAAAAAATATTCAGATAACTTTGTTGCATGTGTTTTCCTATACCAGAGGAAAAGAGTGATGTTCATTCTTTGAGTTCTTAGTCTGATAAATAAAAGAATGTACAAATGTATTCAGAAGGAAACTCGACGACAATTTTATTAGAATTCGAGGAGAAAACAATAAGGCAAGCAAGCTGTATATCTTGGTAACTGACCAGAGATAGCAGAAGAGGAGGAGAAGAGGGAGGGAGGGAGGGAGGAGAGAGAGAGAGAGAGAGAGAGAGAGAGAGAGAGAGAGAGAGAGAAGAGAGAGAGAAGAGAGAAGAGAGAAGAGAGAAGAGAGAAGAGAGAAGAGAGAAGAGAGAAGGGAGAGATTCAAGACATTTATCAGCAGTCACGTCCCAGAGAAAGGACAAAGCTTCAGAGGCAGAGAAGCAGAGTAGGCAAGCATCAGAGAAGGCATGCACAGGGTTTGGGAAAGCAGATAGAAAAGGTTATGCTTTTCTGAGAAAAGTGGGTAGGCCCTGTGGAGCTATGTGATGGAAGTTCTGGAAAACCCATTGGGGAGGAGCCTCTGCAAAGGACAGGTACATTATCTCTATGAGGGGATAATTACTCCTCCTAAATCCTTAGTATGGCTTTAGATGAATCATCCTTTCTAGATGGCAGTGTCTTGACCAGGTCCTTGACAGGCCTAGCTGGATTAAGTACTAAGGGAAGAGAGAAGACAATAGCATGTGATGTTCTGATCTTTGGAGCAGTTGTAAATGCCATGTCTCCATCCAGGGCTGAAGGTATTTATTTTCTTTAATGGGAGGCAATGATTCTCTTAATGGGCCTCACCATCTATTTTCAATGGCCTCCAATGGCACTAACACCTGTTCTCAATGGCCTCCAAAGCTCCCAAAAGACTGAAAAAAGCAACTTAAGAAAAGAAAAATTAGACCCGTGGGAGAGATACCTTACCGCCTGGTCAGGTGGGCACTCCTGAGGCTGCAGAGCGGAAGAGACCACCAACACTGCCCACCCCTGCCCACATCCCTGACCCAAGAGGAAACTGTACAAGGCCTCTGGGTTCCTGTGGGGAGGGCCCAGGAGCAGCAGGAGCCCCTGCCTGAGACACCGCCGGAACCTGAAGGAAACAGACCGATAAACAATTCTCTGCACCCAAATCCCGTGGGAGGGAGAGCTAAACCTTCAGAGAGGCAGACACGCCTGCGAAACCAGAAGAGACTGCTCTCTGCACACATTACTGATTCCAGAGGAAAACACCGGAGGCCATCTGGAACCCTGGTGCACGGAGGCCCCCAGAAGAGGCGGCGCAGATCTTCCTGGTTGCTGCCATCGCGGAGAGCCGGGGCAGAACCCGCGAAGCTTAACTTGAGCCTCGGGACCACAGGTAAGACTAACTTATTCTGCAAGTGACCTGCCTGGTGAACTCAAGGCACAGGTCCACAAGAACAGCTGAAAACCTGTAGAAAGGAAAAACTACAGGCCCGAAAGCAGAACACTCTGTCCCCATAACTGACTGAAAGAGAGGAAAACAGGTCTACAGCACTCCTGACACACAGGCCTATAGGACAGTTTAGCCACTGTCAGAAATAGCAGAACAAAGCAACACTAGAGAGATAATTTGATGGTAGAGGCAAGCGAGGAACCCAAGCAACAGAAACCAAGACTACATGGCACCATCGAGCCCATTCTCCCATCAAAACAAACATGGAATATCCAAACACACCAGAAAAGCAAGATCTAGATTCAAAATCATATTTGACCATGATGCTGGAGAACTTCAAGAAAGACATGATGAACTACCTTAGAGAACAAGTAGAAGCCTACAGAGAGGAATCGCAAAAAATGCCTGAAAGAATTCCAGGAAAACATAAATAAACAAGTAGAAGCCCATAGAGAGGAGACACAAAAATCCCTGAAAGAATTCCAGGAAAACACAATCAAACAGTGGAAGGAATTAAAAATGGAAATAGAAGCAATCAAGAAAGAACACATGGAAACAACCCTGGATATAGAAAACCAAAAGAAGAGACAAGGAGCTGTAGATACAAGCTTTACCAACAGAATACAAGAGATGGAAGAGAGAATCTCAGGAGCAGAAGATTCCATAGAAATCATTGACTCAACTGTCAAAGATAATGTAAAGCAGAAAAAGCTACTGGTCCAAAACATACAGGAAATCCAGGACTCAATGAGAAGATCAAACCTAAGGATAATAGGTATAGAAGAGAGTGAAGACTCCCAGCTCAAAGGACCAGTACATATCTTCAACAAAATCATAGAAGAAAACTTCCCTAACCTAAAAAAAAGAGATACCCATATGCATACAAGAAGCCTACAGAACTCCAAATAGATTAGACCAGAAAAGAAACACCTCCCGTCACATAATAGTCAAAACACCAAACGCACAAAATAAAGAAAGAATATTAAAAGCAGTAAGGGAAAAAGGTCAAGTAACATATAAAGGCAGACCTATCAGAATCACACCAGACTTTTCGCCAGAAACTATGAAGGCCAGAAGATCCTGGACTGATGTCATTCAGACCCTAAGAGAACACAAATGCCAGCCCAGGCTACTGTATCCTGCAAAACTCTCAATTAACATAGATGGAGAAACCAAGATATTCCATGACAAAACCAAATTTACACAATATCTTTCTACAAATCCAGCACTACAAAGGATAATAAATGGTAAAGCCCAACATAAGGAGGCAAGCTATACCCAAGAAGAGGCAAAGAAACTAATGCCTTTGGCAACAAAACAAAGAGAAGAAAAGCACACAAACATAACACATCCAAGTATGAATATAACAGGAAGCAATAATCACTATTCCTTAATATCTCTCAACATCAATGGCCTCAACTCCCCAATAAAAAGACATAGATTAACAAACTGGATACGCAACGAGGACCCTGCATTCTGCTGCCTACAGGAAACACACCTCAGAGACAAAGACAGACACTACCTCAGAGTGAAAGGCTGGAAAACAACTTTCCAGGCAAATGGTCGGAAGAAGCAAGCTGGAGTAGCCATTCTAATATCAAATAAAGTCAATTTTCAACTAAAAGTCATCAAAAAAGATAAGGAAGGACACTTTATATTTATCAAAGGAAAAATCCACCAAGATGAACTCTCAATCCTAAATATCTATGCCCCAAATACAAGGGCACCTACATACGTAAAAGAAACCTTACTAAAGCTCAAAACACATATTGCACCTCACACAATAATAGTAGGAGACTTCAACACCCCACTCTCATCAATGGACAGATCATGGAAACAGAAATTAAACAGAGATGTAGACAGACTAAGAGAAGTCATGAGCCAAATGGACTTAACGGATATTTATAGAACGTTCTACCCTAATGCAAAAGGATATACCTTCTTCTCAGCTCCTCATGGTACTTTCTCCAAAATTGACCATATAATTGGTCAAAAAACGGGCCTCAACAGGTACAGAAAGATAGAAATAATCCCATACGTGCTATCGGACCACCACGGCCTAAAGCTGGTCTTCAATAACAAAAAGGGAAGAATGCCCACATATACGTGGAAATTGAACAATGCTCTACTCAATGATAACCTGGTCAAGGAAGAAATAAAGAAAGAAATTAAAACTTTTTAGAATTTAATGAAAATGAAGGTACAACATACCCAAACTTATGGGACACAATGAAAGCTGTGCTAAGAGGAAAACTCATAGCGCTGAGTGCCTGCAGAAAGAAACAGGAAAGAGCATATGTCAGCAGCTTGACAGCACACCTAAAAGCTCTAGAACAAAAGAAGCAAATACACCCAGGAGGGTAGAAGGCAGGAAATAATCAAACTCAGAGCTGAAATCAACCAAGTAGAAACAAAAGGACCATAGAAAGAATCAACAGAACCAAAAGTTGGTTCTTTGATAAAATCAACAAGATAGATAAACCCTTAGCCAGATTAACGAGAGGACACAGAGAGTGTGTCCAAATTAAAAAAAATCAGAAATGAAAAGGGAGACATAACTACAGATTCAGAGGAAATTCAAAAAATCATCAGATCTTACTATAAAAGCCTATATTCAACAAAACTTGAAAATCTGCAGGAAATGGACAATTTCTAGACAGATACCAGGTACCGAAGTTAAATCAGGAACAGATAAACCAGTTAAACAACCCCATAACTCCTAAGGAAATAGAAGTAGTCATTAAAGGTCTCCCCAACCAAAAAAGAGCCCAGGTCCAGACGGGTTTAGTGCAGAATTCTATCAGACCTTCATAGAAGACCTCATACCAATATTATCCAAACTATTCCACAAAATTGAAAGAGATGGAGCACTACCAACTCCTTCTATGAAGCCACAATTATTTTATACCTAAACCAACAAAGACCCAACAAAGAAAGAGAACTTCAGACCAATTTCCCTTATGAACATCGATTAAAAAATACTCAACAAAATTTGGCAAACCGAATCCAAGAGCACATCAAAACAATCATCCACCATGATCAAGTAGGCTTCATCCCAGGCATGCAGGGATGGTTTAATACACGGAAACCATCAACGGATCCACTATAAACAAACTGAAAGAACAAAACCACATGATCATTTCATTAGATGCTGAGAAAGCATTTGACAAAATTCAACACCCCTTCATGATAAAAAAAGTCCTGGAAAGAATAGGAATCCAAGGCCCATACCTAAACATAGTAAAAGCCATATACAGCAAACCAGTGGCTAACATTAAACTAAATGGAGAGAAACTTGAAGCAATCCCACTAAAATCAGGGACTAGACAAGGCTGCCCACTCTCTCCCTACTTATTCAATATAGTTCTTGAAGTTCTAGCCAGAGCAATCAGACAACAAAAGGAGGTCAAGGGATACAGATCGGAAAAGAAGAAGTCAAAAATATCACTATTTGCAGATGATATGATAGTATATTTAAGTGATCCCAAAAAGTTCCACCAGAGAACTACTAAAGCTGATAAACAACTTCAGCAAAGTGGGTATAAAATTAACTCAAATAAATCAGTAGCCTTCCTCTACACAAAAGAGAAACAAGCCGAGAAAGAAATTAGGAAACGACACCTTCATAATAGACCCAAATAATATAAAGTACCTCGTGTGCCTTTAACCAAGCAAAAAGATTTGTACAACAAGAACTTCAAGACTCTGAAGAAAGAAATTGAAGAAGACCTCAGAAATGGAAAGATCTCCCATGCTCATGGATTGGCAGGATTAATATAGTAAAATGGCCATTTTACCAAAAGCGATCTACAGATTCAATGCAATCCCCATCAAAATACCAATCCAATTCTTCAAAGAGTTAGACAGAACAATTTGCAAATTCATCTGAATAACAAAAACCCAGGATAGCTAAAACTATCCTCAACAATAAAAAAGGACTTCAGGGGGAATCACTATCCCTGAACTCAAGCAGTATTACAGAGCAATAGTGATAAAAACTGCATGGTATTGGTACAGAGACAGACAGATAGACCAATGGAATAGAATTGAAGACCCAGAAATGAACCCACACACCTATGGTCACTTGATTTTTGACAAAGGAGCCCAAACCATCCAATGGAAAAAAGATAGCATTTTCAGCAAATGGTGCTGGTTCAACTGGAGGTCAACATGTAGAAGAATGCAGATCGATCCATGCTTATCACCCTGTACAAAGCTTAAGTCCAAGTGGATCAAGGACCTCCACATCAAACCAGACACACTCAAACTAATAGAAGAAAAACTAGGGAAGCATCTGGAACACATGGGCACTGGAAAAAAATTTCCGAACAAAAAACACCAATGGCTTATGCTCTAAGATCAAGAATCCACAAATGGGATCTCAAAACTACAAAGCTTCTGTAAGGCAAAGGACACTGTGGTCAGGACAAACGGCAACCAACAGATTGGGAAAAAGATCTTACCAATCCTACAACAGATAGAGGCCTTATATCCAAAATATACAAAGAACTCAAAAAGTTAGACAGGGAGACAAATAACCCTATTAAAAAATGGGGTTCAGAGCTAAACAAAGAATTCACAGCTGAGGAATGCCGAATGGCTGAGAAACACCTAAAGAAATGTTCAACATCTTTAGTCATCAGGGAAATGCAAATCAAAACAACCCTGAGATTTCACCTCACACCAGTGAGAATGGCTAAGATCAAAAACTCAGGTGACAGCAAATGCTGGCGAGGATGCGGAGTAAGAGGAACACTCCTCCATTGTTGGTGGGGTTGCAGACTGGTACAACCATTCTGGAAATCAGTCTGGAGGTTTCTCAGAAAATTGGACATTGAACTGCCTGAGGATCCAGCTATACCTCTCTTGGGCATATACCCAAAAGATGCCCCAACATATAAAAAAGACACGTGCTCCACTATGTTCATCGCAGCCTTATTTATAATAGCCAGAAGCTGAAAGAACCAGATGCCCTTCAACAGAGGAATGGATACAGAAAATGTGGTACATCTACACAATGGAATATTTCCAGCTATCAAAAACAACGACTTTTATGAAATTCAGAGGCAAATGGTTGGACCTGGAAAATATCATCCTGAGTGAGCTAACCCAATCACAGAAGGACATACATGGTATGCACTCACTGATAAGTGGCTATTAGCCCAAATGCTTGAATTACCCTAGTTGCCTAGAACAAATGAAACTCAAGACGGATGATCAAAATGTGAAGGCTTCACTCCTTCTTTAAAAGGGGAACAAGAATACCCTTGGCAGGAAGAGAGAGGCAAAGATTAAAACAGAGACTGAAGGAACACCCATTCAGAGCCTCCCCCACATGTGGCCCATACATATAGAGCCACCCAATTAGACAAGATGGATGAAGCAAAGAAGTGCAGACTGACAGGGCAGGATGTAGATCGATCCTGAGAGACACAGCCAGAATACAGCAAATACAGGCGAATGCCAGCAGCAAACCACTGAACTGAGAATAGGACCCCCGTTGAAGGAATCAGAGAAAGAACTGGAAGAGCTTGAAGGGCTTGAGACCCCATATGTACAACAATGCCAAGCAACCAGAGCTTCCAGGGACTAAGCCACTACCTAAAGACTATACATGGACTGACCCTGGACTCTGACCTCGTAGGTAGCAATGAATATCCTAGTAAGAGCACCAGTGGAAGGGAAGCCCTGGGTCCTGCTAAGACTGAACCCCAGTGAACTAGACTGTCGGGGAGGGCGGCAATGGGGGAGGTGGGGAGGGAAACACCCATAAGGGGGGGGGAGGGGATGTTTGCGGAAACAGGAAAGGGAATAACACTTTCGAAATGTACATAAGAAATACTCAAGTTAATTAAAAAAAAAAAAAAGAAAAGAAAAGAAAAATTAATTGTGGCTCCAAGTTTGAAGTACTGTCCATCATGGTGGGGAGGGTCACAGCGGCAGGAGTGTGAGGAAGCTGGTCAAATGGCATCTGATGTGAGAAGCAAAGTAGGAATTGTTCTCTGCTTTTTATTCAATCCAGGACCCGATCCTGTAGAACGGTGCAGACCGATATTAACAATTAGAGGTGCACTTCATGCAGAGAAGGGCAGGTATTCTTAGCAGTCCTATACCGTGTGGCAAGGAAGGCCACTGCTGCGGGGAGGTGGACATCCCTTGCATCCGCTCTCAACTTTTACAAACAGACTTCCCATTGTATAATTCTGAATTATGAGTAGCTTGATTTACTTGGTGACTTTTGGTGACATGAACTCAGTGATGTAACTCGCCAACATCTGACCTAAGGAAGCTTAGAAGTGAAGGAAAATTGTTACTTGATAAACAAAAGGCTAGACTAATGTGACAGCTACTCGTAACAGCCATCCCCAAACAAAAACCTTATCTTATGGAAAATTAAACTCCATAACTCTGCATTTTAAAGAAGAAACTATTGCCAAGCTCCTAGGATTTCCTGCTTTTGTTTTATGAAAAAAACCTCCTAGTTTAATCTAGTAAATGAAGATTCAGTTAAGAGTGGGGAAGACTAAAATATACAGATCTTTTCCTAAAGAAATTTGGTGTTTCCGACATACCCATTCAAAGAGCAAAACTAATTGATCAGCTGAAATGTTCTTTTATACTTCATACTCATATTTATCACTTCAATCAAACTTTACAGAGAGTGGGGACTTGACCAAGTTTCTCACCTTTTACTGAAATGAATTGAATTTCAAAGTTAGTTTTTAAGCTTAAAAGCACAGCCTTTAGCAAAAGTACGCAACTATTTGCAATGTGCATTTCTAATCTGCCTCTGCTGAATGGGGTGGGTAGTATTTATACAGACCCCCCTTAGCCACTTTATTTAGGAGAAAGAAAAGAAAACAGTGGCCACACAGGAGGGAAGGTGCTGGCTGACCCAGCAGTACCTTCTGATACCCAACCTGGCATTCTGACAGAGGTATGTGATTAAAACGAGACGTCCAAGTGATGGCTGAATGAGAAATTATATCCCAACCACATTTTATGTTCCATAGCCTACTGTTAACAATTTTTTAAAAATTATATTCAGAGTAGACAATTCTGTACAAATCAAAGAACACCAGGAGCAACAATTAGTATTTTTTGTTATTGCTTGGATTGATTGTGTTCTGAGGTACTGTCTCACTTGGTAACTTAAGTTGACCTCATATTCAAGGCAATCCTCCTGTCTCAGCCTCCAAAGTACTGTGAAAGAGCCACTATGTCTACCTATACTGTGTGTATGTGTATTATAGTTATAGTTACTATAAATATATATAGTTACATATATAGTTATGTAAAGTTATATAGAGAATAGTTCTGAAATTCTAGGAAGTTTAGTTTTGTTGTTTTATTCTTTAAAACCAACTAAAGAAAGAAATGCAAGCTTAGCTCTAAGACTTCTTGACTTTAAAGAAGAGAAATAAATTTTAAAGTATCATCTGTTAGAGCAAAGGCTACCTACTGTCTTCTGAAAAAACAAGGTGCGAGGATAGATACAGGGTAAACCAACAGAGTCTTTGTCAAATGCTGATGGAGTGCAATGGCCAAGTCCATCAGGAATCCTTGATCTGTGGAAGAGGATGAAAGAACGTCACCACAGCCCACAGCTACAGTCAACTTCAGGTTTAAGACTCTGTCTCTCAACTGGAACTCTAAGGAGGACCTACCTGCCTGTGACTGAGAACTGGGAGACTTGCAGACCCCCAGACAGGAAGGGCAGGGCATGGTCCTGCCTTCCACTGGATTGGTCCTCACATCTCAGACAGTCAGCTTCACCATCTGCATTGGAAAACTGATCATCCGTTGCACTCAAATCTCAATAATATCCCCTGCACCCACACAATCATTAAGCCACTTGCAAGAAGCAGCATTTTGGGTGAATCAAAACTTTCTCCCTTCAGAGCTACTTCTGGCTTTGTGAGCTTTGTCTATGCCCTGGAGAATATCCTCTGTGGAGCTTTCTGCAGCCACATCACTTGCTGCTCTGCTTTTATTTTCCTCTTTAATTTGAAACCAAACTGGGAGGAGGGGAGCACCTGCAATCTGACATGTATGAGCTGGAATGAAAGTATATTTTTCCCCAATGTTGGATTAATTAGCATTATCAGAAAAACAAAGGAAGCAAAGCCCCCAGTAAGTAGTGCATTAATCACCTTGCTGGTGATCAGGGCCACAATAGAAATACAAGACAAAACAAAGACACTGGAAATAGCTGTGAGGAGAGTCACACCCCGACGTACCTCTTGGTATGGACTAGACACACTTGTGCACGCAGAGTGAAACGCGATCTTGAATTACACAACATTGAAAGAGTCCATTGCATAAACACTGAATCCCAGGAAATGGAGAAATTTTTAAACTTGGGTTAGCTAAACTCCACTAGAAGAGTAGACATGGAGAGGGGAGAAGACAGGGCAGGGAGGGAGAGAACCGGAGAAGTAGAACACAATTCCTTTTTGTAAAAAGGCAAGAAAGCTTTGACGTCAAGTCTAGCCAAACTTCATATATGCAGGATCACTTCATCAAAACTCAGAAAATTGACATTTCTCTTTGCTTTATTTGTAGGACTGGATACTGTTGGAAAATCCAAAACCATTGTTGGAGTGATAAAACACTAAATTAGTTATAACTTTTAAAGAATGGAGTGAGTCATATGGGTGGTTCCTTGTCCTATGTTTTCTGTCTCAGCGTCTATTCTAAAAGTCCTTTACAAAAGGGTTTTATATGAAATCACCAATTTGTGATGTGCACTTCATAATGAAGACTGAACTCAGCGAGGTCTAGAGGGCTGTAAAGGAATGGCAAACATAAGGCTTTTCTTATAATTTTCAACACCGAGTTCCAAGCCACCTTACTGTGCACCAAATGTGCTTACTCAGAAATGCTAAACATGGGGAAGTGTTTGCAAAACGTGCACAAAACCTTTGCATCTCAGCGCCATGTACAACTGTACATGGTGGTTGCATTAGTCAGGGTTCTCTAAAGGCGTAGAATTGATCATATATAAATGTAATATACATATATTCATATTACATTAATATATACATTTCTATATTAAATGGTTTATATACAAGTATAATAAATGAAAAATATTTGTTGTTGTAATATAAAATATTAATATAAATTTTATATATATTTATATGCAAATGCTTTCTTCTTCCATGTCCTTTTATGGATGTGGGTGAGCTGCCACAGTAAAGTGTGATCCAGTTCAATGGATCTTCACATCTCAAATGATCAAGAAAATCCTTCACATCCATGGCTGGTCTCTTGGATTTTAATTGATGCTAAATGTAGTCAGGCAGGCAATCAGGATTGGCCCTTGCAATGATACATGCTTGTAATCCTAGAACTCAGGAGCAGAAGCCAGGCAAAGACAAGTTCAAGGTCATTCTTGGCTGCACATAGAGGAAGAATCCTGAGGAAGGGATGGGGAAGGGGATGTCTCCTGACTTCTTGAAACCTTCTCCCTCTGCTTTCTTTCCAAATGCCACCACTTGCCTTCCTTGGCATCTGAACCCCTTGCTCTGCCCTTCCTTCTCTTAGTCCACTGTACCTACTCTCCCCAGTGTCTTTTCCACTCCTTAGTTGAACGCTGATGTCTTTCTTTCACACCTTCAACCTGTCAGGTTAAAGGAAAATTTACTATATATAGCCCAGTTCTACACAATTTGGTAACTAAGTACATAATACGTGCTTATTTTGCTTAATGTTTTTGCCATTTTGTTATTTCGTGTGTATGGGTGTTTTCCTTGCACATCTGTCTGTTCACCACATGTGTGCAGTGCCCTCAGCAGCCAGAAGAAGGTGTCAGATCCACTAGAACAGAATCTTGTCAGCCATTTTGTGGGTACTGGAGACAGAACCAGGGTTCTCTGGAAGAACAAGGAGTGCTTTTAGCTACTGAGTCATCTCTCCAGTCTGTAATTTACTATAGAAGTCCATTGTGAACTGTAAATATGACAACTGATGTCCAAAAGTGACAAAAAGACTGAAAATACTGACATGTAAAATCGATTCTTATACAGACAAATATAAAAGTTTACATAGCCCAGTATATTAAGCTGCTTGCTATATATGGGTGCCAAAAAGAAGGCCAGTTTTATGCAGGTCCCAGATGCTATCTGATGTAGCTTCTATAACAGAGCACTGGAATGTGGAAATCTTGAAAATAATAAATTTATATCACTGTTTTGTACTGCAGACATCTAACTAGAATGCCCCACAGATTCAGAGTTCAGCAAGGGCCCACATCTGGGTCCACAAATGGTTACTGTCCAACACCTGAAGAGGATCCTTTTCTGCACAGCCAGTCTCCTCACAAAATCCACAAGAACAAGGCCAGCACAGACCATCACCTACAGATGAGATGTCAGTATTCAGTTTCTGAGGAGACACAGACAGCTAGTCTGTAGCATAGCCCATAGGAAATTAACAAGAGACCCAGACTCCTCAGACTATTACTCCTCAGACTGTAGACACAGACGCCTTCTTTTTAAAAACTGCAGACGTTGGTCAATACATTCTCTAAAATGTATGGTGCTGACTAGAGAAGGGCAAGCTACAGCAATGCTGTGTCACTGACATGTAGCAGTTGACATTTCATAAGTCAACAATGATGTGGGGAGGAGTGGGATGGATGTGATCAAAATATGTTCAGAATTGCCTTGGATGCTTCGGTAGGTGACAACTTCCTGAGCAGAACACCAACAGAGCAGGAACTAAGACGGACAATTCACAGATGAGACCTTGTGAAACTGAAAAGCTTCTGTAAGGCAATGGACACCCTCAACAGGACAAAAGGACAGCCTAGAGAATGGGAAAAGATCTTCACCAACTCCACACCTGACATTATATATTTGTATATAATGTACAAAATATATAAAGGACTCAAAATATATAAAGAAACTTCATGTCAGCAAACTAAATATTCTAATTAAAAGATGGGATACAGATCTAAACAGAATTATCCATGGACGAATCTCTAATGGCCTAGAAACACTTAAAGAAATGTCCAACATCTTCATTCAACAGGGAAATACAAGTCGAAAGGACTCTGAGATTCCATCTTAACACCTGTCAGAAAGGCTAAGATCAAAACCACAGTGACAGCCATGCTGGTGAGGATGTAGAACAAAGGAGAAGACTCCCTCATTGCTTGTAGGACTGTAAACTTGTACAGCCACTTTGGAAATCAACATGGTGACTTCTCAGAAAAATGGGAATCAAATCTACTTTGAGATCCAGCTCTACCACTCCTGGGCATATAGCATGCCTCAAAGACACTCCACTATGTTCATAGCAGTTTTATTCATAATAGCCAGAAGCTGGAAACAACCTAGATGTCCCTCAACCTAAGAATGGATTGGGAAAATATGATATGCTTACACAGTGGAGTTAATTAGCTAAAATATAACATTATTTAAAAATAAAACTTTCAGGTAAAGGGATGGAACTAGAGAAAAAAATCACCCTGAATGAGGTAACCCAGACCCAGGAATATAAACATAATATGTACTCACTTATAAGTAGACATTAGCTGTAAAGTTAAGATAGTCATGCTACAATCCACAGACCCAGAGAGGCTAAGTAGCAAGGAGGGCTCAAGGTGGGACACATGGATCTCCCTGGAAAGGGGAAATAGGTAGACTGGGAGCAGAAGGAGGCAGGAACAGGTGGGATCAGGTAGTGGAATGGTGGAAGGCATAAATACTGGAGAGACAATGGAGTTGGGGATATCTTGGGGGTGAGCTAGGAGCCTAATGCCATGGAAACTCCCAGAAACCTATTTGCTAAGACTCCTAGCAATGGATGATAAGGAGCCTCAAGGGCCATCTCCTCTAACCAGGCAAGACTTCCAGTGGAAGGATTGAGGCACCAATCCAGCCACAAAACCTTCTCAACCCACAATTTGTCCTGCCTGCAAGATGTGCTAGGGTAAAGGTGATACAGAAATTGTGGGGGTGGCCAACCAATGACTGCTCCTTGAGACCCATGTTGAGGGAGGGAGCCAACCTCTGACACTGCCTGGAGGGTCAGAACCCAAAGACTGGGTAGCCCAGAAACCCAGGATAGAACCAAACACAACTGGCAAAAAAATAAAGTCACTGAAATGATTCCTAATAATACTCTGTTGTAAGTGTAGACAGCAGCCTAGCATAATGGTCATCAGAGAGGCTTCATCCAGTAACCGATGGAAACAGATGTAGAGACTCACAGCCAGACATTGGAGAGCCCAAAGAATCCTCCATGGTGGGAAGCCAAAGAGGTCAAGGACAAGAAAACCCACAGAATCAACTAACCTGAGCTCCTAGCAGCTCACAGAGACTGAACAAAACAATCAGGGAGCCTCTATGGGTCTAACCTAGACCCCCTGCATATATGATACACTTGTGTAGCTTGGTCTTTCTGTGGTATTCCTAACAATGAGAGCAGGAGCTATCTCCTGGCTTTTTTTGCCTGCTCTTGGGACCTATGGCCTCCTACTGGGTTGCCTTGGTCAACTCAATACGAAGGGAGGATCCTAGTCTTAGTGCAACTTGAAATGATACTTTTGGTTGAGATCCCTGGGAGGCCTACCTGTTTCTGAAGGAAAATGGAGGAGTAGAGGTGAGAGGAGGTTTAAAGGGGAGGGGATAGGAAGGAAGAAAAGACAGAAAACTGTAGTTGGGATATAATGTATGAGCAAAGAATACATTTTTAAAATTAATAAAAATATGATAAAATAGAAACAGTTGGTCAACAAGTTTTCTAAACTGGAGTGTTTATTACCAGTGCTGACTCCAGAAGGGGAGGTCAAAGCAGAGCTGCATCACCATGCATGAGAAGTCGAAGTTTATAAATCAAAGATGGTACGGGGAGGAGTGGGCATGCATATGATCAAAATACATTGCATAAAATTCTCAAAGAATTAATATATTTTTAAATGTCAAAAAATGCTTACTCTCGATAACAGAGTTCATCCTCCCACGCTGTGCATGCATTTGTCTTTCCCAGAATTCCCTTCGGCCATAAACAAACAAGGAAATTCACGGTTACACTTCTGGGAGGGGGCAGTGCATGGAGAGAATCGTGAATGGATATCGGAAACATTTTCCTAAACTTTCACTTTGTAAATACAGCGCATTCACACATCCCATCCCTCAGAGATGTGAACGCTGTTGAAATCGTCAGAACAGACTGTAACTGGATACTCATGCAGTTTGCCTGAGGGCAGTCTTCTCTATTTGTCTGAATTTCTGAACCGAAGATGAAAGCTAATTACAGTAATCCTCTCCAGTAAGACAAGGGGAAAAGAAGTGCACTCCGAGACCCGGGTGGTTCAACAGAAAGGATGTCTGAGTGTTCTTTAACCATTCCGCTTTAACTAACACCCAAAGCAGTCCAGAGCCTCCCAACCTGCAGGGACACCCAAGAGAATTAGAAGCATCTGGGCCCCGTACGCTGCACACAGCCTGGGCTTCCCAATTCTGAATTATCCTTAATTCTGAAAAGCAAAACTATTAACCCTAGCGTAGGAGCCATGCTTGCCGATGTGACTTGACTGACCTGGGCAGTCCAACACTGAGCATGCCCTGGAGAGTCAGTTCTGTTAGTAAATCCTCAATCTAGCAATGTTAAGTTATATAAACTCAGACAAGGCCCCTGGCGTCTCCATGCTGTTGAATTCTCATGTGAAGTAAAGGTAACAACATACATGCTCGCCGTTGGTCAGTGAGGAACAAGGCACAGTGAGCCACTGTGGCCTAAGTGAACACTGGACCCCAATTCACAGGAAGTAGAACTGTCATAGAGACTAGCCCGCTGAACTGAGGGCCTCAGCCTTCCTTCTCTTTAGTCTACTGAAGGGAAAGAGAAGGGGAAGCAGGATCGAAGGTCTTCAGACCCGAGAGAGTAGCAGACTAGACTGGTAGATGAGCATCCTCTATCCCGGGGCGGGGAGCGGGGGATGAGAAGACACGTTACAAAGACAGTTTTCAAAGCGCTGGTCTTCGTTAAGGAAGGTAAAAATCCTTGTGGGATGGGAAGCCTAAGGCTGTAGGGGAAGGGAGGTGGGGCCTTCGGGAGGTGGGTAAGTCTTGCACCTTCTGACAGTGGCTTGAAGAGGAACTGAGGCTGAGCTCAGTGGTAGAACATCTGCCACATAACCTGGGCGACATAGAGGAGCAGGGGTGTGATACCAGGGCCCAGCCGTGGGAGGCAGAAGTATCACAGGTTCAAGGTCACTCTTGGCTACACAGCAAGTCTGAAGCCAGCTGGGCTACATAAAACCTTGTCTCAACAAACAGCTGTTCACCCTTTCCTGCCATGAGGACACAGTAAAAATGGTCCCTCTTGGACCCTACGTCTCTGACACCTTGACGTCAGACGTCTGAAGAACTATGAGCAGTTCATTGCATCATTTCATTGATAGTCCTGAGGTATTTTGTTATAGCAGCCTGAGAGAGACATAGGCTTCCTCACTTCCTGACCAGATTCGAGGCTGTGTTGTAAGGAACGAGAGCCTAGTGGAGCCCAGCACAGAACTGCTCCAGTCCTGAACTGCTGCGCCCTAAATCAGCAACATAAAAGGAAAAAATCGTTAAGATCTGTGGCCTTCAGGAAAAATTCTGTCCTATACTCCCTCGTGGGGCCCCAGGGAAGAAAACATTGACAGAATCTTGGGTGTGTGAATCTCTTGATCAGAATCATGATTGACTACGTTATGGAAATTTTCGGCACGAAGAGAAGAGAGCCCCTAACTGGCCACAGCATTGGGAGGATTTTTTTCACCTCACCCTCAGAACAGGAGGGTGTGCCGGGCTTGCCAGTCACCTGAAGCCAGGCGTCCTCGGGAAGCATGTGCAGAACATGTCTGTCTAGAGATGGTGGAGTTACTGGATTTCTGTGGCGAAGACCAGAAGAGTATGGGCCACTTAATGTCAGGGTTAAATTTACAGCTTCTCTTCAGAACCATACAGCTTTGCAGTGGCCTTGTGTCCTCCACCACTGTTACTATTGATGTTACCACCTTCCCTTACCTTAGCCCGCTGCATTTTAGCTTTCCAACCTACCCACTGCCTCAGTGCTGTTATGCTAATATTTAAGCTTACGAGTAACAAAAGGCTTTTGTTCTCGGTCTTTCTAAACCCTTTCTCCCTCTGTACCCTGACATAAACTATGTATTTTGGCTTTCTTTGCTTTTATGGACTCAACATTTAGATAGAGGTAAAAATAAAAAAGAAAGAAGATACTTTGTTGGGCATGAGCAGATACTCAAGGGCGCTCAAACCCAACTCCCAAACAAGCAGAGACTCTCACTCCCTGAGAATGAAGGTCAGGGGCCTAGGCCTTTATTTAAGTAGAGGCTTGGGAGCAAAAGATGTCAGTCTAGCTCAGGACAGCTCATGAAGGTCTGGGGTCTCTATGGTCTCATATTGTTGAACACCAGCAGCAAAAACTCAGCAGTACAAAGAAAACTGTCCAAGAGGAACTGAGGCAGGTGTGGCCTGTGTCTGTGGCTTCACGGGCCAAATGGTATTCACCCGCCATTCAACTCATAAATGGGTAGGACCTGTGAACTGCCTCTAGGAAGAAAACATTTCACTCTTGTGTTTGAGGAGCTTGAGCAGTTGAGGAAGAATGGCCAACGGTTCACAGCAATCAAGATGGGAGTCCTGGCTGCAACACTGGGAAGACTCACTCGCTCACCTGAGGCTGTGGTGGCTGCCTTTGTCCAATATGGCAGGAACACGGAAGAATTGTCATAATGTAAGATTTAGACTTAGCAAAATGGGCAAATCAAGGCAGGCTTCGGTTTGGGGCCTATGAGGAAAAACGTTTTTTCCTCACACCACAGAACCGATGTTTCAAACTACAATTTTCTGTGTTTGTTTTTCCTTCCTAAACTGCATAAAGAGACATTTCATGTCCTACCTGTCTGCCTCTGCCCAAATCTCCATTTTCGGGAGACCAGCCTCCAAACGTGCCAGAAAGATTCCCTCTCCTGTAGGGCTCTGGAAACCTTCTGCTAATGAGTCAACCCCATGCTTGCAAAACCCCACCACTTAAAATAATTTTCAGGAAAACCTGTTTTCAGGCCTGTCTGCGTGTCCATTTTTTCTCAGGTGATTTCTCTTACAAAATATTTTTCAGGAATCATGGTCTTTAAATATGTATTTAGGTTCCTCATGAAATTAAAACTAGAGTTACCGTTTGACCCTGCTATACCCTCCTGGGCATATACCCAAAGGGCACTAACTTTAAACTTAGATGCTTACACATACGTGTATGTTGCTATACTAGTCACAGTAGCCTAGATATAGAGGTAGTTTACAGGCAGTTGTATAAAGAAAGGGTGGTGTATACCCAGTGAAATTTACACGGCCATTAAAAGAACAGCATCATGTCATTTGCAGGAAATGGATGAAATTAGAGATAAGTGAAATAGGTCAGACTCAGAAAATCAAGTATCTCGTGTATGGTGGTTTGAATGGAAATGGCCCTCATAGACTCACAGAGGGTGGCAATATTGGAGGTGTGCTCTTGTTGAAGTAAATGTGGCCTTGTTGGAAGACATGGGTCACTGGTGATGGGCTTTGAAATCTTAGAAGCTCAAGCTAGGCCTTTCCTGGGCTGGTGGTCCTGGGTTCTATAAGAAAGCAGGCTGAGCAAGCCATGTGAACCAAGCCAGTCAGTAGCACCCCTCCATGGCCTCTGCATCAGCTCCTGCCTCCAGGACCCTGCCCTCTGTGAGTTCCTTCAGTGACGAACAATAATGTGGAAGTGTAAGCCAAATAAACCCTTACCTTCCTAACTTGCTTGTTGGTCATGGCGTTTCATTGCAACAGTAGAAGTCCTAACTGAGACAGCCTCCCAGAGACTTAGGAGGCCTTTGTTGGAGTGTGGTCTTGTTAGAGGGAGTGTGTTGGGGCAGTGGGGTTTGAGGTTTCTGTGTGTTCCTGCTGCCTGTGATCCAGATGTAGTCTCAGCCTCCAGCACCGTGTCTGCCTGCATGTACATCAATGGATTGAACTTAAGTCAAATGTTTCCCTTTATAAAAAAGGTTTGTCTCTTCACAGTAGTGGGACCACTAAGACATCATGGGTTTTGTAATAGGTAGAAATGGTAATTAATACACACACAGAGAAACAAGATAGAAGAGGAACAATGTTAATGGGGGTAGGGGAGAGTCACATAAGGGAGGGGAGAAGAAAGTGGGAGACACAAAAGACAAAGTCTTCCATACTTTGTTTCAGACACAGAGTCAACATCTAACATGAAAGCAGAGAGGAGACATTTATGGAAAGGAAAGGCCGGGTGAGAAGGAGAGGGATGAATGTGAGTGGAGGACAGCAAACATGCAGATGCAAATGCCACCATAAACCCAGTGTGTGTGTGTGTGAGTCTGTGTGTGTCTGTCTGTCTGTGTGTGTGTCTCTGTGTGTGTGTGTGTCTGTGTGTGTGTGTGTGTGTCTCTGTGTGTGTGTGTTTGTGTGAGTCTGTATGTGTGTATGAGTCTGGGTTTGTGTGAGACTGTCTGATGTCTTTGTATTATGAGTCTCTGTGTATGTGTGAGTCTGTGTGTGTGTGTGTAAGTGTGTGTGTAAGAATCTGTGTTTGAGAGTCTGTGTGAGTCTCTGTATATGTGAGAGTCTGTATGAGTGTGTTTGTGTGTGTGAATATGTGTAAGAGTCTGGGTGTGAGTGTGTGTGTGAGAGAGAGTCTGTGTGTATGAGTATGTGTGTCTGTGTGTGAGTGTGTGAGTCTCTCTGTGTGAGAGAGTCTGTGTGTTTGTGTATGCATTCGTGTGTGTGAGTGTGTGTTAGTCTTTGTATGTGAGTCTGTGTATGTGTGAGAGAGAGTCTGTGTGTGTGTGAGTCTGTGTGTTGGTATGTATGTGTCTGTATGTGTGTGTGTGTCTGTGTGTCTCTGTGTGAATCTGTGTGAGTGTATGTGTGATTCTGTATATGTGTCTATATGTCTGTATGTGTATGTGTTCTCTGTGTGTGAATCTTTCTGTGTGTGTGTGTGTGTGTGTGTGTGTGTGTGTGTGTGTGTGTGTGTGTGTGTGTTTGTTTGATTTTCATTTTGCCAACACAGGTTAAAGAAATAATTATATGTTTATTTCTCCAACTTTGATGTTGACTTCACTGCCTTGGGAAGCACATATTTCCTGAGTGTGCACTGCTCGCTGATGACCCACCAGTCTCCACCCCCTGTCCATATCTCCCTGCCGAAATGGACTTAGCTGGTTATCTCTGATTGCAGGCAATTCGGACTCTAAGTAAGCTTGTCTTTATCAACTACTGTTTTAATAACTGATTAATTAGTGCTGTGGCGATCCAGCGGAGACCTTTATCTGAAGAGCAGTTCAACCATTAGCAGCTCAGATAACAAGGCAAGATAATAGTTCACAATCCATCTTTGGCTAATGCAAACAGGAGTACCCCCCCCCCCTTAGTCCAACATGGGAGCTAGGGGAGAAAGCTCCTGGGCTTCTCAAGATGCCTGGTTCTTTCTGGGGAGTGATATTTAGAAGATTATTCTATGATTCCCTTAGCACTGCTGATATTTAGGAACTCAAATGATATCTGATAGCTGTTGGCTGATCAGAAGAAACCCAGTGCCAAGAGCATTCTGCAATGATAGAGTTGAGTGGATCTTGTCAGCTGAGAGTCAATGTATGGGCCTGCAGCCAGTCATGTTGTTAGCTGTGTGCTCTGAAACAAGCCACCTCCACCCAGTTGCCCTCTCTGTAAAATGGAACTGACGGCAGTTCTGGAGTTAGTGAGCCATGACTTTGATTGTTCTTAGAATGCCTTTGGAATGCTCTACAAATGTTGACATCACTACAAAAGGGAATTTGGTTCTTTGAAGAAAGAAGAACCTGAAGAAAACTAACCAGAAATTATTCAAATATAAGCACACAGGATCCAGGACTGTGATTGGACATAGATTTGTTATAACTGTCACCCTCGATGTTGAGATCATGTCTTCTGTGAGAGTGTCACTGTGGTCACTGTGGTGAGTCAACTTTACTCTTCTGCAGGACACATATCCAAGCTCACAGTGGTGTGACATAGGTGCCATCTCTGTTTCCTTTTTACAACCTGATAGGTTGAAACTCAACAATGAAATGATGGTCCAAGATCACTGGCAATGGAGTGGATTCGACTCTGTGCAGTCTGCCCACAGCTGCTGCCTGGACTCATCACTCTCGATCACAGTGCATTGATTAGGACTGACTTTCTAGTGCAAGTGGCTTCCCACATTTGTGACTGTGCAAAAATGACATGTCCTGAGACCAGGACCCCGAGCCTGAGACATAGCTGCATGAAATGGAAACCTAGACTTTCTCCATGTTTGTTTCTTACCCTTGATGCTTATTTATTATGTGATGTTTGGAGAGATTAGGGACTCAAGGTAATGGAGAAGCTGGCACCTAGGAATGTGGGGTAGCATCATTTGACCCTACTGCCATCTGTTCCCTGTGGAGAAGGAGTTGGGTGGAAGGAATTGTAACTCAAGCCTCATTCCCCTGAGCTATGTTCAACAGAAGAATGTGTGGAAAGCGCACTTGGTTTCCTAATCTTCTTTATTTGTGGTACTAAGAAGAGGTGTTTTCCTTTTTAGCAAATGACTCACCCTTCTGGCTTAAAAACATTAGAATACAAAAGGCAGGTAAGCTCCCTCGGTCATCTTACAGAGCTGAAGGGCGTTGTCTTAAGACCATGTGGGCAAGTTTCATAAGAAAAGCAGGAGATATGCTCTAGTTACTTTGCCCTCCTACTCCAAACACAAGCCTAGCACCTAGTAGGAGGCCCATATCACAGAGGTTTAACATAAAGTAGGAGACCTGTATGGGGGAAACCTAGCCCATAGTCGAAGGCCAATGCATTGACATGGCAGGGCAAGCATAAAGTAGGAAGCCCGTACAGGAGGCTTTAGTGAAATAGATTAGAATAGTCACAAAAGGAAATTTAAAGAAACTCTTCAGACATCTGAAAGACAAAATGGGATTTAACACTGCCAGCAGAGAAAGCATTGGAGGCCATTGCAAGGAAACAGAAACCCTCTGAAGAGGGGAGCAAGTCTCTCAGGTGTTTAAAACCACCTTTCCCTTGATTAGGAAGAAGTGGAGAGCCATTTAAAGACAGCTTCCCCTTCATCTGTCTTCAAAGGGCAACGCTTCTGCTAGTAAGAACTTTCTCAGTGCAAAACATACGGTACATTTCAAGGCATGCTGGGAAGGCACGAGTTTAAACTCGTGCTTTCAATGCTTCTGTGTCTGCCTCAAAAACTAATTTCCCTGCTAAATTTCCCAAAAGTTGTATCTCTTATTCACCTGATGCTAGATAACCCAGAGAACTAACCAGCCCCTCAGGGGATGTCCCTAACTTCAGTCCCTCAACTGTGACAGAATGCCACATCCATCATGGAGGAAAGTTGGCAGGTGGTTGGGGTCACAGACTTGAGGAACTTGTTGAACCATAATTGTTTATGGAGAATTTGACATGAACAAGGGCCTGGGGGTTACACATAGGATGAGTCTACACATCCTCTCCTTTGACGAATATCCAGTTACAGAATAAATAACAAAAGAGCAGAAAAAAATGCTAAGTGCCAACGACGGGGCGGGGTGGGAGCACGATGGAGATCTGCCCAGATACTGCGTCAACGAGGTGAACGTTTTTTTTCTATTGGCATATATTCACTGTGCATGACAGTGGGCTTGCTGTGACATTTTAGACACACCTACTGTCCTTTGATCACATTTACCCCTTCCTTTTCTCCTCCCCGCTCCAGCTAATCTCCCTCCTCTTGCCAACTGATCTCTCTACTATGTGTGAGTGTGGGTGTGTGTGGTGTATGTGTATGTGTGTGTGAGTGTATATGTTATATGTATGGGTATGTGTATGTGAGTTGCTCTGTGTGTGTATGTGTCTCTGTGTGTGTGAGTGTATATGTTATATGTATGGGTATGTGTATGTGAGTTGCTGTGTATGTGTATGTGTCTCTGTGTGTGTATATATGTGTATATGTGTGTGTATGCATGTGTGTATGTGAGTGTGAGTGCTGTATGTATATGTGTGTGTTTGTGTGTATGTGTATGAGTTACTGTGTGTGTCTCTATGTGTGTATGTATGTGAGTGTCTGTGTGTGTATGTGAGTGTCTGTGTGTGTGTGTGTAGATGTGTGTATGTGTAAGTGTGTGTGTGTGTGTGTGTGTGTGTGAGAGAGAGAGAGAGAGAGAGAGAGAGAAAGAAAGAGAGAGAGAGAGAGACCACCCCAATGAGTTTAATTAGGATTGCTTTCAGGAGCATGAGTGAGGAATTCTTTACAAGAACCTGGATGATTTGCCAGTGGCTATACCACTGAGGAAACATCTTTCTGCTTCTCCCCCTCCAACAATCATTAACTTTCAATAGATCCTCCAAGAGAGTTATGGTTTCATGACCTCTTCCCCAAGAGTTACCTGGCTATGAACTCACAGGAAGAGTGGGGTCCCAGTGAGCCCCTCATGCACCATGACTGAAGGTGGCACCCAGGCTTGTGCAGATGATCAGAGCTGGAGAGAGTCTAAGAACCCAGGACAGGTAGTGCGCAGAAGTTAGTGATTCATAACGCTCTGCCCCTTCCTCTGCTCTTACATTTTTCTCCTCCCGTTCTCCCACGTATTCCCTGAGTATCGTCCATTTAAGCCTGAACACTTATTCTCAGCACTTTGTGCAGTTGGAAGCCTCTGTGGTAACAGCAACCCACTTAGAAAGTGTTGACACCCTTTCTATGGTTTCCTTAGAATGAAAATTGAGAAATGGCATGCAAGATGAACAAGTTTTCCAAGGAGCAGCAAAAAATAAGTATCCAACTGGTGAACTACATACATTTGCAAGAGATGCTAATATTAGTTATGAATACTCCAAAAGAATAAGGAGCTTGAAGAATCATTTTTGATGAGTTACTATGCAGCTACTAAAAAGTCATTCCGGAGAGTATTCGGCAAGAGGGAAAAATCATGATACACTGTTAATATTAAAAGCCATGCTTGCTGATTGTGTCCACCAGATTTTCATCATGGATGGGGGAGGGCAGTGGGGCCCCACCCCTCCCTGAGGGATTATTGGCAGTTAATGGTGGCTGTGGTAAGAGGTGCATCAGTCGGGGCTGGGGATTTAGCTCAGTGGTAGAGCGCTTACCTAGGAAGTGCAAGGCCCTGGGTTCGGGTCCCCAGCTCCGAAAAAAAAGAACCAAAAAAAAAAAAAAAAAAAAAAAAAAAAAAAAAAAAAGAGGCATCAGTCTCTTCACTGATATAGCCACTGAGTGGGCTACCTATGTTCCAGAAATAACTGCATACCCATATCTCTCTCTCTCTCTCTCTCTCTCTCTCTCTCTCTCTCTCACACACACACACACACACACACACACACACACACTATGATGACTTGTTGGAAAGGGGAACAGGTAAGAGGGAGGAATGGGGGTGTGTGAAAATGTCTAAACTTTATCACACACCTGCACGGAAGTGCCAAAGTGTTAGAAATAAGGTAAAATTAAAACTAGGAAAAAAATCAGAGTTACTTACATGTGTGCTGGCATAAAATTAAACACTGAAGGTATTATACCAAAAGACAAATTTAATAACGCTTATCACTGCGTTGTGAAATTATGAGTGAATTTTTTCCCCACCAAGATTCTGTTTTTCAAGTCTTCTAAGCTAACATGTATGATTTTTGTGCAACTAAAAAACTGTTTTTTAATTAATTAAAGCCACAAAATCTGTTGTCCTCTGAATGAATCCAGTGCTAATTTACTTTGTTCCCAAGAGGACTTTGTTGGCACTACCCAGGGCTCTTCTCTGGGAAGTAATGGAAGGTAGACTGGGAGCATCTGCTTCCGCTGACACTGGCTAGTTGGGACTTGAGTCTTCTTCTAATTTGAGTACATGCTTCTAATTTGGTACATGCTTCTAATTTGGTTTCTCCTGGGAATTGTCCCTCTTGGTGCTGTTTAACTACCTATATGTTTAGGATGGTTTCCCATGGTGTTTTTCTAGTTACCTGTCTTTAGGGGATGTAAGGTATAGCTAAAGATGGCCACAGGTTAGACTCTAGCCAGGCCAGACTAGACTCAGGATGATGGCCTCCTTGTATTGATGTTGAGTCCATGTGACTGGACACTTAGGTGTGGTGGTGACACTGTGTTTTGCTGTCATGCTCTCTCCTCGCTTTCACCCATGCCTCATCCTGGCCCCACTTACCGCCAGTGGTCAAAGATCTGAGCATGCGGGTGACTGGAACCCTTGATATTTCTGTTCTTTTCAGCCAACCTTGTATCTGGCAGACTCACCTTCATGGGACTACAGTCAGTAACTGAAGCACAGACCTTCACACTCAGATCTCCTGTTGGGTATCCAGGTCTGCTGTTTCTGTCTTAAAGTCCTTGGTGAATTTTGAGCAGCAGATCCTGCCTTTCGCTTCTCGCTGGGCATTGCAGACTGTGGCTGCCCCTGTGGGTTAATCTTCAGATGCAGGTTTATGAGGAGACACGGAGGCAGGAAAATGGACTTGAAGTCAGGAGCTTGTGTTTAAATTTCAGCCATGTCACCCATCCTGGGCAAGTTGCTTGATCTCCTTAGGTCTGTTTTCTCGGCTGTTTCTCTCACGTTGTGTAGAGCTAGTGTCAAAGATCAACATACCCAAACCACCAACACATGTTGGACAGTACCTAGTACCCAAAGCACCAATACACACTACATAGAACCTAGTCCCTAAACACCAACACACACTGGACAGTAACGAGTAGCTGCCCACTACATACCTGGAGCTCTCTGACCAACAGGCAGCTTGGAAGACCCTCTCTTCCCAGGAGTCTCTTGTTGCTTTCAGAACTTAGTAGCCTCTGGAGTCATGTAACTTTCTGGACTTCCCAAGTTTCCTAAGTTTAGCGAACTTTCTGAGTTTTAAGAGCCTCCATGACTCCAGAACAGAATTGCCAATCTGGAGGAAGAACTGGTCATACAGCTCAAACCCAGGGACAGAGAGAGGTGGCATACATAAGGTGCCCCTGAATTGACAGTTTATTTCAGAAAAGCATGACTTAAATGTCAGCTAAGTTTCCGGGTTGAAGGACAAGGTCTATGTTGGATACTTCAAAAGTTTCTTTGGAGGGTTACAACTTAATATGCGACATCTTTAAAATGGCCAGATGGTGTTGCTATATCCAGAAGTCTCCTATTGTTTTGTTTTTCTCTCATTGATATACTGCCTAACTTTAACATTTTGAAGGCCATTTTCTTTATCTTTCAGCCTATATTAATTTTTTCTTTATGCCAACGATGTGTTTTGTGCTTGCAGTGTTGGCCTTTGATAGGAAGCTTCATTTTTCTCACCATTGGTGGGCAGTAGGGGCACCTTACCAGCCTCCCGGATAGGCTGAAAGGCCCCATTCTGCCTGTTACCAAGTGATGGCTCCTTTCTCTCAGCCAAATGCACATTACTTTAATGTGGCCCTGAAAACAGAAGAATAAACAGATTGCCTGTCAAAATCTCATTGTCTTTCTTATTGTGACCTGGTAACATTTTTACTGCTTTGCAGAAACATGGCGTGAAAGGACTAGCACCTCCAGCAACCATCTCCAGTGCGGAGAACACCATTATGATGGCTTTCAGGCAAAGCGCGGCACCCTACCTCAAGGTTATCTGCGACAAAGACAGTGAGCCCAAACACTGAGCTATTCGCAACTTTGAATCATTTTAGAATGGTCCCTTGAGAGAATAGATGCAGAGATGAGACTTTTTTTGTTGTTTAAATAAAAATCTCACATTGTATTTGGATAGATGTTGAAGATTGGTTTCTAAGAATCTGTGGTTTGTAAATCTCGGAGGCTGTGAACGTGGGAAGCACGTCTTTGTAATGGGGCTGCAGGGACCTTTAGAGGGCATCACATGCTGTCACCCCTCAGCACTGTTCTGTTCTCTCTTCAAACCTAAAACATGGGGCCCTTGAACAAGCCTAGCACATCTTCCAACAGCACAGGTTGGTGGTAAATCCCTCCTCGAAGCCGAGGAAACAGAATCCATGTTTCTTTGCAACCCACTGACCACACAGTGCTGTGCAGAAGGCAATCGGACCCTCTTCATCCTTCCGACACCCTCCCACCCAAGTCCCAAGCACTGCTCCAGAAAGAAGAGTCAACAGCATCTCCGGGCATGAACTTAGAACCAGGCAGTTCACAGACTCCTTCCCAGCACTAGAAATCACATTTCTTTATGAGTTCTTTGACTGCATGTTCTCATTGTAAACAGAAATTTCTGGACATTTTAATTAACGTTAAGCAATGTTTCAGTGCTTTCTTGTTTGGAGGGAGGGAGATTTTTCTCCCAATGGATTTGAGTGAGAAATTATCATTCTTCTGAATAGTATGGGGATCTGTGTGTTGTGTCTTGATAGCCTGTTGGGATTTTAATATTGTGAGAATAGAATGTACTGGACAAGGCAGTGGAAGCCAATGCTCTTTGCTACCTGGAACCTGCATTTTCTTGTAGCTCTGTCCCCTCTTGCTCAAGCCCTAGGTCTAGCCCTGGAAAGCCAGTGTTGTGGCTTCCCTAAGTACTGGCTTAGCCTCTGGACTTATCTGGATATGTCAGGCACTATTCTCCACAAAACGTTACATCCCCACAAGCTCGGTCTTCTCAACAAGCCAGAGTCTTGGAGATAATCTGACCTCGGAATGCATTAGCAGGCTGAATTAGATCACAGGCACCCAGAGAGAGAGTCAGACCTGGCCGGTCTGGGATCTGCTGCTCCTCCTTAGGGTCTCCTCCCTGCTGAGGGAAGGAGTCCTATTGGTCATGCCAGTCTAATAGGATTCCGAGACAGACTATCAGGAGGCCAGGGATTGAGGCTGGCAGCTTTCAGTCTCTAAACTGCCATTCCTGGCATTTCCCAGATCTGAGGTTTAGACCCTACAAAGGAGATGCCAGGCTGTTCCCTGCAGAGTGACACTCTCCCCTGCCTCCTGGAGCCTCCAGGTAGCAATTTGCCACATCCTCTGTGTTTGACAGAGGGCTAGGAATTAGAGGAGGCATCTGGTTCTCCTGTCACCTGTCTCCTCAGAGTATAATTATCTGAGTTCCCAGGTGCCACACTGGTACATGAAAAAGTCTGAAGAAGAAATACAATATGTCTGCATTGTGATTCATCACCAGCCCTTGATTGAATATTTCCTACCCTGGAGGTAAGGGGACAAGGAGCTGCCAGCCGGGAAAGTGAGTCTTTCTCTCACACAGGTGCTAGCTGTGTGTTTTTGGCCAAAGCACTTCACATCTCTGAGTCTCCTTGCTTTGTTCTGTAAAACAATGGGACAGGGTGGATTACTGATGCAATTTCTCCCAAAGCCGAACTTGAAAAAAATTCTGCACCTAATTGGGCAAGCACACCTTCAAAAGGTGCACATCTTTAATTCCAGTACTCTGGAGGCAAAAGAAGGCAGATCTTTGAGGTTGGGGCCACCCGTTCTATATAATAAGTTCTAGGCCAGCTATGGCCCTGTATCAAAATAACAACAATAAAAACAAGAAGCTATCAATTAGACCCAAAATCATACTGTAAATATACTCAAATTACCAAATAAACAGGGTTAAAATCAGGGAGGCAATGCTCTACTGAGGACCCTGTAGTGAGGACCCTGCAAGAGTAGTTCAAGTTTTGCAAGTGTGTTAGAAACAGCATCAGCAAACTTACAAGGATCCAGGCAAAGCGTTCTGTGGAAACAGAGTATCTTAGTTTGCTTCCCATCTCTGCCATAAAGACTGTGACCAAAAGCAACATGGTAAGGAAAGGCTTAATTCACCCTGCTGTTTAGAGTCTATCAGGAAGCAAAGTCAGGCAGGGCCTCAAGACAGGGCCTGTAGGCAGGAGCTAAAGTAGAGGCCATGCATAAGTGCTGCTTCCTGACTGGCTCATCTGACTTACAGTCTGCTACATCTCTTATGCTTGCCAGGACCACCTGCCTGGGGGTTGCACTGCCTACAGAGCTGGACCCTCCCCATGAACAAGAAAATGCCTGTGCAGATTCGCCCACAGGCCAGTGTGACGGAGGCAGTTCCTCCATTGAGATTGCTTGGTCCAGATGGCTCTGGTTTTTGTCAAGTTAAAAAAAAAAAGAAAAACAAACAAAACAAAACAAAAACAAAACAAGCCTAACCAGCAAATATAATATTTGAAGATTTTTTAAATAAGTTTAAAGTTCCTCTTGGGAACTCATGCTTAGTCTTCATAATTAAATTGCAGGAATTTTAGTAACTTCGCATGCAGTCATTCTGACTGGGAATCCTTAAAGAGAAAAAGAGCAAGTGCCAGGAGCCACGAGCCATGTCCAAAGCTCAGAGGTCATAGGCTCGCTGCGTTATGGGTCATTTCTTCCTCTCCTCGCGAAATCACATCTTGAAAGAGGATGAACACTGTAAGTCTTGGGCTCCTCTTCCTCCACCCACAGCATAGACAAAGGAGAACCAGGAGAGCCAGGTAAAATGTTCCAGAACCAGACCCAGGTCCCAGATGATTCCTCTCTCTATTTGCATATCTGCGGTGTATTTTAAACGTCGTTTACGAGATCTCTCATTCGTCAAGTTAGCTCCTCCCGTGCCTTTCCTAGGTCAAAGGAAGAGCTACACCGCTTAGTGAGAGATGAAAGGACAACTTTAAAGGCAAAGGATGAGTGCTCAGAATGGAGAGAGAGTGGGGCCACCAACGGCTGCACTTGTAGAAGACATAAACGTTTATAGCATATTGTTAGCCTTGCATTTCATGAAACAAAAAAAAAAAAAACAAAAAAAAAAAAAAAAAAAAACCCAACACAATGGAAAGGCAAATCCCCCAGGTCTTGGGATGGAGGACTGGCTTGAATAAGAATGGCCCCCATAGGCTCATAGGTTTGAAGGTTTGGTCATTGGTCATTAGTGTTGCTTGACAGGAGTTAGGGCGTATGGTCTTGTTGGAACAGGTATGGCCTGGTTGCAGGAAGTGTGTCACTGGGGTTGGGCTTTGGGGTTTCAGAAGCTCAGCTGGACCCAGTGGCTCTTCCTCTCTCCTACTGCCTGAACACCCTGATGTAGAACTCTCAGCTGTCTCTCCAGCACCATGTCTGCCTCTGCTCCACCGTCCTCCCTGATGTGCTAGTAACAGACTGAAACTGGGAGCCAGCCCTAATTAGATACTTTTCTTTATAAGAGTTGCTATGTCCATGGTGTCTCTTCACAGAAACGAAACACTGACTAAGACAGGACTTTCTCACTGTGTCAACCACACAAATTCTAAGTTTAAGGGGATTTTGAAGGGAACTTTTCTTTCTGTGTGCATAGTCATGTATGTGTGGATGCACCACATGGTTATGAATGTGTATGTGCATGTGGAGGCCAGCAGACAGCCTCTCCTGTCATCCCTCAGGATGCTCCCCACCTTCAGAGTTTCTCATGGGCCTGGAACTTGCCAATTAAGCTAGGCTGGCAGGCCATGGAGCCCCAGGATCTGCCTGTCTCTGCCTCCCCTATGCCAGAGTTACTACCACTGTTCATCCTTGCTGGCTTCTTTTAGTTGGTTCTGGGAGTTGAACTTGGGCCTTCACGCTTGTGCATGAAACACCTTAGTCACTAAGCCATCTTCCCATACCTCAAAAAGGACTTCTTTTTTTAAAAAAAAAATATTATAATTCTGACTATGCTAAAAATCATAGCCCATGGCAAGCACATAAGGATATGTCGTCCAGATTTCAAAATGAGCTCTGAGGGGTTCTATGAAGACAGAGCCACAGACTCCCCAGGAAGCTGCAGGTGACTGAAAGGGCTGTGTGCCTCCTGAGAGACTGAGTGCAAGATACAGCTTGACTACAGCAAAACGTGTGACATCTCCCTCTAAAAACTGAGTGCTCTCTTTCCTCTTGGAATTTAAGACGATGAGTGAGTGACACGTGTCATCCGATCATGGGGTCAGCATGCTCCAGAGAGCTCTGAGCCTGAGTAGCAGAAAGGCCAGCATGGCTGCCACACTGTAAGAGCTTCTGAGTATAATCCTCCAGCCTGAAGAGCCATCTTCTGCGATCCGGTGACCCTGCACACCTCTCAAAGTCACCTTCCACTTCCTAGCTTGAGGCTATTGCAGAATCCATACCGGCTGTGAAATGATTCCTTCCTATAAACCCTAGAACAAAGCGGCAGGCATCCTGCCTTGTGGTACACCTCGCTGAGCTATCTAGAATTGTGGCTTAGCTCCTCAGCCTTGGGCCTCTGGCAAACAATATTCTTTCAAAAGAAGAGAACAGCAAGCAAAGCTTACTATCTCCTTAATTCTCTCTCTCTCTCTCTCTCTCTCTCTCTCTCTCTCTCTCTCTCTCTCTCTTTCGCTCTCTCTCTCTCTCTCTCTCTGTGTGTGTGTGTGTGTGTGTGTGTGTGTGTGTGTGTGTGTGTTTTAGAGGCAGGAAAAAAATCCAGGATTGCAGATCTGCAGCAACTTGGGACAAAATTTCAACAGAGCCCTTGGCAGGCTGGCTTAGCCCATTTGAAAGCAGTGGCTCCAGATACAAGAAATATCCTGCAGACCTTGCTTGACTCAGTTTTACCATCCGATTTCCCAAGAAAATACCAAATCATTTTGGAATTTAACACCTTCTGTCTCATGGTACCTTAGTCAAGTAAAATACCTCAAAAAGAGTTAAACTCCATGGTTAGTGGAAGGAGACAGAATTCTGTCAGGAGAGTCAGAGTGCCTGGGTAGAGCCTGGACTTCCCTGTGAAATCACATCGGTTAGGGACTCTAAGGAGCTCGAGCTAGGGGAAACTGAGTCTCATTTAACCTCCAGAAATGCATCAAAATTGCAAAGACTTGTAATGAGGATAGGAGTCACAGGCCATTGCAGTTAGGAAGGTCCCTGGCAGTTCAACTTCCTATGAGAAGAGAATTTCCACTCTAATAGCTGCCTTGGAGTGCAACTGGTATGGGCCAAACGCCTTTGAAGCCTCCAAGAGGAACTTGGGAGAATGGACACAGAGAAAAGGGCAGGGTGGGTAAGAATGGAATAAAACAAGCCAGCCATGGAAAATAGAGCTGAGATGTTGCTCTTGGGGTGGGCGGGTGATGCCGAGGCAGATCCTGTGGCCAAGGGAAGGGTAAGAGAGAGATCAGTGGCACATGTTTTTAATCTCAGGACTTGGGAAGCAGGAGTAGGGGCGTCTACATAGAGAGAGCTACAGGCCAGCAAGAATACTTGGCTAAATCTTGTCTGGAGGAGGGGAGGGGAGAAGAGAGGGGAAGAGAAAGGCCAGGGAAAGGGAGGAAAGAGGAAGGGGAAGCGAGAGGGGGAGAGGCATGGAGGAAGAGAATGGGAGGAGAAAGTGGGAAGTGGGAAGGGAGGAGGGAGAGAGAGGGAGGGAGGAAGAGGGGGGAGGGGGAAGGAGGAGGAGAGAGAGAGGGAGGAGGGAAGGAGAGGAGAGAGAGAGAGAGAGAACACAAAAGTCCTGGACATAAGATCAGAACCCACGAATAGAGTTCCTTCTCCAACTGGTGTCTTCTGCCACACAGGGGATAAAACCAAACTTGGGTAAAGACAGGTTCTCTGGGTGCTCTGTATGTCCATGACCTTTATTATCTATTTTAAAAATAAAATTGTTACCTGAAAAAAATACAAACAAAGGAAGATTGAGCTGAAGAGCCAGAGGCCGACAGCAGCAGCCAGGAGTTTGGAGGTAGGCTGCAGAGTAGAAATGGCCGTGTGGGGACCAACACTGAACCTGTCTGTAGTGATTTGTGACATGTGAGGCTTACATTCTTCTCTTTAAAGGGAAGCAAATGCCTTCTAGATCTAACTACTGTTTATTTTGTCTTGATATGGTCTCTTGTAATGCAGGCTAGCCTTGAACTCTTGATCTGTCTGCCTCAGCCTCCCCAGTGCTGGGAATATTGGTGTGAACTGCCACCAGAACTGCCACCAATGTTTTCCGTTACAATATGTTTAATGGGGAATCTTAAAAATATATGATTTAGATAAGACAAAGTTAAGACATGAAATTTATAAAAGAAAGCAATTGATTTAGTTAAAATTTAATAAAGTATTAAAATGCAAATATTTTAATAGAACTAAACTTTTATACTGCTTCATATAAAAATACCATGTAACAACTAGAAGGCAAGCTACAAATCAGATACTTGTATATCTGTGAAACCTGTGATAACAAAGGTCTAGGTTTCTCAATATATAAAGAACCCTTAGAGATCAATAACAAAAGAAAGATCAATAATATTGTTAAAAAAAATATGAACTCCTGACCTAGGGACAATGAACATAGGCTCATTGATGAAGTAAAAAATAAGCATTAAATCAATGGCAAGATACATTTTTCACATATGAAATGTTGGAAAATTTGGAAATGCAGTCTTGCAAAAGAGTAAAGAAGCAGACATCCAGAGAAAAGCAAAGTAAAGATGTCTGAGAGGAAGGAGTATACACACCTATCCTCTCACAGCCGAACATGTGAGGATTCCAAACAACTGTGCGGTCACTCACAGAGGACGTTTGCTGCAGCTTCATTTGTAACTAAAAGAACTAACAAACTGCCTCCTTGTGTCTGTTTCTGTCACTGTCTATGTCTCTGTGTCTGTGTGTCTGTACTCTCCCTCTCTCCCTCCCTCTCCCCTCTCACTCTCTCCCTCTCCCCTACTCCACCCTCTCCCCACCCCACCCCCCGCCCTTACCTGCCCTAAACCGGTCTGAGACTCACTTGTAAGGGAGGGTGTTCTTGACTACTCTGTCCCTACCTTGAATTGGGAGTGAGAGAGCATGCACCTGACCGTGTGGTGCTGCCTATGTAGCCCAGGGCTTTGGGCACACTAGGTAAACACTATACCCAACCAAGCCATTCCAGTTTTTTAATTTAAATTCCACCAAAATATTAAGGTTCAGGACTCTTTGCCAGACAGGCATCTACAGGCAGGGACGCTTCAGTCACTCTTGTATGTATAAAAAAAAAGGAACCCAAAAAACAAAACTCTTGTTTTTATGAAGTTTATTATCTAAACAGGGAGTAAGATTGTGGCTTCCTTTGTCCTTAGTATTTATTTATTGTGTATGATATGGTGTTTTGATCCATATAAATGATTTCTTTATTCAAGCAAATGTGGGCCTAAAATAGCTCTCAAGAACAGCTCAGCTCACAGTGCACTGCAGTCCACCTGTGCACAAGTGCTCTTGAGATCCACCACATAGCAAATCTGATGGCAGGTCGCTCCCCTCCGGCCAGCACCTCCTGTCGCCTCTCCGACCTGTTTTTGGAGGCCACTGTCTTTTCATGTTTCTCTGGGCTGACTCATTTAGAATTTTCATAGAAGTGAGATCGTGAAGCAGTTTCCTGAGCGGTCTGGCTTACTTCACACCCTAGTCTCCAGGCTCCTTTGCACTGAGAATGGCAGTATCTTCTTTTCTAGAGATGGAGAAGGGGGGGTGGGGCAGGGCCAAAGGCAGAGACTGATAACACCACAGTGAGCGCAGGGTGCGCCTGTGGAATGTGCTGATTTGGGTGTTCTGCACCCAGCAGAAAGTTAACGAGTCAGATGTCTCTGGAGTGTTCGGGGGTCCCCGTGTAGCTGCAGTGGCCCACAATCTCTCTTGTAGTAAGCGGGGCTCCCCTTCCTCCAACCACTCATTAATAATTGTTGTTGCTTGTCCTTCAGAAGTACACATTCTAAGAGGAATGAGATTCCCCTTAGAGAATATGTGTGGGACTCTCCTTGAGTCCCATAATTCTAAGAATGCAAACTAAGCTACATTCTTCAATATTTTGATACACATTCTCATGTACCGTGGTACAAGTGTGCTTTTGTTTTAAACCTCAAATCTCAGAATTTACGTACATGCCTAAGAAATGAACCTCAAATACAATGTGTGTGTACATATGTACGTGTGTGTGCACCTACTTTTGTGCACATGTGTGCGGGTGACCTGCATGCATATTTACATTCATGTAGAACCACAGGCCAACATTGGGTGCTTTGCTCAGCCATTTTCCACCGTATGTTTTTGAAACAGGATCTCTTTCTGACCCCGGAGCTCACCAGTTAAGCTAGACTGGCTGTCCACAGCTCCAGAGGCCCCTGTCTGCCCTTCTTCCGATCTGGGACCACAGACACACACACACACACACACACACACACACACACACACACACACACACACACACACACACACTGTGGTGCCTGGCTTTCCCTGTGTGTGCTGAGGTTCTGAACTCAGGCTTTTGTGCTTTCATGGCCAGGGGGGACAAGTTGAGCTATCTCCACAGCCCAAGATGCTTCTGAATCTGATGGTCTTCAGGTTTATTTCATTATTATTAATGTACTCACTAATCAAAATGTTTTAGCTAAGACTGCTCACTGCGTGAGCCATGAAATCTCTGCTCGAAACCTTACAGTGCCAAACGACTGTTTGTTAATAATAACCATCCCCACAAGTACCAATGTGTCCCAGCATGGCTTCCAAGTGGATGAAAAACACTGGAAGCCTCGAAGTAACAGGACGCACGAATTTTCATGTTTCATGTTTGTTGTGTAGCCTAGGTTGGGCGTGAGCCTCTAGCTGAGATTAAAACTGGGCGCCATTGCTTAGCGTTTTAGTTTCTAGATCTGAACCCAGGGTTCTTTCATGTAGTGCTGCATTCTTGCTGTCAGGGGCTTTAGGTGGGCACATGCCAGTTGTCATGTGAATTCTGTGGGGTCCCATTAGAAATTCTTGCTGTTTTGTCTAGTCGTAACTTAGTTGTAGAAAATGATGGCTACCTTGATGAACATCCCTTCCTTCCTTATCAGTTTTGTTGTTGCTTTTCCCAGATGAGAAAATAAAGAGTTCTGAAATGGCTATGTTTGAAGGGACCATGGAATTTAATTTGAAAAAAAATTTAATTTGTGTATGTACATGCGTGTATCAGAGACAGTGTGTGTAAGTATGTGTGTGTCACCACATGTATGTGGAAGTCAGAGGAGAACCTTGAGTGTCCGTACTGCCATTCCACCTTATTTGAAACTGAGTCTCCTGTTTGCTGATGTATGTACCAGGCTGGATGGTCTGACATCTTGTTCGGATTCTCCTGTCTTCGCCTCCTATGTCCCTCTATATGTGCTGGGATTACAGGTGAGCTGCCATGTCTGACTTGATATTGGATCAGGGTGTGTAATAGGTCCTCCTGCTTGTGCACCAAGAGCTTAACCCATTGAGTATCTTCCTTGGCTGCATCAATAGTGTTTGAAGTTCTTGGAAGTGATTCAAGAGGCTGCCAAAGAAGCCTTCTCTTACTGAAATAACAGAACAGACAAAAATCCTCCAGCATCTCAACATTTTGGAAGTTGCAAAATGGGGTCTTTTGATGTCCAAGTCAGCTTCCTACCTAGGACTGTGTGAACACAGAGAGAGAGCACCGTCTTCTGAGCGTGCCTGGTAACATGGCGCGCTAAGAGTTTACCGGCTCCAGTTAAGCCTGGTATGTTTAGCTGGCACACAGAACCAACCAGCCCTGGCTCTTCAGTTAGCAGCCCCAGAAGTAGCTCATGCTAGGGTAAAATGTGGGCGTTATGTCTTCCAAGATGTATTTTTTATTAAGCAGAATTTCAACTCTTAATGATGTAGCTGACTTGCTGAAGAATTCAAATAAACAAATAAAAGGAATGAAGACATGTGTCAATAAAAACAACATCCAAACGATCCCAACACACTGTTCTCTGCTTTACTTAGAGTTCTAGCTTTTGTAGATCCTACCTTGAGTAGGAGGGCCTGTTTAGAAAGCTTGGTGAAGGCCTATTCTTGGGTCCCATTTACCTTCTTCCCCATCTCCACGTCCACATTTCCCTTTGCTCGCTCAGATGTCCTTGTGGTATTTACCATTCACTGACTTCCCCCTCCCACCTTTCCTGTGACAATAACTTCTACCAAAGTAGAAGTTGCTATCTGGGACTATGACGAGAGGTTGCTGGATAGACTGCTTGCTAAACAAGCGTGAAGAGCAGGTTGCAGATCCTCAGAACCTATGTGAATGCAGGGGATTCTCTTTCGGACAAGTGGATGCCTGCAACCCCACCTTGTCAGAGATGAGGAGGCCAGGGAACTGGCTAACTGGACTAACCAGAACCGACAGGCTTCAGGTTCAACAAGAGACCTAATTCAATAAGTAAGGTAGGAAAACACCGCAGAAGACACCCAGCATCAGCCTCAGGCCTCCACATACACACACAGACATGTACACACACAGGTCCGTGCACACACATATGAACACACAAGCTCATGTAAAAACTAAACAAGCAATACAAATAAGTTGCTACCAGCCAACTATACACAGTTTATTAGGATTCTTTTAATATCGTTCTCCCTAGAATACTTGTATTTAAACTATTAATGTTTCTAAAATACTTAGTAGAATTCCAGATACAAGTCTTAGAGCTAGAATTGCTTCCTAAAGACTCTTCCTGTCATTAGAATCATTCGTACACATTTCTGACAAATGTTCACATAAGATTCTGGATCCATGATGGGTTACAAATTTATTTGTTTAATTTTTAAACACTTTAAAAGGTTTATGTATATGGTTTTTTTGCTTGCTTTTGTGCATGTACGCCATGTCTAGTGGTACCCTTGGAGGTCAAAAGCAGACATCTCAAGTCTCCTGGAGATGCAGATAGTTGTGAACTACCAAGTCAATGCTGGGAGTTGAACCCAGGTCCTCTGTAAGAACAAGTGCTCTTAACTGCCTAGCCCCCTCTCCAGCCCCTTTTATTTGCTTGTTTTAGACAGAGTCTATATCCCAAGATTGCTATATATAAATGTGCTAAGTAGACCTTTAGATCCTAATGCCCCTGATTCTGCCAGTGGGGAGCTGGGACTGCAAGCATGTACCATCACTTGATCATGCGGTCCCATAGATGACCTCCAGGGCTCAATGTATGCCAGACAGGAATTCTACCTAGCTATATCCTCAGTCACAGAAATGATAAATTTATTTGAAAAGAGAATTAAAAGAGAGAAGCTCACATTTAAGAATCTTACCCAGAAAATGTTGCCTGGAGATAAGGGAGCCAGGGGTCAGGGAAAGGAAGACAGACATACATCCACCAAGCACATATCCTTGCAAATGGGGACATAAAGAAGGGGTAGGAACTGAAGTCACATGTGAGATCACCATGCCTGCCCAACATTCTGACTTTGCCGACAACTGAATATTGCCTATTTGCTGTTAGTCATTCATGGGCAAACATGAGATCAGCACTTCATATTGGTCCTAAGGTCTTTTAATCATTCATTCATTCACTCACTCACATATAAAGCTCTCTAGAGAGTTGCTGGAATCCAGGGCCCTTCTGCAGCTCTAGGAAAGAGCCATGAAGAACCTGAGTGTGTTCCCAGCAGAGAATCACTGTGGGTCACCACACAGAACCTGCCTGACCTAGGCAGTTGCTGCTGAACAAACTTCCAATAACTCTCCTCAGCAAGAGCTTAGTAGCTACCTAAGAAGGGCTTCCTCGCTGAGGCTCTCAGGAGATTGCCAATCCCTCCTTTCTGACTCATGGACGCGTGAGTACCTGCCTGGCTGTCAGTGCAGGAAGACGTGTATCCACGTCTGTGAAAAGGTAAAGACCTACACATTCTACCGCAAGCAGAAAATAGTCTTAACACATTGCCTTTTCAACCTCTGTGTGTCTTTAAGTGCCTGTGAATGTTGACAGAGGACAACCTTGGGTGTCATTCTCAGGAGCCTTCCTGGTTTAGAGAGATCTTGTCTCCAAAAGAAAGTAAATGGTACCTGGGGAATGCCTAAGGCTGCTCCAAGAACACGCATGCACACTCGCACACTCGCACATGCTCATATACAAATATACACAGATACACATATATGCATGTGCACAGATACACATGCACACACTCATACACACAGAGACATACACAAACACAGACCCAAATGCACATATACAAACATACACAGACAGATATATATACACACAGAGACATGAATATGCACACATAAACATAGAGAGGCATTGATACCCTGAATATACACTCAAGATTAATAATTTTCAAAAAGTTATTTTAAAATTTGTATTTTTATAGACTTTGGGATTAGTTAACAATAATCTGAACTTCCATTAATTTTTTTAAATAAAATAACCCCACTGCCTGGTAGGCAAGCAAGCCATCTTCTCTCATCGAGTTAGACTATTGGCTATGTCACAGTTGAATGATTTTGAGAATGACTGTTACTCCTAAGTCTTCTTCCCAGGAAACTGACTGCTGACTGACTAGATAACTCACAGCCTAAACACGTACTACAATAGGATAACTTTCATTATCTACCAGATGGCACCAAGTTCAGAATAAACAACTTTGGATTTCTACTGAACCAGTATTTGGGGTTTTTTTGTTTTTGTTTTTGTTTTTTTGTTTTGTTATGTTTTGGGTTTTTTTTTGTTTGTTTGTTTGTTTTACAAAACATATCTTGTTTCTTACAGCACTATGCTGGTTTCCATAAATGTTTTGTATTTAGATCTCAAATCAGTCAGATGAACTAGACTCTGCAGATAATCACACCAAGGTCTGATAGGGACAGTGAGTACCTTGCCCAGAGCCACTCAGCTAAGGTCCTCAGACTCCAGGACAGTCTGGTCAGAGCCCTTCTCTGACCCAAGTTTCTGCTTAACATAATGCTGTAGAAGATGTCACACTTGACTTGGGACCTCCCAGGAGCACACAGGAGCCAAAGAGGCTTCTAGAATCAAGTGTTTCTTCAGGGATGGTGGGAATGTCTTTATCTACAATCATTGTCTCCATCCTTAGCAAATTTTTGTGTTTACAGTTACGCTACAACCTCCTAAATGCCCAAACATGAAGTCATCGCTTACTATGAAAACCTCTTCTAGTGCCAGGAGAGCCAGCAAAAATTATTGGTAAATAACAACTCAGAAACAGTACCGTTGGCAGTAAGCTCTTAGCGACTCCGACTTGAGGGGAATGTCACTGTGTGTGTGCCCACCCCCACCACCAAAAAAGCCTGCGTTTCATAAGTAACAGAACTTACTTATACTTGAAGTCCTCTGACAGGTGGCAGCACTTCAACTACTGAAGCAGAAAGTCTTCTCTAATTCTTCCAGAAGAAGTGGCACAGAATTGTCAGGTAGCAAGACTGTTAATATTTAAATATTGGAATGATCTATGTGCTCATTTCCCAACGTGTTTGAGATTGGGGGAAGAATAAATTTGCATTTGTATCTTGATCAAGAGCCTTGGTGCTTAGAAGACATACACAATAATCCAGGGCTCACCCAGCTTCCAGAACCCACAGGACCAGTTCCTTTCCAGTAGTCTATGATGAGTTTGCAGTTACACGTGGCTTTTCTCATTGCTAAGGGTTTGATGCCCGTGCTTCCAGGCCAGTCTTCATATTTGTCTTTGTGTCTTTGTGAGTCATATCCATTGTTATTACTGAGGCTTCCTGAGGTGAAACCTATGTCTGTTTTCCTGAGATCCCAGTCAATCCTACCAGGTGAATCTAACTTTTAATTCTATGATATGACTTTGATAAGTCACTGATATATAGAAATGTCAACCCTAAATCATAAAATGATTATAAAATCTGCGTGCTGCCTTTCATACAGCTCACTTGATACAAGAACTCTAACTTGGATAACTATACACAAAATTTACAGATGATCTATAGATTGACCCCCACTCACTACCCAAACACTCATCCACTGCTGCTCTTGGGTCTCACCCTTGACAGTCTATGTCAGCATATTGCTGTCCTCTGGTTTCCTTTCTCTTCCGTAAGAGCATGTTTCCATCCCTCCTCTGTTCACTGAACACAGAACTAGCAAAATACAAAAACTCTGGAAAGCCTAGAAGTTCTCTACAGCATCCTTGGTTCACACACATGGAGAGGCTATATCAGCAAAATAACTCTGGGATGCTTCTCCTCTCTAGCATCTTCTCACCAGGTTAGAGTCTTTTGGAAGCTATTTGGACTTTCAAATTCCAAACTTGTAGAAACCAAAATGAAAGCCACAAGGAAATAGCATGCTATTTCATCCCAGTGAGTGGTCTAAAGTTATACTGATTCCTTTGGTAGGATCTGCAAAGAGTCACCAAGCACAAGTTTAATGATCTGTGATCTTTGCGATTGACCTGGAATTCTTGGATTTTGATGTTGAGGGCCCTACGGTGTTCTTTATTGCAAAGATGAGCTTCAGTGTCTGGAAAATATCTATTTATTCTGTTACCAAACAGCATTAATCAAGTGTCATGAGGTGTCCAACATTTCAGATATTAATCCACTTAGTCATCAGTAAAGCTCTTTGACATGGGTACTGTTGATGTCCTCATTCTACACATGATGAAACCAAGACTCAGAGGGCTTAGTCAACATTTGGGAGAGGGTAGAGCTAGGGTTTAAATCCATAATTTCACACTTGGACAAACTTTTTAATCACACTTGTCTTAGTTACTTTTCTATTGTTGTGGTAAAACACTATGACCAAGGCAACTTATAAAAGAAAGCATTTTATTGGGCTTACAGTTTCACAGGGTGAGAGTCCATGATGATGGGATGAGGACATGGCCAAAAGGACAGCTGAGAGCTCACATCTTACAAGCAGGGGGCAGAAAGAACACACTGGAAGTAATAAAAGGCTTCTGAAATTTCAAAACCTGTCCCCAGTGACACATCTCCTAATCCCTCCCAAACAGTCCTTCCAACTGAGCACCAAGTATTCCAACAATTGCGTCAATGGGGACTGTTTTTATTCAAGCCATCATACTATAGTCCTCCCTCTTCATGTCCTCAGGATAAGACTTGACCTGTTTGTAGCCATTCTGCTGAAGATAAGTTACTTCTTCCGAGTAACTCCTCATACAACAACAACAACAACAATGTTGTGATGATTAAGTTAAACAACTTATGCTGTGCTGTATATTTTTATGTCAGTTGAGGAAAATGCCTCCATAAGATCCAGCTATAAGGCATTTTCTTAGTTATTGATTGGTTGGGGAAGGCCCAGCTCATTGTAGTTGGGGTCACCCCTACACTGTTGGTCCTGGGTTCTGTAAGAAATCAGGCTGAGCAAGCCCTGGGAAGCAAGCCAGTAAGCAGCACCCCTCCATGGCCTCTGTGTCAGTTCCTGCCTCCAGGTTCCTGCCCTGTTTAAATTCCTGTCCATCTTCCTTCAATGATGAACGGTGATACGGAAGTATATGCCAAATAATGCCCCCCGCCCCCTCAAGTTGCTTTTGGTAACAATGTTTAATCATAGCAATAATAACCCTAGGATACATGTAAGATGCTGTCCAACTGAGTCCATACCTAATAGAAGGCTCTGTCTTTTGTCTCCCCTCTCTGTATAAGGAAGACAGCAATGTAGAAACCCAGGTGAAAATCAAGGAGACAATGTCTTTATATGTAAAAGCTGTTGTTAGACTGTGCTCTCAAATGACTGATTAAAAGAGCTAATATAGAAATTGAACAAATGAACATAAACAGTGGTTTGCAGGAAGCAGGAAATGGCTCTCAGCTGTCCATGAGGGAGGAGCTGTGTATGTTGGGTATATACCCAATCAATACCCTAAAACCAATGGGACCACTGCACCTTGTCAGGGACTGTGGTTGTAAAATATTAAAAAATAAAAAAGTATCTTTTATCCCCACTAGATTCGGCACTGCAGTGCCCCAAGATATCTGCTAGATATCTTGGTGGAAACACATCCCAACTCCGCCGCGGCGGCCCAGTGTCTCCAGCCACCGCTGCATACTTTCCTACACTCAAACCGTCATATAAAAGAACACACAACACAATAAGCTTTGGCCCAGTTGATAAGATATAATTGCCCACCTAAACATACAAAGCCCCATACACATCCATCCTTTATAAACATTCCTGACAACCTGTAAAGGTACAGCATGGAATCTTAACGTCACCGGCCATATTGTCCTGCCATGGCTTCTCTCCCTCCCTCCTGTCTCTTCTTCTTTCAGTTCCAGTCTCCTCCTCCTCCTTCAAACTTCTCTCCCGCCCATCCTTCCTTCTCCTTCTATCCTGTACCTGCCCCTCACCTGTATTTTACAAATTCAATGGGGAGAAGTTTCTAGTGAAGTCACCTGAGTCCTGAGTATGTGACTAGGTAGCTGTCCGTGGGGCAGTGGAATTAGCATCAAAACACAGACAACTCCAGGGCAAACCACAACACGGGACAGACATCTTTCCTCCCGCACTCTCTCATGAGCCCCCTGCCATAGAGATACTGATATTCTCATTTAACCTGGCCTGATGGTTATCAAAGTTTTTACTATTCAGCACTTCATCCATTTCCTTCTTGAAGGTTCCAGTTATTCTGAGAGCTCAAAGGGTCTCCTGGCAAAGAATAATACTTCTCCTGAACCACTCTAGGTATGCCTTTCATTCACGGGTTGGGGAACTCTCCTAGCAGTTCTTCTTGGGATGTGCCATGGATTGAGATTTGTAAGTAGGCTACTGAGCTCAGGACCTCTTAATGATCGCTTCTTGGCCTTTTGGCTAAGATCAAGTGTAGGACTTCTTAATGATGTCCCGTGTCTGCCTGAGGAAGCCAAAGGAGGATGCATCGAGAAGACAGGAAGAGGAAATGAGGTTTTTAATGATGGAAGGAATCTGATGGTGTGGGATCTGAGAGACAGGGTGGGGCAGGGAAGGGGAGAAGATGGAGAGACGCGCAAAAGGAAGCAGGCTTCTCATTTCTCATGCGCACTACTGTGTTAGCACTGTCTCGTTAGGTTGTGATGGAAGAGGGGAAGAGACGAACCGAGACAGAAGCAGAAAGGGTTTGCATACAAAGAAGGCAGGGACGCTGAGAGAGAGGAAAGGGAAAAGAAATTGGGTGACATGAGGAGCAGTGTGACCCTGCTCCTCACAGAGCAGGAATGCCACTGAGAACCTTGGCTTGAGACACACAGCTTCCCTGTAAACAGGCAGCTGTAAACTGTTTCTCTTCTCCAAGCCTTGAGAGCCGAGGTAAGAAAAGGTAAAAGATTGACATCTAGAAGCCGAGCTAATGGGGCAACTGCTGCTGTTCTTGAAGGAAGTTAGCTGGGTAAAAGCAGCTCTGTGACAGAGGCAGAGCAGGACTGTGACAGAGAGGGAGAGGGGCAGGAGATACGAAGCTACAGACAGTCTCAGGTGTTTGGGGAGAAAGCTGAGCCTGCCACTGAAATGGAAATACAAGAAGTTTGGTAGGAAAAGACGGATAAACTTGAACTTGAGTTACCTTGGGACATGCAGTCCCTGATGTCTGGTCTGCTGTCGGGTTCACACAGCCTGCGCTGAAACTCTACTCTGTGTATTAATGTAGAGCTATAAAAGGCCACTATCGTACCAAGTCGGGGTAGACTTGGTGGCTCCAGCAATTGGCTGTCAAAGGAGACTCACAAACATGTAAAAGCACTTGTTACCTGTCAGTGAAAGACACCAGCCAAGTACATCTGAGGGGGAAAACGAAACTATTAACAAGACCCATGTTATTATCCCTGCAGACCAACATAAAATTTTGATTTTGTAATTCACTTGAATTCAGTCTAACATTGTAACTTAACTTGGGCTGAACTCATTATCCAGGGAGGTTAAACTTTCATTGAAAAGGAAGGTGGGTCATATACTGAGTTGTGCAATCCGTGTCAGAATTTAGATTTTTTGCTTTTGTTTTTGTACTTGTCTCCTCCTTTTTCACTGTGCAGCAGCCATCCTTGCTACCTCTGTTTAAGGCCCAGTAACCACGGCAACTACATCCATCCATGGTGTCTCCTTGCTGCTAGAATGCTCTCAACTTCTCCTGCTCAGAGATTTAGTATAGGAGGAGGTTTTTCCTGATAATGGGAAGGGGTTCATGACCCTGGCCCTACACTGTTGATAGCCCGTCTTCGTCTTCCTCTCTCTTCATTGTTCCTTTGAACCCAGCCACATGGCAACTACCTGAAAGGTGCTCATGTTACCCAGCTTGCCCATCTCTTAGCTCCAGATCTTCCAGTGTTTCATCCCAGTTCTCCTTGTAATGTAATATGGCTTTGTAGTTGACTTCAGCCTTTCCCAGACTGTCTGAGAAGAAGAGAGAAGTGGCCCAATGACTTGGGAAACAGAGCCCACAATCCCTAGGACCTTGTAAACGCTGGCTTAAATTCCAGAGTATTCTGAGAACATTTGGGTAGATCGTAATTTCCCCTTCCTCATCTTCAACCATGGACCAGATGTTTCTGATAATAAACCTTACCCAAACCCACAGGAAAAGCATCTACCGGATATCTAACCTTTTTGGCACTGTGCACAGCACTGTCACCTACAAGTTTCACCCAAGAACTGCACAGTCAAGTTATAAAAAGTCAAACCTCATAATGCTTTAAGTAGATTTATTGGGGAGAGGAGGGACTGCAGATTGGGCACACCTGAATCTCTAGACCAAAATCAAGATTTCCCCGGCATGTGTTAAATGACAGAACGGGAGAAGGCACTCTCTTTTATTTTTTCTGCTTTGCAGCTCTGGCTTGTAAAATCTCTAAACTCTGGCCACCGTTCCTTGTTTCCTCCCCTCATGACAGAAGACAGACAGTGTGATTAAAAAGCAACTAGAATTCACTTCTTGTGCTATCTGCTCCTTGCCTCCTCCCCGCCTCGATGCCTCTCGTCTGCGTGCTCCATCAATGGCCGGTTGTCCCCGTGGAGTGTGTGAGAATGAGGTGCAGCAATTATGCTTTCCACAGCTCCTGTCTCCAACCAGGCAGGTCTAGGGTTTCTGAAGGCCTCATGACAAGCCTGACTTTGTTCCCTTAACAATCTCCTCTCAATGTCGTCTCATTGAGGTAGATTGCTAAGGAGAGCCACCCTGGCCGTCTCGCCAATGCTCTGAAGCTGCCTCGCCAACTTCCCTGTTGAGTGTGCTGATTATTCCCGAGTCACTTAGTACACCAACATGGCGGAAGCACTGTCCTGTGCCTACGTAAAGAACTCGTCTTCAGCACAAACAATCCAGCTTATTCATATAATCATTTCATTCTAATAATTCATTTTTGACCGTTAGTCATGACCTAAGGCCTGTTGACCTTTAATATAACCTAAGGTTTTAAAAAAAAATAACCCTCCAGATCCAGGCACACAGTAACAATAGACTTCAAACTTGGGGGTAGAGAGGAGGAGGGAGGGACAGAGACTCTACATGTTAACTGTCTTCTGGGAACATGGACATTTTGGGGGGCTAAATCTTTTTTTGGGAAAATGTTATTAGAAACTGATAGAATATACTGCATCTTGAAAAACATGGACAACAAAACCTTTGATATAGGAGAGGAATAGAGGCTTCTAGGTTTGGATGCTGCTCAGTCCTTGGGGAATAGTGTCCATGATGACCTCTACCTCTGTCTGAAAAATACCCTTCCCCCCAAAGCAGAAAGGAATAACCATATCTTAAAAGTGAAACTACTTGGGAAGAAGAACAGAGACATCTGGGGAACGGAACTATTGTCCTGAGCACAAGCTCCTGGACTGTTTGTGAGCCGTTGGCCTTTGTTTGCTCCCTTCTGTGGTTCCCAGGGAGGTTTTACAGCAAAGCACCCCAACGCTTGACTGCTTGCTTCAGACCTTGACTTTACCTGGCTGTCTCAAGCCTTGGGTTTTGGAGTCAAAGCGCTTTGTCCTGCCTGTGCCCATCTGTAAAGTGGGGTGGGGGTTGATCAGATACTGTGTCAAGTGATTAAAACAATGCTTGGTACAAAGTAAAGGCTCACTAAACATTGCGCATATCATCCATGTGTCTGTGTATGGTTGCGAATGCCTGTGTATGGGTGTAGGCATGGGTATACACATAGACTAGAAGTCAACATGGGTGTCTTCTTCAATCACTCTTGGCTTACTTTTTAATTTAAAATTTTAATGAATGAATGAATTAGGTAATTAATTTGGAGGTGAGGAAGGCATGTAGACGTCAGAGGATAACTTGCACTTACTTGGTACTCTCTTTGAATCAGGTGACCAAAGAATCGAATTCAGGTCTTCCCAGAAACGGGTTACAGGGGGGAGGGAGGGAGGGAGGGAAGGAGAGAGGGAGAGGGAGAGGGGGAGGGGGAGGTAACAGGTACCTCGAAACCCAGGTCCTCGTGTTTGATCCATTTCCTCAGCCACAGATTATCATTATTTATAATACATCTTTCCTCATGTATGTAAAGGACATGAGCTAGTCTCCCTAGAGGAGCTGATGTAAAGTTCAGAAGGGCTAAGACCAAAGGGAAGGGACTGAAAGAGCCGTGTGAGTGCTTTGAAGACATGAACATAAAATACTGGGCTCGTGGCAGTCAGTTAAAAGTCGTCCTCCACCTACAGACCTTGCCTCCTTCATTTCGAAGAATTAGTGCCATTCTAGTGGTTGCCTCCCTGCTTCGTCAAGGGTTCAAGATGCACCACTCTCACCTGAACCTAGAATGATACTGATTGTACTAGTTTGCTTCTCTGTTGTTGTGATAAAACGTGGAGCAGAAGCAACGTAGATGAGGGAAGGGTTTATCCAAATGACAGGTTACAGTCCACCATCAGTCAGGCCAGGAACTCAGTGGAGCTTAAGCAGAAACTATGGAGAAAGGCTACTAAGTGACTTGCTTCCTGGAACGCACTCAGCTACCTCTCTTATTCAGTCCAGGTCTACTTGCCCAGGGAATAGCACTTCCCATGGTGGACTGGACCCAACCGTAGCTACTAGAAATCAAGAAAATGCCTACAGACATGCCCACAAGCCAGTCTAATGGAGGCTACTCCTCAGTTGAGGTCTCCTCTTCCCAGTGTGTCAAGTTGACAACGGATTCTAACTATGACACTGACACTATTCTCCAAATGTGTCTCTGAGCATTGTAGTACCCCTGTGACATTTGTGTCTCACTTCACAGGTATAGAAAACAACCCAGAAGGTGAACTCGACTGCCACAGCCACCAGAGGTCCTGAGTCCACACATTTTGATTGTGAAAAACCATTTTCAACAGCATCATTATACAGATTCCATCCACTGACCCCTCTACTGACAAGTCAAAGAAATACACCAAGAGCACAAAGGGGCCATTGAACTTTCCCATCTGCACACTTGCGTATACAGATATGCATACATATGAGCAAAGCTTCTGCTACATGCCCACACACAATGCACCAACATTCACAAAAAGTAATGCACAATATGAAACCACTATGCTTCCTGTGATTGTTCTGTTCTCTCTTCCTTTTTTAGACAGGGTAGCCCAGGCTTGCCTGAAACCCACTGTACAATTTAAGTTGACCTTAAACTTCTGGTCCTTCTGCCTTCACTTCCCAAGTGCACACTATGTCTGGCTTCTTCCCTTGAAGAGGCCTTGTCTCTAGTTAGTTTCCATTAACCTGAGTCTGTGTTAACTACACCCATAGCAAGAAGTGGCAGTAGTGTGAATATGGGCAGCCACCAGCCAACCAGAAACAAATAGAAGCTTGGTAGTTCCTCCAGAAGACTCAATGGTGCTAGAATCATTCATCTGAGCAATGATATATGTTTTTGGAAAAAGAGATGCATTTGTCCCAATGTACATCTTTATGCATGAATTCAAACACACCTTACAAACGGTGTTTCTGGAAATCTGAGGATTAAAATCCACTTGTACATATTAAATATTTGCAATTTGAATACCTTTAAAAACTTAATTCACATTACAATTAGCAGTTCATCAAAAAATCGGTGGCACAGAAGAAGGCTATTAGATCTCTGAGGAGGGGGGGAAGAGGAGGGGGAGGAAGGTCACCTCATAGTTGATTAGAGTAGGTGCTTTCGGGCTCCTGCTATAACCAGCCTGGCCCAGGTTCACAGCAGGCATTTGGAAGACTGATTTTAAAAGGCAGTTGATAGGTTGGGGATGAAATGTAGTTTACTTGGTACAGTGCTGGCCTAGCATGCATGAGGCCTTGGGTTTGATCTTTAGCATGTCACAAAAACAGGAAGAGCAGCACATGCCTGAATTCTAGCATGAGAGAGGTGGAGGCAGGAGAATCAGAGTTTCAGTGCCATCCCTGATTATATAAAGAGCTTGTTGAGACTAATGATGTATTCTTTTTCACCATATCTTTATGAGGTGACACCGGTACTTTGAACAATCAACAATATCTTACAAACACGTGGTTCGTTTTATTACCAGATCTCTTTTTTTTTTTTTTTATTCTTGAGTATTTTTATATACATTTGAAAGTGTTAGGTTTGCAAACATCCCCTCCCCCTCCCCTTCCCCATCCTCCCCCCAACAATCACGTTCACTGGGGGTTCAGTCTTAGCAAGACCCAGGGCTTCCCCTTCCACTGGTGCTCTTACTAGGATATTCATTGCTACCTATGAGGTCAGAGTCCAGGGTCAGTCCATGTATAGGCTTTAGGTAGTGGCTTAGTCCCTGGAAGCTCTGGTTCCTTGGCATTGTTGTACATATGGGGTCTTGAGCTCCTTCAAGCTCTTCCAGTTCTTTCTGATTCCTTCAACAGGGTCCTGTTCTCAGTTCAGTGGTTTCCTGCTCCATTTTGTATTCCTCTAAATTTTGATCAGATCCATTTGTTCTAGGCATCTAGGGTAAGAAGCATTTGGGCTAATAGCCACTTAAATGAGTACATAAATGATTGGGTTAGCTCACCAGGATGATAGTTTCCAGTTCCAACCATTTGCCTACGAATTTCAAAGTCATTGTTTTTGATGGCTGAGTAATATTCCTGACACATTTTCTGTATCCATTCCTCTGTTGAAGGGCATCTGGTTCTTTCCAGCTTCTGGCTATTATGAATCATGAACATATGGAACGGTCTTTTTTTTATAAGCATCTGTTTATGGTGACAGAAGAAGCAACCCCACCAACAATGGAGAGCACAGCAGAGCAGGTGAGGTGGAGATCAGGTTTTCAGCCAGCATTCCTCAACCAGGAGAGTCATGGGTCCCTAAATGAGATCCTTGCCAAGAAGATAAAAGTAAAATGATGATGACGATGATGACGACGACGATGATAATCTGTTTAGTGCCTGACAAACGACAACTCTGGTTTCCTCTTCATACTAACAATAAATAACACTGTTTATGGTGACAGAGAAGATGAGAGCCAGCAGAGCAGGTGGTGGAGATCAGGAGAAAGGAGAGTCATGGTCCCAGCTTTGGAGGGCTGCAGACAGAATTGTAGCAAAGACAAAACTCAGAGTTATGAGGTGTCCTACTCCTGTTCTGCTCCTGTCTATGTCTGCCACAGCTCTGGAAGAGAGCTTGATTTCCAGAATCCATGGGGAGAGAGGGGTGGAGGGAGATACTTCTTCAATTCAGAGAAATGCCAGGATGCCAGAAGTCAGAGATATGGGGCACCGTGGACTCAAAGTCCCACTAGAAACAAAGTAGTGAAAAGTTTAGGCTATGGGGCATCCTAACCTCGTGTCAGGCAGTGTGAGCATTAGCCACAGTGGATGGCTCTGAGGAGAGATTCATTCAACAGAATGCTCTACTCATGGACGGAAGCGACTGAAGGACCATGCTACGTATTCTATACCCCCCTTCATACCCCTGCTGACGGTCATGGCCTTGGACTTCCAGTTGCTGCAAAACTGTTACAGAACAGTCTTCACACAAAATATTTCCAGAAGTTACTAGAGTGGGGAAAACAGTGCCCACCGGAATCTAAAAGGTAACTAAAACATAAAGATGTGACATTTTAATCCCCTAAATGGTGACATTTTAATTCTAGATAATTTGTTTCTTTCATGCATGCTGAAGCATTAAATTATATGTATAGAGGGAAAATGGAGCAGGGGAGAACTGGCCGGGACTCTTATAAAGAGATCTGGTAATAAAACGAACCACGTGTTTGTAAGATCTTGTTGATTGTTCAAAGTACCGGTGTCACCTCATAAAGATATGGTGAAAAAGAATAAGGATATTACTTTTTTTCCTTTCAAGTGTCTGAAGATACAGATTTCACACAAACGTGTTCATGCTTCTCCCAGGGCCGATTTCGATACTTCCCAGATATAAGGGGTTGACACCCAGCATTCTGCACATGAATTTTGTTAGGCAAGCACCATCATTTCTCCTCTGTGTGCTTCCCTGTGTGCCCCTGTGCCTCAGTGTTCCTCGAGTTCTTCCTACAGCGGATGCTTTTGTGAGCAGAGGGGCTTAAGAACCTGTGGAGCTCGGGCATCCACCAAGGGGATCTACGGGCTGCAGACGTGTGTGTGGAGCAGTGCACACTCAAGCTGAGCTCTGACAGAAGAATAGGAATGATTTCCAAAATGTTCTCTTTCTTAGCACAAAACTATATTTTTTTTCATGAAATTAATAGCCTACATTGTGTGTGCATGCACACATGTATATGTACATTTATGTGGAGGACGGGTGCAAATGTGTACGTGGATGTTAGAGGACGACTTTGGGTGTTATTTTTTTTTTCTCATGCACCATCAGGTTTTTTTCTGAGACAGGGTCTCCGACCTAGAACTCACCCGTTAGACTGGGCTGTCAGTCAGCTCCCCGGGGATCCACTTGTTTCTGCCTCCCCAGCACTGGAATTATAAGCATATTCTACCACACCCTACCTTTTGTGGGCTTGTTTGTTTTTATGTGAGTTTTGGAAATCAAACTGAGGTTCAAACTTCACCAGCTGGGACATCTCCTCAGCCCAGTAGACTAGAGTAGCACATCCCCCATAGCTCTTTCCTCCCCCACCCCCACCCCCAGCTTCCTAACAGTAACACCTTATGTAGTTAGGGTAGCACAGAAGGCCCGCACACCGAGGAAAGCTGTTACCTAGCCAAGGAGAGGAAATGTCTGGCCCTGCAGAGACTTGATGTACCAGGGTATGGGGATGAGGCAGTAGGGCTCCACCATCTCGGAGGAGGGGAGGGAGGAGGGATTGTTTGAGGGAACACTGCGGGGAGCTGGGTGGGCAGTGATCAGGATATAAAGGGAATAAATAAAAAAGTAAATAAATAAAACTGTAGGTGCAGACTTACTGCTGTGTTTTCCCTTAAGAGTTAAGCTAGGCGTGCAGGTCAAATCACCTAGTCAAGGTAGCCATTCACCTGAAGCTGCTCCAGAGACAGGGGGAACAACGAAGCTTGTGATGATGCAATGTGCTTTTCCTTTCCAGAATTCTCATTAGGAACCATCCCTACAGGTCGCCACGATGTTGGCTTGGTCCGCCTGCCCTTTCTTTTTTTTTTCTTCTCTGCCTCTTTCTCTTGGTTGCTGACCAGCGCCTACATATGCTTTCCCTCATGCTTTGAACCTGAGCATCCTTTCTGCAAAGCTCTCCGCTATAGCACGTGACTCCGTGCCCACCACGTGTCTCACTGTCCTTGCCCACCACGCAGTCCTGTACAGCATGAGGCTCCATGTCCATCACCTGTCTGACTGTCAGGCTGGCTTCTCTCAAAAGGTGTGACTTTTTCTTTCTCTGTCCTATGTTCCTCTTCTTGGCAGCCACCAAGATTTACAGCATGCCTGCCTTGAGCTTTGTCTTTTTTGAAATTTCATTTGAGTCTGTTCTTAAATTATTTTATTAATGAGACAAAAAATAAATCAAACAACAACAACAACAAAAACCAAGCCAAACCAAAGCAAACCAAGCCAAAACAAAAACAAAACAAAAAACCAAGAGGCCCCCAACCTATCTGGCTTCATGTGGTGACTCCGGAAGTGCTCCCTCAAATTTCCAGTTATAGCACAATGTAGTGTGTGTGATATAACAACGAACCTGCACTGTTGCGTTCTTATGAACCAGACTCATAGCTTATAGTACAGATCCCTCCCCAATGTGTACACATGTGTGTGTATATGCCTGTGTGTGTGTGTATGCCTGTGTGTGTGTGTGTATGCCTGTGTGTGGGGTGTGCCTGTGTGTGTGTGTGCCTCTGTGTGTGTGTGTGTATGCCTGTGTGTGTGTGTATGCCTGTGTGGGGGGTGTGCCTGTGTGTGTGTGGGTGCCTGTGCGTGTGTTGGGGGGGTAGCATCTATGTGGGTGTACCTGTATGGGTGTGTCTATGTGGATGTATGTTTGTGTGTCTGTGTGTGTGTCTGTGAGTATGTGGGTATGTGTCTGGGTGTGTGTGTGTCTGTGGGTGTGTGTCTGTGTGGGTGTGCCTGTATGGGTGTGTCTGTGTGCGTAGGGGGGATGCCTGTGTGGGGGAGGGTGTCTGTGTGTGGGGGGTGTGCCTGTGTGGGGGAGGGTGTCTATGTGTGTTCATACCTCATTTTGAATTTCTGACACATCCACACTGTCCTATATCCAGTGTTACAATATCCTACAGAACAACCTCAATACCTTAATATGTCTCTTGCCCTCTACATCTACACCTCTTCCCTGAGTTTTTGCCTAGTCTGGACCTGTTCCTGACTGACTCCACAGTTTGTCTTTTCCCAAAATACCATATAGTTGGATTGCAGAGCACAGAGGCTCTTCAGTCAAGCTTCCCTCACTTAGTAACATGCATTCGTGACCGCCCTGTCTTTGCACACTTTGACAGCTTTGTTCAGTTGTATATCACATAAGAAGTCTGTCATCCGGAACCCAGACACCAACCAAATGAACATGCGATACGTTCTTTCTATCTCGTTTCATAGATTGATGTCAGTGTGCACAGTACTTAAACACATCAGAGGTCTCTCACGAGGTAGTTAAATCAATAACCCTGTGTCATGAAACATCAGATTGTGGAGTTACTCATGACAGGTGGCGATTCTCGCATTTCCAGATGATCACTGATGGAGTGAAGTCTCCGTTTGTGGGTAGAGGAAGGTTGTTGCAGATTCTCTGAAGCTGTGGTTGGTGCTATCCCTCTTGCTCAACAGTCTCCCCCAGTCTTTAGGAAAGCACATAATTATGTCACCAAGCATGTGACATTTTTCTAGAGATGATTAAACGAGCCTCTGAAAAGTCTTAAACTCTACTTCCCCAGAAGATCTGAAAAGACCCATTTTCAACCACTTTGTTAAAGTATGTTGACATCCTTCGGGGTGTTTAAAGTAGAAGGTTTGGACTCACAAGGTGTTGGGAAGGGAGTTAGAAGGTGGGGATAGAATTGTGTGACCAGAGGCATGAGAGATAGGTAGACAGGATCAGGGTCAGAACGTTGAATACTTTACTGGAAGCATATTGGAAGCATGGGAAGGGGACAGCGTAAGTTGAGGCCCCGGAAGTTCATAAAGGCTCAGCTAAAGGCCCACATGTCGTTGGAAGACAAAATAGAACCCAAAACCTTTTTGAGGGGTGGGGCAGTAGCCCCTTGGTTGAAAATTGTATTTACACAGTTACACAGCCTGTGTCTGGCTGTGGGTATAGATTAGCAGGTAGAGAGCTTGTTGCACAGTGCCCTGGGGTCAATCTCCACCACCACATATGCCAGGCACAGAAGTATTTCTCTATAATCACAGCACACAGGCAAAAGCAGGGAGATCAGATGTTTAAGGCTAGCCTAGGCGACATGAGACTATGTCTCACAAACAAACAGAAATCGAATAAAATAAAAATGACTATTAAAAATGAATGAAAAACGCAACTACATGGTATTAAGTCTCTGCCTTGAAAGCTGGGTACAATGACATGCGCCTCTAATCCCAGCACTCAGGAGGCAGAGGCAGGCAGATCTCTGTGAGCGTGAGGCCAGCCTGGTCTACTTAGTTCTTGGATAGCCAGAGCTACATAGTGGAACCCTGTCTCAACAAAACAAAACATTGACTCTGACCAAATTCTGGGGCGTTTGGGAAAGGCTGTCCTCATAAGCATCTCACCTAAAAACCCCGAGAACCATCCACCAAATTTGCAGCAGATTAGACCGATGGTCGGGATGGAAGGGGCCAACTGCAGTTGCAATGAGTAGAGCCTTGAACTCACAGGCGTGCTGAGCAGGGATTCCACTGCGCATCCCCAACTGTGAGAATTCCTAAGCTATTTTTAAAACTCAACTTTGCTTTCTCTTAGGTGGCTTTGCTAAAAGAAAAAAAAAATTAATCATACTGTGTCTATGTGAAAACGCCTATACAGATTTTTCTGAATTTATAGATATCTTTATTTTTGCCCACTATAAATTTACTGGTCCTTTTACAAGAGTGGTTTTGTATTCCCACAGTAACATGGCTCCATGTGACTCCCTCTCTGTCGTTGTCTGTCTTCTGTTATATAAGATCTTGCAGCTGTCTCTACCATGATCACACTTCGAGAGTCAAAAAAAAAAATGTATTTCAGGTGTCGGAGATGAAGGAGGTTGCGTGAGTTTAACCTTCCTTGGTACCCTTGTGAGCTTTCTGTGTTTAATACTTGTTTTATCTGAAGCCTGTGGAGGTTCTAAACTATTAGAAGACACACTTTCTGAGAACTACCTTTCTAGTAGCCTGAAGATATACCATTGATGTTGGGCAACAAAGTTATTCTCTGTAATCCTCTTGATGTCATAAATGAAAAAGAAGACGGAGCTAGCTTCATCTGAACTTTGGGCAAACCATTTGCTCAAAAGGATCATCAAAGGACCTGGCCCTGCCAAAATAATATTTTTTAAAAAAAAATCCAGCAGAAAGGGAAAACATTGAGGAGCACGCACAAAAATGAAATTGGTGCAAATTACCTCCAATGTTATCGGAGAGAGACAAAACAAACCCCCACCACAGCCCACAGGAAAGCCACACAAGATAGATTGAAGTAGCCTCCCAGTAGCCATCTTTTAACAGCTTTCTTTCTTCAATGCTTTAACCTAAAAAAAGAAGAAAAGAAAGAGAAAGGGGGAAAAAAGGAAAAGAAGAAAAAAAAAGAAAAGAAGAAACCCTACCCATTGTCAGGCCCCCTATTCATCCTTCATTCAAAGTCATCCACTCTGCATTAATTACCACTATCTTCCAGGCACGGGGCGCTCAAACTCATCTTGTTTTCAAAGAGGCGCGCTCCCCTCCTCTGCTATTTATATGCAGAGCCTGATGAAAATTTCACCCTAATACTTTGAGATTCCCCCCTAATTTTTGCATACAGTAATTGTTCATGAGGGGGAAAAGACAAAAGACCGGTCCCAGGCTCCAGGGACAGTTGTTTGCTTGCCTTTCATTTTTCTGTCCAGCTGTGACACAGGCAAAGGCGCTTTAGCAGGTGTCCTGCCTGCTCTCGGATAATTTTTAACTTTCCTTCACTTGCTTTCATGTCTGCACACTCTGAGGAGCATTTCCCCCTCGCTGTCTGGTGCTGTCTGCCTCCTGGTTAACATCAGCCTACTATCTGGGGTTTTTTTTTCCCTTAAGGCTCGCTAGAAGGAGAGAGGTGAGTTGGGAGTTCAAAGGTCCCATCTAGACATTTTAATTGCAGCATACGCAATTGTCTCTCTGATGCCCACTTTCTCCTCTTCCTGATTAGTTTAGTCAACTTCAAGTCTGCAGGAAGTGCAATAGCTGGGTAACGGAAAAATGGATGAAGGCTTTACCCCCCCCCCCCGTCCTCTTCCCAGCTCCAATTCTCTAATGCCTTCCGAACATCAGCCAGGAATGGTGGGGTTGGACCTACAATTAATAAGTGGAACTTAAATAATGCAAAGTCGTGATTTCCAATTTATTTACTGCAAAAAAATTTTATGTTGTTTTAAGACAGCAAAGAAGAAGGAAGAAATTAGATGTCCAGCTAATAGGAAGGCAACTGGTTCAGGCAAATTGAAAAATAATCATATGTCCCAAAGTGGCACAGAATGTTGCAGGCAGACAGAAATTGCTCTAGCTTTTTCTTATCTACCCTTTTCTTTTTTGTTTGAGGAAACCGAAGTCTAGATTGATAGTGACTTATCCAGTGTCACCCAGAGTGGATGGAAAATTCTGACCCAACTAGACTGGTGGTAGCATATCTTCCTGGCACACCTGTGGATCCACAGCTTTGGGAGTCTTGGGTGGACCATGGAGCTGTGTAGGTGTAGTGCACAGCGCGCCTTGCCCATCCCTGGCACCATGACAAGGCTGTGTTGTTCTTCAGACTCAGTCAAGCGTCCGTATCTCTGCCCGCAATGTTTGAAATAGAGTGGAGGTTTCAAAGGTGATAGAGGTCATTACTGTAATTGCTACTGTTGTTATTGGGGTAGATCCCACATGTTTCATAATGACTCTGTCAGCTTCTTCACATGGGCTGGTTCTGTACTGAAGACCATTTGTAGCACATGTGTGATGTGTGATGTGTGTGTGTGTGTGTGTGTGTGTCTGTGTGTGTGTGTGACAGAGAGAGAGAGAGAGAGAGAGAGAGAGAGAGAGAGAGAGAGAGAGAGAAAATGTGAGAGAGTGTGAATATGTGAGTGTGCGTGTGTGGGTAAAGGTATTATTTGTGCAAGTCACTTTATCAACTTCATTACTGTAACCAGCATTCCTTCCAGGTGAGGTGAATTTAAAACTTTGAACTGTAATAGTAAGAACTGGGAGCTGCAAAGGAACTAATAGATTATCTAAATTCATTGACTCTTGTATTGCTACAACTCTCCCTAATTTACATTAAACTTCTTACATCAAACAGCACCTGTCACAGAACAGCCCAAGCACAGTTTGAGACAAAGCTGAATCCTGTGAATACGGACCACTGCTTTAGAATGGTTACTCAGAACACACTTGATGTGATTATTTCTACTGGGAACAAATGATCTCCTAGGTTAAATATTCACAGTGACTCCAGCTTTGCATGTGACTCAAGGGGCTGTGCGGAAGGAATTGCTAAGCTGTGCTAGGAAGGAGCCATCTTCCAGCCCGCTAAGTACATAACTCTAAGAAACTGCAACAGGATTCAGACTCAGGTTCATGGGTTTGCATACTTGGCCCCTAGCTGGTGTAACTGTTTGGGAAGGATTCCCAGGTGTGGCCTTGTTGGAAGATACGTGTCACTGGGTGCAGGATTTGAGATTTCAATGATGGTTGTCCCAGAGTCTTTCTGGAATAAGCACCCCAACACCAAAGAGAACGGAAGAGCAAATCGTCACAGGTGGACCAAAGGCAGGACAGCGCTGAAAGTGTGATGTCTAGTCAGGTTTGCACTCACCTTATACTGTAAAACCACAAGGTGGGGCAGGCAGGCAAGTAAGATTTTATAGACATGTATGTGACAGTCAGCGAGTTGCTAAGGTCGACCGCAATGACCCATTGTCTCAGCTCTTTCTCCAAGTCGTTCAGAGCCAGGGAGGAAGTGAAGTCATGCTTGACAAATAGGTAGGACAATGTGTGCTGTAAGTCACTAATAAATCAATATCTGGTGCTCTCTCTCCTATTCTACTTCACTATGACAGCCCCAGTTAGCTCTCTCTGTCTCCTCTTTGTAGATGGGGCCAGCTCTCAGCTACTGTTTCAGTGCTGTGCCGTCCCTGCCTGCTTCGTCCACATTCCCTGGCACGATGGTCATGGACTCCAACCTTCCAAAGTGCCCCAAAGCAAGCACTTTCTCTTTTAAGTTGTCTTGGTCATGGTGTTTTATCACAGTAATAGAAAAGCAACAAGGTAAGGCCCTCCTTCTGTGGGAATGTCATTCGTGAGGTGCTTCGCTGGTCCCGAGCATTGGCACTGCATTGAACCTGCAGCAGATGTCAGATTCCATGGCCAGTTTCTCTATAGCTGTGGCCAGCCCGAGACCTCTCTGAGCTTGGCTTTTCTCACTGAGGAGTATGGTGCTTAGCCTCCTCCCTCGATTGTCTTCCTCGTGCAGTTGGAGCAGCACGAGGTGGGACAGTGTGATCCAGCCAAAGCAATCTTCAAGCCGACAATGCATGGCCTCAAATTTTATGATGAGTAATGTTTCCTGTATGAAATTTCAGGGGATTCTAAGGACTTGTCATTAAGTTTGAAAAGTGAATTCTATCTTGGAGTAGAAGCAAGTAAATAAATAAGAATTCTGTACTTTTCAAGTAGAAACAGAATACCGCTATCAGCATTGGCTCTTAAAGAAGAGACATACAAAGGTACCTTTTGTCTTTGTGTGTGTGTGTGTGTGTGTGTTTGTGTGTGTCTTTAAGGCAAACTTTATTTAAAATCAAGGGGGGAAAATACCCATTACGACTCTGTTTGAGATATAGTTCCATTTTCCAGGCATTCATGACACTATTCTTTCTTTTCAGTGACAAGAAAGTAATCAATAATGCATACTAAGATATGAGAAACTCTAGATGGGAAAGCAGTCTTGGAGAAGCAATCTGGGGACCCCCTCCTAACCTCTGCCACCAGTTGACCTGGAGAAAACAGATAGGAAATAGGAATGAAGCCAAGCTTGAAGCAACCAGAGGCAATTCCTGACTCTGTGCTTCACCACATTCCTACCCTGGAAGACAGAAATCGTAAATTCCTAGTGAAAAACTTTGTGTCCAGTTTCATACAGCCTTTAAGATATTAAGCCTACCCTGGAAGCTTCAATTCACGATGCCAAGGAAGGCATGCTGAACTAGAGGGTACTTGTATGTGGGTGCATATTTGTCATACACATGTGTGTGCACATGCGTGCACATGCATGTACATGCACACTTGTGTGTATATATGCACAGTGATATGTATATGTGTGTGAATGTGAGTGTACATGTGTGTGTATCACCCACACCTGCACAATGGACATGTATGTGGTATGGGGAGAAGACGAGAGGTGTCACAGAAAGGGAGCTGACTTGGGAGTGAAAACTTCAATACTACAATACCTCTCTTCACCAAGCAGAGAGGACCAGCGCATGTTGATGGAAGCGACCCTGCTCTCACAACACCCAGCTCCTCGTCTCTCAAGGCATTTGACTACCCAAGCAGTTTTCTTTACCTGACAGTGTCTCCAAACATAACCTCAGCGCACAATTGTTCCCAACGCTCAAGCATGTTGTGATGTGTCTCTCAGGTGATAACAGCACAGAGTACATGGCTTTGGTTGTTTCGAGGCCTAAGAAAGTCTCAGGGAACATTGCAGAAGTGGGGCCAGAAAGATTCTAAGAGCCAGAATATCAGGGAGTTTGCTAGGAGACTCTGTGAGATATGTCACAGTGGACAGGGAAAGGCGGTCTGCCTCAACCGTACAAAGAACTGCAGACATCTAAGGGATACTGAGAGTGGGAGACACGTCTTCCTGGGGAAAAGCACACCAACTGGTTATCTAGTACGAAATAGTCCTGAAAACATGAACACAGCATCATTATACAGATTAAGCAAGGCTGCACACATGCAAACACACACACACACACACACACACACATACAAACGCACATACACAGACAGACACACACACAAACACACATACACAGACAGACACACACATAGACACACACACAAACACACAGAGACACACATACACAGACAGACAAACAGACACACACACAACACACAACAACAACAACAACAACAACAACAATAAATGGAAGAAGAGGCCAAGAATTTGAAACAGAACAAAGAGGGGTGCATGGGCTATTTTGGAGGGAGGAAGGGAAAGGGGGAAAGGATATAATTAATTATTATAATCCCAAAGATAAGAGAAGTAATGAGAAAGGGGATTATTTCTTACCTCTCAAAGAATTGTAATCTTAAAAAAATTTAAAATCCCACCAGTTCTTTTCAGGAAAGCATAGACATCAGGAAGACAGATAAATGGAAAACCGCGGTGAGAAGCATATGGTGTATACAAGGAAACACAAGCCCCTGCGTAAGTGTTAAATATTACTGTGTGTCGATGTAGACGTTCACACACGTGTTACCCTGAGATCTGTCACTGCTCTGCATTTTAACATTAAGAGTAAATAAGTTATAAGCTTCCCTCAACATTCCTTGGTTTTGCTTCCCCATCTTTTACCTCACCATCCATGAACCTCCTAGGGAAAGCTTTTTCTCTGTGTGGGAACATAGCTTCCCTGTAAGGGAATGTCTGTCTTCCTAAACCCAGCAGGGCTGTAACCTGCCTGAGCCTCCTGGGACAGACACTTGCAGGTGATCTATGACGTCTCTTTTGAGCTCCCGGCAGAGGAAGAGGCTTCTGTCAGATGTTGTTTACTTTCTAGAATGTTTTACTTCTTCATCATAGGAAGTTTTTTTTTATTCATCAAGGATTATTAAGCTCTTAAGGGAAGTATAACCAGCCATTACTGTCAGTCTTTCGAGAGCACTGTATATTTCAGGTCACTTAGTGATATTAATAAGACAAATTTCCTGACGTACTTCAGTTTACAAAGCCCCGAGAAAAATGCAGTGTGATAAAATTTGTTCAGTTATAGAACAAAACTGCTCCTCAGATGGTTCTCCCGGAAGTATCGATGTCACCCAGGCCACATTCAGATGTCCTTGTACAGAGGACCAGTTTTCTCCCCCCATGATTCCTCTGCCCAGACACCCAACCACTCCTCTCCCTGCCAGTTTCCACAGGCTCACAGAATCTTCATGGAATCACTAACTGGGATTTTAGGAGTAGAAGAGGAACTCATAAACTACAAGATCTCTTTGCAGAAAACATACCGAAAGCTGTCTCAATATTAAGAATTCCGGGGGGGAGGGTCTTATCTTTATCAGTCACATTCTAAACAAGTAACATGGGTTATTGGTCTATGTGTTTTAAAGGGTTCATAATGTTTCCTGTGTCACCTGATTAAAATCTAAAATGGCAATATTAGGAAGGATTAGAAAATTTCATGGGCACATATTTGTGATCGAAAGTATTTTCCAGTGTTGCTACTTGAAACAGGGTAAAGTCTCTGTGAACACAGTGGCTTACACATTTCCAGGTCTCTAAGCAAAGGCAGATGACCCAGAGTCCGATGAATGTTGATTCGGTTAATGTAACCAAGTCCATTTTACATAGCTAAAGACATGTGTACAGTAATTCTCACAGAGTCACGGCTAATGAATGGCAAATCCACCTTTCTTTGATAAAAATAAACAAGCTAGATTGGTGGAACACATGAAGCTCTCTAGAGGAAGGTAGATGTTACAACAAATTCAACGGAAGTCTACTTTTCCATCTGATTTTTTTTTCAGTGAGAAGAGTTAGAAATGTCATTCTGTTTTCACCGTTTTAATTCCACCTTTCCCAGAGTCTCTAAAAGCAGGAATGATTTTTACTTATATTTATATGCTAATTCCTGACAGGCAAGAAGAAAAACGTTGAGTCCCCTAATTCTCATAACAACCGTGTCATAAGTTCTGAAATGGCTCTAAAGAGAACTCAGAAACCCGGCTGCGCGATGCCTCCTGATACTGCTCAAAATTCAAACCCGACAGAACTGAGGGATAGAGCAACAACGGCCAAAGTTTTTATTTTCCCAAAAGCATTTCTGGTATTCAAACGGCTAAAGGAGTAAGAAGGAGACTCCACATACTGTGAAGACCAAAAAGACCAAACCCCTCCAAATCGGGAGGTCCCCGTGGGACCCACAGGAGGATGCTCTTCGGCACACCTGTGATGGGGGCGCATAAAGCCGCTCCTCTTCCCTCTCTCCGTATTTGGGACTGGTTTCACCTGGCTACACCTTGACCAGCAAGCACCTGTCCATTAAGGAAGGTGACAGCTTGTTCCGTGAAAAGTTAATTTGCTCCAATTCCTGTTGCACCCCACCCCCACCCCGGGCTTTAGGATGTGTAGACAAAGGTGCCCACAGTGACCTTCTCACCTCTCAGGTACTTCCTTACCCACGGCGGGTTCCTGAGAATCGGCAGTGGCGCATGCAGAGCTCGCCCTCTTCCCTCTTGTTCTGTTGTTTGTTTTGCCCAAACTGCTGTGTTTGCACTGAACACAGCCAGGGCCCCTGCACCGTCTCTCTCTGCCTCCTGTCTGATGTGTAAACAGCATCTGAGAAGCAAATCCTCAGAGCTGCCTGCCTGGATTGGGACGTGCAGTTGCCGGACTCTTGGACAGAGCCAGATTTAGCAAAACACATCTTTCAGGTGCATAGCTGTGTTGGTTTTCTCCTCCCTGCACACACACACACACACACACACACACACACACACACACACACACACACACACACACACACACACCCGCCCCTACCCCACAAAGCCTGAGTTCAAGTGGTCTTTCCTCTTAAAAATGGCTGTTGCCTTTCAAATACTAATTTGTCACCGAGTATGGCTAAGCAGAAACTGGCTTACTTGGGATGGTGGAAAAAGAACTTTTTGCTTTGGTTGAGTTCTGTGATTGGAGGGGAAAGAGCACAAGGTCAAATGTTCATGCATGTAATTAGTGCCCAATCAGATTGTTTGGGCAAGAAGACGGCGTGAAGTAGAACTTTGGTTTGGTTTGGTTTTTCCTCTAAGAGCTGGATAGATAGTTTTTGGGGTTCTGAATAGACTTGGTAACAAGAAACAGCAATAGACCGGAAGATTCAGTTGAGAAAGTGGTTACCTTGCAAAAATGAGGACTAGAGTTTGCACAGAACCCATGGGGGGAGAGGCCAGGTGTGCTAGTGTGTGCCTGTGACCCAGGCCTGAGTATCAGGAAGATCCTTGAACCCCAGGCCAATGAGAGACTCTGTCTAACAGACAAAAATAAAACAAAGTGTACGAAAAAGAAGATGGGCCTGGAAAGAGGGAACAGAGACACAAGAACAAAGAGGCAGCCTTCAAAATCAGAAAAAGTGTACATCGGCGCTGCAGGTGTCTCCTGACATCCACAGTCATGTTCACAAACATGCAGAGCAGACACGGGTACATCTGCACACATACACATGTTTTCCTTAAGCAAATGATTTGCTAGTTGTAAATTAGCTGTTCCGTTTTGCCTATTTTTGTGTGCTCTTCAGGGTTGCCGTGGGCTCCTCTCGGCACACTTTGCCCTCAGAGAAAGGTTGAGCAAAGTTCTGTTCGTGTCTAATTGCTCAGTCGTGCCTAATTCTTGGCTTACTTTCATGAGTTATCTTTTTGCTTGTGTCTCATTAAAACCTTGCACTTACCGTGGCTTCAAGGCTCCCAGAAAACACAACCCACTTCCTGAAAGGTTCCGTGCACTTGTGTAGAAAGCCAAACAGCCCTGAAAACCAATTTCTCTCTTTGAAAATAGGTTGGTATTTGAGATTCATCTGTCTTGGTGCAAATAAAACTAGGGAAACTGTGAAGGTTAGTGAAATCCAGCTCTCCCTCTGGTGTTGTCTTGAACATTATAAAAGACAGAAGAGAAGGATATACCCGGCTGAGAACCAGTCCCTAGCTCACTGGGTGGCTTTGGATAGAGTAAGCCACCTCACCTGTCTTAGCTTCTTTGGTCCTTATTGGAGGTCCTCTCTGTTTTCAGACTCTCCTGTCCGGAAGGAAACTTTCTCCATCCTCCTCTGTGGATGCCTGGGTCCCAGAATACCCTTGGAGCTTACTAGTTAGGATATTTTTCTGTTCTCTTTTCAAAATGTTGGAGAAACACAGCACGCATAGCTGGTTGAGCCCCAGAATCACTCTTGAGGGAAATTGCTCATCTAGGCTTGTGCCACATTTGCTCAGGCTCTGGTGGTGGTCTTCAGTGTTGATAGGCATACTTGGGCCAACATCAGCAGACAAGTCACCATCATCACCTTCACACAAAGCCACCACTGGGAGGATTTGTGCTAGATTGTTCTCCCATCAAAAATGAGAAATAATCAGAAAGGGTAGCAGACGGCACAAGACCACCGTGTTACATGCTATGCAGACACCATCTTATTGGATGACCTAACTCTGGTAAGTCAGCACTTGCTACTGTTCCCATTTAAAACCAAAAGAAACCAAGAATCTTCTTTAGGTGAGGGACTGAACCCGTTTCTGTGGCAAGGGCAAGATCCTGGATGTCATCTTCCTTCCTGTGTACCTGGCCAGTATATGAAGTGTTCATCTTGAAATTTCATCACTATTATTACTTTTAAAAAAAGAGATTCCAAGGGACTAGATGGTAAAAATATCTAGATAGGTATTTCAGAGGTTGCTTCCTAAATGTCAGTGTGTTTCTGACAGCCGTCTCTGCAGCCTTCCCAGACTGGCGGCAGCTGATCAATCATTTGATTACCTTGCTCTGAGAGAGCCATGGGCCATCTATTTTTAAATGAAATAAAACTAATTTCACCTCAAGGGATTCTTCGAAACATTTTATGACATTTGTTGAGATAATTGGGGACATCCTGGAGTGTCACAAAACCAAGGTTGGGAATCCATGCTCTGCGGTCTGAAGAAGCAAATTAAATTTTTTCTCTGGCTTTCTTCAGATAGCTTCATGTGTGGAGGAGTCAAGTTTCTATGGCTTTCATTGTGTGCTTTCACTCCCTCCTTGTCATCCTTTCTCTCCTTTATTTATTGTGTACAGACTCCTACATGGCTCGTGAATGTGCCTCTAACCTAATTAGCTTTCTTCCCATGAAACAATGCCCCTCATTCCAAGAATGAGCAGGATTTTAGAGCCAGGAAGGAGGCCATGACCTTCTGAAGTGCTCCACTGTCAGGCCGTGCACAGGTGACTCATGAAACACTCATCCAGGTGCAGGAAAAGACAGCTCAGCAAGACAGTGCCCCCGTCTTAATAATAGGAAAAGGCGTTTTCAAAGACTTGTGCTAGGCTGCTTTTGAAGGGATGTGACCTGACCTGATCAGATTCTGGGATAAGCAGAGCTTCAACCAAAGGGCCTTCATGCTCTCCTCGGGATGTGTTTATAGGCAAAGCCCAGATGGTCCCCAGGGAAGATAAAATGTGTCTCACTCAGCAGAGCCCATTTAAACGTTGAACCTCAGGAAATGTCATGACTCCATGTGACTACTCTCTACCTGTTTACCAGTCAGTTTCCATGCCCCTGTTTCCTCCGTGTCTTCTCATCGACTTCTTCCTTTGCCAACCATGTTTGCTTGGCATGCACATATTTGTACACGCCCTCCATTACACTGACAAGAATCCTAGTGTGAGAACTGTGATGCTCATAACACATTCTCAATGTGCTTTCCCACTGACGAGCTCTGCCTCTTCAGGGAAGTCCTTGAACCAGTCTGATCATCGGTTTTCTTAACTGTTGCAGTAGGTACCAGACAAGATTCCAAACAAACCCTAAACTCATTATCTGGGTGTTGGAATCAATATGATATTCATCCAAGGGAAGAACTTGGTGGACAATTTGCTGAAATAGCCTTATGTTCTCTAATTTTAAAAAATGCACACCTCATACAGGCCTGGTCATAAACCTTTCCACACTGAAGGGTACTAAGTATCCCACATGACCATGATACAAATGATTTTAACACTGTTTCATTTCTCTGTCATTTAATAGACTCCTGATACAGAGCTCCCTTCTTACAAATAATGTATTTACAATTTGGTTTTATTTTTAAAAATCATGTCATAAATAGAACCAGAATGATGGTCAGACTCATGACAACTGCTTCAAAGTTGCCTTCACATCCCAAGTGTTCATTCTCCTCCTTCTGTGTTTGGTAATAGGAGCTGCATTTAGACACACAATGAGGTCTGTGTTTCTCAAGTTCTTTTGCAGTTAAACATGTTTGTGAGGCTGTACTGTCTGTCTGGGGACTGCATTTCCTGGACTCTCTTGCAGCTAGGCATACCTTTGAGGCTTCACCAGAAATGGATCATCTTCTTGAAGATAAGCCATTCTACCTGATAAATGGAAAGTTGTGACATCTGTAACACCTAATGTTGGGGATTACCCAGGTGCCTATGAGGCATGAACCTCCAGACTCAGGAAAGAGGAAGAGCAGTCTTATTTTACTTAAGCCATTATTTCTCACAGAACCTTTGTTATCACACTTATCTTAAATTACACTTATCCTATAATCTTAGCTTTTAACCCAAAAGATAATACTTTTAGGAGATTAAAATGTTAAATATGTTTAAATTCTACTTAAGGGGAAATATAAGGGTACTAGGTAATTTCTTCTACATTTCTTATATATTCCAAAGACTGTGGATGGAGTGTTAGGACAATTAGTTTAAAAAAAAAAAGCCTGTGTTTGAAGCCTGCTCTACAGGAGCAGGGAAACCATGCCTAGTTCTAGTTAAGGAGCTCTCCTTAGTTAGAGAGAGCTTACTTCTGTTGTGTAACTAAATTGATACTGTAACAAGCTGCCTTCTAAATAATGGTTTATATCCATAGAGGGTTTTCTTTATTGATGATGCTCACACAGTTCTGCTAGAGTCTTCCTTCTCTCTTCCATGTGCTCTGCTTTTGTATTTGATGGTACTCTTGTGTAGAAATGGGAGACTTTTCAGTGAATATCCCAGAATGCCTGAATCCCTTTGTGTACTTGAAAAGTTCCTACATTTGAGCAAAGGAACTGAAAATCTTTGGGGCTAGAATCCACCCTGTGCCAAGTGGCTGGAGTACAGTGCTTTCTTCAGGGATCCCAACTGAGGAGCAAAACAGGGCCTGGCTTCCCAGGTGGTCCCTTTTGACAGACTGGATCTCTCCCATCATCCCACTCAGTAGACCCCAACAAAATGGAACTGGAAAGCCAAGTGAGCTACAGAGACTTCAGATCTCTGTGAGCAAGGTTCTGTGAGGGTGACTGATTACATCAAAAAGCTTCCACATTTTAAAAATACCACATTATGGTTATGATTCTGATGATGACAGTGTATTTACTACAGTGGAATGAATGCCAGCAGGTCACTTATGAATGTGACCTCATGGGCCAGAGCAGATGCAGGGCTCTTGGCTCTGTGCTAACGCAACTAGCACACCCCTGTTTTAAAGAGTCACTGGGAGCCCAAGATCATACACACTAGTTGAATGAATAAGCATAGAACTCCAGCTCTATAGGGCTTAAAATTCTGACCACCCCAATATTGCTCATTCCCTCTGAGATCAAGGTGTGTTAGAATTAGAAAGTTCCCTTGTTATAAAGTTTCCATCACCCAGAGTTCACTTAAGCCACAATTTCTCTCCACTGTGTTGAAAATTCAGGGCTCTGACAGATATCTCTTCTGAGCAAAAATAAAAGATGTTTTGTGAATGAAATATCTCTCTTTCCCTGCCACTCCCTTCCCCTCCTCATTCTCCCTTCTTCCCTCCCTCTAATTCTGTCTCTGTCTCTCTGTTTCAGTCTGCCCCCCACACGAGTTTTGAGACAAGGTCTCCCTTTGAGCCTAGATGTCACTATGTAACCCAGCTGACCTCCCTAATCCAAGAATTACTTTTTTATTGTTTGTCTGGACACAAATGTACAAAAACACTTAATGGAATCTACTACTAATTCAGATTATATTTTAAAACATAACTTCCTGTTTTAATGTTATATCCCATATCTATTAAAAGTTGTGTTTCCTTTAATTAAGGACAGGTATAGGGTATTAGACGGTCAGGTAACCTCCTTGATCTCCTGAGTACTTCAAAGGTATCAATCTACTACAAATAATACCTGCCCAGAGGAGCAGCCCGAAGTTTAAAAGAGGGGTTGTGTCTAACAAAAATGGAGCTCGTGAGTCCCTTCCTCACCTCCCATGCCAGAAAGCACCAACACAGTAGGCTTGGGTCTTACTCAAGTCCTTTCTCTTGGCCACCATTCAGGTTTGAGTGTGGACACTCCTCCAGTGTTTAGACAGTTGACCTCATTTAGTAGCACTGTTTTGGAAAGTATTGGGACTTTTGGGACATGGGCCTAGCTGGCTGACTTAGGGCCGTGGAGATGGGACGTATGGATTTCAGTATAGACACTGGACACTAGTTCTAGCCTCTTCTGGTCACTGGGGTCACTGAGATAAAACAAATTCCAGCCATTCATTTCCACTTACAGGAACTCCTCCATGTCTTCATACAGATGGTGGGCTCCACTCTCTGAAATCAGAAACCAAGGTAAATTCTTCCTTCTCTAAGTCATGGAGGCGTCTGGTCACAGTAAAGAGAAAATGAACTAATCTGGCCATTTGGAGGACAGTGTGTAATTTGAGGCAATCTTTTTCACTGAGGTCTCCTTACCTCTCCTGCTCCTAAAATGATCATTTCCACCTTTATGGTTTTCCAATGAATCTATAGACAAACCCAAATTCAAACTTTGCCACAGCATGTTGGTCTAATGAGGGCTTTAAGTCTATCTCACAAGAGCAAAGGGATTGGTTGGCCCAGAGACAGGCTGCTAAAAGGCAATCCCAGTAACTGGTGACCACGGTGACTGATCTGCATGGAAGAGAAGGATAATATCTTGTCATTCAGGGTTAAAAAGGGAAACCACCCTATGTCTTTTGAGAGAAATTTTCTTTTGGGAAGGATACCATTAAAACAAGTATTTGTATTTGACAGTTTTTTAGAAGTAATTGAATCTATGATGTTGTTATAAAAAAGAATTAAAAATGGAGGGATTAACCATTGGTCTATAAAGGTACAGTTGCAATAAATGCCTCCCGGCCAGATCTAGGAAACCATTGTTTATCTCTCGAACCTTGAGTGGATGTTAGTTAGCAGTGTTTGGTCAGAAATGGAGTTCATTTGGTTAAGTACTTGCCCAGAACAAATGAAGCCCTGGGTTTGATACCTAACATCACATAAAGCGGGCCTGCTGGATTTACTGACCAGATCCGCCCATGCTTTTTAAAGGAGGCTCTCCATTGTCTTCTCCTATGCTGCTGTGCAGTTAATAATTCTTATTGTGTCCTTATCATGGGAGCCCACTTCTGCCATCCTCGCACTCTAAGCCTCACAGCAAGTACAGAGCCAGCCTAGGCTACATGAACCTCTATCTCAAATATATAAATAAGTGTGTGTGTGTGTGTGTGTGTGTGTGTGTGTGTGTGTGAAGCAATTTATATGTTATGAATATTTACACAGGCCAGTCATTCTGTTTTAAAGGCTTGATATTCTGACTTACATAGCTCTTTTCTGACCAGAACTCCCTAGTGTTCCAAGATTCGTTCTGCAGTGGACTATCCTTCCTGCCCACAGGAGCTACTCCTGGGATTCCTCACATCTCTGAAAGAGGGGGTGGGGAGGGGCAGCATTGCCATGATCGGAATGTCAAAGCAAGGTGTGGGCAACTTTGTAGGTCAGTAGCTAGAAGACCTGCATTTTTTTCTCTGTCTGGTGATGTCATGGTGGGTATGACTCCAAACTTTTCTTTGCCTTTAATAGAAAGGTGTGGTCATGTCTCTATACCCAGCAGGGCCTGCCTAGCTGGAGAGATGGCTCTGCAGTTATGAACACATACTTGGTGTCTCACAACCTCCTGTTACTCCAGGTTTCAGGGGCCCATCAACCCCCACAGGCAGCTGTGTGCATGCACGTGTGTGTGCACACACACATAAACATAAATTAAAAAAATTTAAATCTTGTTAGAATTATAGCTCCCAGTTGTATTGGTTACTTTTCTGCTGCTATGAGAAAATATCATGACCATGGCACATTATAGAAGAAAGAGTTCATTTGCACTATAGGCCCAGAGTCTGTCATGGTGGAGAATGGGCTGTGGGCTGTAAGAGCCCATCTCGAATTGTAAGTAGGAAGCAGAGAGAACACATAGGCAATGCATAGGGTGTTGAAACTTCTCGGCCCAGTCTCCAGTCACATACTTTCTTCAGCAAGGCCACACCTACACCAACCCAACCAACACCCCCAACTCTGAGGGACACATCTTTCAAAGCACCACACCAGTCTCTCAGCACTTGCATTCAGGTGGCATCCATAAGGACAATTAGGTGACTGACATGTCTCTTTGTGCCTCAGACAAGTGTTAGATCTGTGACCAACTGTAGCACTATCTAGATGCCAGATGCGCCCCTCTCTTGCTAATCAGCATGGAGGGATGTTGGCAGCTAGTGGGATTGCCTTGGGGGTTTTAGGAATAAATGGGAATAATTAACTGCATAGCAGCACAGGGAAAGACAAGGGATGAGCTAGACCCCCTAAAATGGCTCTGGAGAGTAAAGCTGGCCCATTACTCTGCTTCCGTGGAGCTCTTTGCGACAAGCTATATCTGAAGGTGTCGCTACAGTAGGAACTGTGGTGGGCAGCAACCAGAGTGTCTGTCCCTTTACTGCAGATTTACTGCAGATAGCCTTGATCTGCTCATGCTATAGCTGATCTTCCAAAGAACTCATACAGCCTTCGTGTCTGGATATGGTAGAATCTATGTAGAGCGGTTGAAGGACTGCGAGTTCAAGGATAACCTGGGCAACAGGGGAGACTCTGTCTCATAGTCCATGACTGCTTGAGAATGCTGCTCCGTGGCAGAGGCTTGGTTCAACACGTGGAGAGTCTTAGGCTCTGCCCCAGGTCACAACAGAGCAAAGTGGGAAGAAAGAACTCATTTTCATTATTATCCCATGAAGTACAGAACAGCCCAGAAGCAAGGCCTAGCTCACTCGAGGCAAGGTAAGTAACTAACCGCTTACGTCAGGACTCAGATCTACTTTTGCCTGATTTAAGAGTTTGTGTATTCAAACAAATGTAGAATCGTCTCAGAGTCCCCACCTTCAGACACTCCGTTCTGAGGGATAGAAAAGTTGCCATTTTTTTTTCAGGTGAGAATGGCCGCTACTGAAGAGCAGGTGCTTAATTCCTAATGAGAACCATGGAAGTCGGTAGCTCGGCCTCGCCGGTGCAAGCTGCAGATGACCAGGCTTACTGGAGAGTGGGCCACCAAGAGGAAGACAACCCAGGGAGAAAACAGAAGTGCTCGGTTGATTTATTGTGGTAGATACCCATGTCCAGACAATACATTCCAGCAACCCAGTGGTAGAAGGAGCCCCGTGCTAAGGAGATGCCCCAATGTGTGGGACTGAGTAGACTTTTTTGAAGCATCTGTCACCAGGCATTAAATCACTCAGCAGTGAGATGGGGACCATTTCTTATCTATGGCTACCAGTTATGAAGTGGTAGAAGTTGAACAAAACCCTTCAGAATTATCCACGAAACTCAGTGATCATTTGGCATTCCCTTTACATATATGTTCCAGAAGAATAAAAGCTAACACTCCTAAACTCATGAACATTAAGTGTCATATTAACCAAGTTTGTGATAGCTACAGGCCAGGTACAGTATCTGAAGAGAAGGACTGTCTTGGCAGCCTAAATTTAGAACTCTAAACACAGTACCAGAAAATTTACCAGCTACCAGCAAGGGCGCACCTGACAATTGTTGCTAAAGGCATCTTGCTCAACTCCATGGTTCTGAAAGCCAAGACAGACTTCGCCCAAAAAGCAATTTTCTGGGGCTCATATAAGTATTTCTTTACTTAAGTGCGTTGAGGAGTTTCATTTGGAGAAATATAAATCAGTTACCGTATTTGAAACCATCCATGTTTCCTCTAATGGTGTTTACTAAATCTGAAAGGCATTTATTTAAAATAAGTAGAGGAACTTGTACATTGATTGAACTGTCTGTCTCTCGGGTAGATTGTGGAAGAGCAATTTAGCACAGAGTTGAAGAGAGCATCAATTAAACACAGAGATAGGCTGAGTCAGGCGTTCATCAGACAAGATGGGATTAAAGACAGGTTTAAAAAAAATGCAAGCCCCCAGCCTATGCAAAAACCGGCACCGTAATGTAATGAAAGCGTAAAAGCAAAGCCACTGAGAAGGAATGAAGCCCTTACCTGGCGGGCTCACCTGAGAAGAGTGGCAAATTCCTGCGCCAGGCAGGGGCTCACAGTGAGTAGTGCCCAGTGACGCCCTGTGTGGGTCTGTGAAGCCAAAACAAACAAACAAACAAGCAAACAAACAACAAAATCAATAGGTTGCAAGCACTCCACAGATATCCAACCCTTCTGAATTCTACAGTCCTCAGGGGTCCAAATCACACGAGCACAGACCTCCAAGTGGTGAAACAGCGAGGCCTGGACATAGGAAGAGCTGCCTTTCATTGTTGCTCATGGCCTGGAGATCAAAACCATCCCACTTAAAGTACTGTACACGCCAAACCCACATTTTTTTAAAATTCTTTTTAAAGTGTTGCCATCTACAAGGCACAACCTCCCAACTCATATTTTAATAACCGAACAATGGAGGAGAAGTGTTTGACAGAGGGGTGATCTCCCACTGCTCCAACACTGCACAAGAAGCTTAAACATATCATCACCCGGCAAACTCGCTGGATGGTGAAAGCAAAGGGCCAGCCAGTCCTTCAGCACAAAGACTATAGCTTCCACCTACACAGAAGTCACTATCCCACCCTTACAGGCCAAGCTGTCCTAAGCAACTGACAAGCTCGACAAAAATTAGGACTCCAATCAGTTCTCTGCTGAGATCTAATTTAGGCAGTGCTCAGTTTGCACGGTTCGGGTCGATCAAATTCAAAGATGGGATTCGATTCATATTTCAGTAATGAAGATCAGGACTGGGAACTGATATATTGAAAGCTGTATTTTCCATTTCTTCTCTACATAAAATATTCATGGATCCCATGTTCTACAGTGTACTCTGACAGTGTAGCAGCTGCCAAAAAACCTGGTACCTGAGGCCACTTTTACATCAATAAATTATCGAAGGTTACATCTGTAGCAAGATAGCTTTATTGGGCCATGCAAATAATACCAAGTGCATTACACAATTCTCCCAGCTTTTGTTCCCTCAAGAAAGGACTATGGTTACATGAAGTGCTACAAAGCATGCTGGGAAACTTTGGCCAATTGGCAAGATACGAGGAGGAAGAATTTATCCCTGCTCTAACTGAGGTGGCAAAAAACATCAGCTCTCATGAGCTGAGGGATTGTGGAGACTTCTATGAAACTCTATAACTCATTCCATTCCCCTATAGACTCCTACTGCACTCCATAAACAGGCCGTGTCTTGCCACACGGAGACAGTCATTAATACAATTTAGGAAGCTCCTCCAGAACACCCAAGTTTTGGATTGGTCACAAGCAGAGTCTGAGACATCTCTGTCACTTTGAAAGATGTGGCTTAGTTGGTAGAGTGCCTGTCCATCATTGCAGAAAGCCCTGGATTCAGTTCTCAGAGCTGCACAAAAACCAGGCATACTGCCAGATATCTGTAATCCTAGCACTCAGGAAGAAGAGGCAAAAGGTTCAGAAGTTCAACATCACACTTGGCTGTGTAGTGAGATTAGGGCTAGCCTGTGCTATACAAGATTATCTTAATAACAGCAAGAAAGGAAGATTGACTGAATGTGGAAAGCCTATCTTCTGAATTTTTTAAGAAGTTTATTTCACAGGCTAAATATCTATTACTTCGCTATTCTTTCTCTCCCTGCATCTCTAAATTCCACATCTCTCTTCCTGCCCACAGGACAATTATGAACATATGAGGCACACCCTCAACAGAGCCAAGAAGCCTCTACGAATAACATGGTGCTAAAAACTCCATGTTGTGAAGATCTTTCACTAGCAATTCCTGTTTTGTTTCTAAGCTACAACATTATAGAACTAGAGTACAGGTGGACAACCTTGCACTAAAGGCCTTGGAAATCTTTGCTGTGTATCCTGGGATTCCCACCTGGCTTTGGAGCACAGCACCTACCGATGGGGATGCCTGTTAAATATAAGAAAGACAGAGAGATTGGAAAGCGATTTCCTGATTTCTCCAACAAGGCAGTGCCTCTGCTGAGCGCCAAACTGCGAGCCCAAAAGTCTCCCACAAAGCAAAGACCAATAAAAAACAACCTTAATTCACTGACTTTTTTTAAAACCAACCTTTTAAAAAATTAGTAGTGAAATGTATCAGTCTACAGATTGCCACATAGAATTCTAGCCTTTTTTTTTTAAACAGTGTCTAATCCTTACAAATGAAACGTTTTAAACATGGCTTACAGATGTTGAAATTGCCACAGAGAGATTAGGACGTGCCTGTGTCTACAAGTCTGGGTGAATTGAGTCCAGTCCAGTCAGGCTTCAAGGCCCTCCCTCTCCACCATATCTCACTCCCTCCACTGTAGCACACTTCACTGGGTTTCTGGATCTGCACAGAGACATAATCATCCAACCGACCCTCTGTCTGATTCTAGCACCCACCAATGACCTTTCTTGATGAACATTGTCCGACTCCACCCAGGACAGTGCACAGCAAACACTCTTAATCATGAAAAACATCCTTCCAGTTTCAGAAAACAGAACCCACCAATACCTGCCCCCTTGACGTTCCTATTTAGAAAGCATGAATACTTTGGTCACACTGGCACCTCAGTGAGACCCTTGCCATGACAGAGTTGTAGAAAGCAGTTGGCTGACTACCACAGGGTCACCCAGCATCTGACTTTGGGTGACAGGACCCACTGGCATCTTTCCTGATAGAAGTAGTGATGTCTTTGGGGGCCAGGGTCTGCTATGACACTGAGAAATGTCTGAGGCTCTGTGGAACTGGTGAACAGACAAAAGACACCCACTTGTCAGGAGCTGAGTATCCATTTGTTCACAAGATAGCATCTTGGAATGATTGGGTGTGTACCATGAATGGCTCTGTCCTCCAGCGGGACACCAAATCTCCTTGCTTAACTTCTGAGTCCAGCGCTGTGGTCGTTCCCGTGGGTCAGATGTCCGAGCAGCAGGAATTGGAATACACCTCCTAAGGCAGTATGGCTGCATGCTAACAAAGCTTTTCTCATAGCACATCTCCCCGTTTGCTGCCAACTTGTCCAACATTTGACTTATGGGAAAATGGCAGTCCATTGGCCAGGTTCATTAGGGAGAAATGTTTCAACAGTTCAATTTAACAACCTGGAATGTCCTTTGGAGAAGGCCAAATTAATGTGATTTCTACCTTAAGAAGCTTAGAAATGTAGCCACTGCTAACTCAGTAATTACATTGTACTGCCAGCAACAATTCAATATTTTTTTTTCTTCTCGCCCGAGGGTTACAACACATTTGCACTGTGGGGAAGCTTTTTCTCTTTACATCTCGAAACTGTACCACAAACTCTTCCTTTATTCATAACAGCGAGATCTCCAGCTGAGATAGGCACTTTTGTATCGCTCTAGATGACAGCTTTCTGTGTTCTTTCCAGGCACAGGGGGTTTAATAAACATATCTGGCAGGCCTTCCATAGCTGGAGGGCCTGGGATGACACTGTGTGCAAACAGTATGCTTGCGCTGGAGGGAAACAAGTTTATTCAATTATTCAATTAATAGATTACAGTCAAGATACTTGTTATCCTACAACAAAAACTGAGGCAAGAACTCTAAGAATTAGTAGGCCCCAGGATTAGCAACAGCAGGCAATGTGGCATATGCGGATCCTAGTGTCTGGGACGTGCATGAAGATAGATCTACCATCCACGTAAAGACGTACACACTCTTGTGTGCTCCAAGAGGAGCAGTCCAGACCCTGGAGGCACAGGAGGCATTAAACACTCATGAAAAATCCTAGTAGGGTGTAGTTTGAGTTTGGGTCTTGGCATGCGTGAGAAGGTTATGGGAAGGCAGGTGCAAAGCAGGACAGCTTTCTGAGAGTCCCAGAGAATAGCATTCCTTGAAAGTCCCCCTGCAAGCTGAGCATTTGGGGAAGGTTTCTTGAGTAGCCACCTTTCTGCTCCAGGGAATAGGTTTTCTTGGTGCAAACGTTTTACAATGGTCATTGTTTCAGAACACCTCACCTAAGTAACTCTTGGAGTTACTTAGATATGTTGGAATAAGCGTAAATGCAAAGTGGGGGCTCTGTTGTGGGATGCTGACATAACGTTGAGTTTTCAGTGAGTAGCTTTTCATAGACATTACCCCTAAGAGAGTGGAATGAGAGGTTGGGAAATTATTGGGAGAAAACCAAAAGGGATTGTGCTAGTTTGAGGAATTCTCATAAGTGCTATGCTCAATAGGAGTCACTGGAGGTTTATGGAGAGTCGGTCCGCTTTCCACGGATTTTACTTAGAAATTTGGAGGCAGGGTTGATATACCTTTCTAGTGTACCAGAAGCCCCATGCGTGGTGTGACTAGCCTTCTAGGAAACACAAAGTAGCTATTTGCAATACAAACTTGTAGGGAGCAGTTCTTTTTATGTTCCTTTATGGAACAATTATTTTGAAATTATTCTGCCCTTTAGGACTACATAATCCTCATTGACTCTGGACCTTAGCTTCAAGATAACAACAGGAAGAGCTTCTTTTTACTGGTCATCATGTGGTACCAACAAAACCATCTTCACTTTCTTGATTGAGAAGTCATGCCAAAGAAAGTGTTGGAAAGTTTTTCCAAGGGATAAGTTAGGAAATATATGTCCAAATAATGGAAACTCTTGGTCCTTTCAAGAGATATTGGGAAGAATTCTTGGCATTTCTAAGCCTTGCCTGTGTGAGAATTGGCCAACTGGGAGAGTAGACCATTTTCCCAGTGAGCAGGTGGTCATATGGAGTCAAGCAGATGGTGTCTTTTAGATACTAAGGAATCTAGCCAAGGCAAGAGCCTGGAGTTGAACATTAAATCCCCCATTCTCAACAGCAGGATGTTCTTCAGTTCATGGTGTCTCCCAACAGATGAATAGAGTAATGTCTGTCACTGGTGACATGGCTCTTCCTGATGAGGTCACTGATGCATATCCAGTGCCCATCTCAGCCTCTGTCCAGTCCTGAGACAGCCTAGGTCAGGGCAAGCTTTGTTCTATCCAGAGGCCAGCTCTGAGTGAGAGGGTGCGGTCCTTTGGATAAGGCTGCAGGTACCTTTTTCAAGCAATCATTCATGCTCTGATTTAAGCTAAGTTCATGTCTGCAGGATGAAGGTCATGACTAAAAGTGTACACACAAAGAGCTGAACCTTAAGGGACAATTTATTGAATAAACTAGTCAGAAATAAGGAGAAACATATCTGAAGAGCTAGAGCTGCCCAGAACAAAGGGGGAAGTGAGGGGGAAGTTTGAAGCATTCCTGGGACCAGAGCCTGTTACCCTGGCTGTTGCTTCAGGCCAAGGTTACCAGGTGGTCCATTGATTTCGAAGGGACAGAGGCAGAAGGAAGAGGACAGGGCCCAGGTGACCAGCTGGTGAGATCTGAAACTGGTCTTGTTACCATGGATCTACTGTCCGCTTTGCCTCCTGAGAGTCCAGGCTCACATCTGGCCTCTGGGCTGGAGCCTTTTCTGGTCTTTATTTCCTTGGCTAAAGCTGCTGCTTCTGTTTCCTCAAAAACAAGACTCGATCGTGGATCCTGGATCCTGGAGTCTTAGCTGGAGCCTGGGTGATCCCCTTCTTCCTAAGGGCTCTGATGTGCAAATTTCTTCTGGGCATCTTGTTAAACTGATTTCCTAAAAGTGTGATGTCACCCAACTGACTTTCAGTGTCAACCGTCCACTAGACTTGTTTGTGACTTCCGTCCACTTGACTGGTCCTACACTGGCTCTTGGTCATATGGTAGCTTAGTGCATGGTAGGTGTGGGCCACACTGAGCCCTGCTGGAGGTAGTCTAACAGCAGCTTAGCTCTCTGCATCCCTTCCCACTGCTGCTGCTCTCCAACCTTGTCTTCTGTAGACAGCGGGCAAAGGGCCGGTCTTCCTGGAACCTGAAATTGCCCTATCGAGGACAGAATTCCCCCGATGCCGTGGGTTGCTCCTGTATAATAATTATAGCCAGCATAGTCCCTACCCTCAGAGAACCTTCAAGAATCAATTCCCCAAGGGGAGGACTCTGAGATCACAGACCACAAATGATGAGTGCTTTAGAAACTTCACAAGACTATATAATTGATGGTATTAGAGGTAGCAGAGGGCGAAATTGATGTGCCTGAAAGACAAGGACCATAGCCCCTCAGCTCTACCAAGGACCGAGGAAAGGAGTTGCCGTTACTCTTGTTCACAGATGAAGCCATTAAGCCTTAGGAGGGTTCAGGACTGCCCAAGTCACCCAACCCATGCATGGCACAAATGAGATATCAGTCTAGTTCTACCTGCTTCTAAGGCTGGCCACTGTTTTAGGCAAGACTGTTTCTGGGTACCTAACCAGCATTGCAGAGACTTAGAAACAAGCAACTGTGGGTCTGAGAATGTCTAAGAAGATGCTATTCTCGTGTTCGTGTTGACCTCAAAAGCAGTGTTGCAAAAATGAAGGTCAGCATGATGGAGTCTTCATGAGTTCTCAGAAGAAAGGGGACTCAAGATGGACTGTTAAAAAGTCGGCAGATAGCCAGGCATTGTGGTGCATGCCCTTAATCCCAGCCCTAGGGAGGCAATGGCAGGCAAATCTCTGTGAGTGCGAGGCCAGCCTGGTCTACACATCGAGTCCAGGACAGTCAGAGCTACTTATACCCAGAAACCCTGTCTTGGAAAACCAAAAACCAAAAATCAAGCAAACAAAACAAAACAAACAAACCAAAAAGAATAGGCAGATATTAGGGAAGAGCCCTGTGAGTGGAAGAAGGCCTGTGACGCTGTTCTGGGTGGTTTGGATGGAACAGGAAAGCAGAGGAACATCTAAAGCCAAGGCAGAGATTTGGATATCACAGGGAATAGGGAAGCAGATTGATATAACCTTTGCCTTTTATGTTTTCTTCTCACCTCAGGGAGGGAAGATTGCAACCAGCTCGTGCACATCTCAAAACCTCTCCCATCATATAAAATCTGGCTAGTTACTCATAGACTGAAGTGTGGACTGCTTCTCACATTGAGGTCATGAAGGAGATAATGTTATAAATTTGATATTTTACACACTGCATTGCTGAAGCTGATGGTCATCTTCCAAATCAACTTTCACCCATACCTATGGTTTTTGTTGACAAAAATTGGTCTTAAGTCCTTAGGTGTCTCTGCCTTCCTTTAATTCTGAAGTAATGTGTGACTCTTACAGCTAAATCCGTGTCAAAATTGGAGAAAGCTGAAGGAGGCAGAGGTACCAGGAGACAACCTGTTGAGTTGCACATTAGCTGATAAGATTAGAGGTTCAATCTCATCACTCGCAGAATGATTGAGAGATGCGATCCGTCACTAAAGAAATCACTTTACCTTCTGTGAAATGATTTTTATCTCTGGCTTTTAGAAACAAAGGAAAGAATGAGATCATTTTTGAAACTCTTTCTAGTTATAGCCCTGTGTCTTCTGCTGGGGTAGCCATGGCAGAATTCAACCAGCTAGGTGATTGAAACAATGAAAAAGTTCTGGAGTGCGGAAGTTCAAAATGTATCTGTTGACAAGTCCACCTTCTCCTTGGCCTACAGATGAAGGGTTCTCAAGGTTATTTTTTTCCTGAGATCTTTAATCCATCTTCATCTTTTTGTAAGGACAACAGACCTATGGGATTGGGGCTTCCTATATGATTTCCATTTTACTCTAACTATCTTTTTAGAGTTCCTGTCTCTGAACGCAGTCCTAATGAAGGCTAGAAGTTTAACGTATACATTTTGGAGATCAGTTCAGCCCATTAGAAGTCCAAACACCATGTTAATGGAGATATCACATCAAATATCTCAACACTATTTAAAACTCATAGGTGTTCAAGACAAGGGGATTTCCCTCAGTCACCTTGTAGCAAAGGGGGGGAACCAAGGGAGGAGGTGTGCCTGGAGCAAAGGTCTGAAGGATGTAAGGCTCATGGACTGACTTCCGATGCTGTCTTCTTCTCACGTGACCTAGAGAGAATAACTTTATTTATCTATATGTCGATATTCTTATCTCTTACAAGAGGAGACTTAAGAGTAATGACCAGCAGAGGAGTTGTTTCTAACGCCAGCCCCTCAGATCTACCTCATGCAGAATTTAGTCCCTCCAAGGCTACACATCCTGAGATGAGGAAGGCTGTAAACAGGGGCTACACCAGGAAATTAATTTGGCTACAGAATAAATATTTGCATTTTGTCTGATCACAGATTGAGCTGAGCTCTGAGACTATCAAAATGAGTCAGTACCTGAATCTCCGGAGTTGATATTAAAGAGATAAATGCCACTTTATTTGTTGATGTGCACAGTCTAAGTAAGAGCCCTTTACTTCCTACTGTGAAGGCAAATTTAAGAGATTTAGGAAATAAATGTGTGCCATACATGCTTCTTTTTGGAAGGCAGATGTCATCTGCTTAGCAGAGTCTATCTCTCATTAACAGACTGCTCATCTGGAAAGGTTTCCCTTCTGCATGTGGTAGCCACAGGTGTCGCGAGTAATTGGTGATGAAATTGCTAGCAGAAGTTTCAGGTATAAAGGAATGAAGGAAAATACTAGTGATACCCCATGGGTGTCAGGCTGACTGTGCAGCCAATCCTCGAGTGGGAAAGAGCACCATCCTTGGAAGACAAGGGAATAGAAAGAGTGCAAATAGAGAGAAAAATACATTTTCAGATAAAATGATAGCCTATTCTTCTCAAAATGCATTAAGCTTAAGGTTCCGTTGAAATAGTCTCACTATGTAAAACTTAGCAAATTAACTTGTTTAATGTTACACTTGCCCTCAAATGAGTAGCCTGGCAACCCAGTGTTCCTGTAGCTGCAGATGTTATTCCAAGTTGCTATAATGTATAGCTTAATGTACACACTTCATGGCACATCCTTAATATCGGTTTATGAAATCATATATGAAATTGGATCCTCTGACTTAGCTCCAAAAAATAACATGGACCCCAGAAGAATCTCCATCCATATTCCTGGCCATTCATTCACTGACCCAACCAACAAACCCTAGGCCCATTCTGGGCCAAGTGATCCATAATAATGAATAATAAGTAAGGACACAAGCAAATCCTAGGTCATCATTGACAAGAGGATTGAGGTACATATTAGTCAGGTCCTCTAGAGTAACAAGACTAATGGAATGGGGTGTGTGTGTGGGAGAGAGAGAGAGAGAGAGAGAGAGAGAGAGAGAGAGAGAGAGAGAGAGAGAGAGAGAGAGAGAGAGACTTGTACGCTCTTGTTTAGCTAGTTCAACAATGGCTGAATCCAGTGATTGTTTAGTCCATAAGTCTGGATGTCGCATCAGGTCTTAAGTCTGTATTGGAATCCCAAAGCAGTAGGTTCCAATACCCATGAATCGAGAGTGAGGGCAAGCAGGCAAAGAGCAAAAGCTTCCTTCTTCCCTGCCTTGGATGTAGGCTGGAAGCAGAAGCTGTGGCCCAGATTAAAGGTGAATCTTCCCACCTCAAAAGATCCGGATTAAATCTTGATCTTCCCACATCAAATGATTGAATTAAGAAAAATCTCTCATGCACGTACCCAACCACTTGGGTTTTTAGTTAATTCGAGATGTGGTCAAGCTGACAACCAAGCATAGCTGTCACAAGCACAGAGGACATAAAGGGATCATGTGATAGATCAGCCACTCTCAGAGTATAGTCCTGACTGACTTAGAAATATACCATCCTGAGTTCCACCTCAAATCTACTGACTCAGATTCAGAAACAGCCCATTTGAGTAAGTTCTCTGGGAGACCTGAGACACAGAAAGGCTTGTCCTGTGATAGGTCAGGCTACGCAGGGATGAGAGAGAGCCTGAGAGCTGGGAAGGGGCTTGACAGGGATGTGTTTGAGGCAGTTTCCATGCAGCAGGAATAATACAGAAAAGCCTAGTGAGTTTGAGATGCTGAACAACGACATGAAGAAAGACAAGCGGCATGAAATGAGGCTGACAAGGCAGGCAGGACAGACGGTTGTGTCTTAAAGAGACAGCATCAGCTAATACTCATGCAGGACAGGCAGTTGTGTCTTAAATATCGGGGGTCACATGAGTCAGCCAATACAGAGACAAGAATCTGTACCCACGGTTCCTCTTGACATAAGAAAAGATGAGGATTCCCCCTAAACATGACCCTTTATATCTCTCCATTCATTTTTCCTGCTTTTACACGGAGTCACACAACAGTTCTATGACTGGATGAGTCTCCTCTGTAGGTACTCAATAACAAGACAAATAACAACAGGACTATGCATTGCCTGTGACTGTCTCTGCCTGAGTGTCTGGCCTATGGCCTGCTTCTGGCTGTAAGAATACAGCAGAGGTAAAGGGTTGGGTGCAATTGCACATATACAACTCATTTGCTTGGTATTTTGGAAGAGGCAAACTGCCAAGGTGGGAGATTTTAGATAGATGGAAAAGTACTGTGTGTGGCCTTGGGCCAAAAGTCAGAAGCTGGAGGCCTGGAGCCTGCAGCCTGCAAGGAAGTAAATGCTGCTGGCAAGCAAGCAAGCCTAGGGATAGATGCTTCCCAAGATATGTCTTCAGTGACACTCTAACCTTGATCCAACTCTGACACCTTTGACCTGGAGGATCATAGCCCCAGCTAAACTCCAGCTGGATCTTCCTAGTCCCCAGCCAGCACTGCAAAGAAGCTAAAGATGCCAAGTTCATGTGTATGTTAGGATCCCAGAGAAACAAACCAAGAGAATCCTGCAGTGGGATGTAATCTCACACATGTAATCTCAGCTGCTTTGCAGGCTGAGACAGGAAGAGTGAAAGCTGCAACCCCTAGCCAGGCTTCCATAGAGAGCCTTGGTCGGAAAAATAATGCAAACAATATTAGATCAATTCTAGAAACCGATTCTTGTTCTTATGGACAGCTTCACAACTGGCCACTGGAGAACTACAGAACTACACAACTCAGTGGTACAATTCAGTGCGAGTCCAAAGATGAGAACTGGTGGGTGGGTTCAGTGGTATCGGTCCTAACAGAGTCTGAAGGCCATAGAATTGGGTGTGTAAGGGTGGGGTGCTGCTGGAGGGAGTCCCAGAGTGAAGACACCTCAGAAACAAGGGCGCCAAAGTCTTCAGGGAGAGTATAGTGTGTATCCCCACTCACAAAGTCAATGGTCTGGCACTTCCTCCACCTTTCTGTTCTGTTGGGCTTCCAGTGGACAACCTGTTCATCCAGGTGAAGGCAGCTCTTCTTCCCCCCATTCTATTGAGTTAAAGGCTGCTTCTCTAAGCCACATTCACAGACATGCGAGATCTATGCTTTCTCAGCTGTCAGAACCTGCCTTCACCCAGTTTGATGCACAAATCAACCATGGCCACTGTGACAAGGTCTGGAGGAAATGAGTAGAGGAGAGGAAGGGACCAGTGTTGTGACTTGTAAAAGTAAAATGGTCTGTGCCATGAAAGCATAGTAATGAATTTTAATAAGTAAAAAAGAGAAACTGTCATGTAGTTTGAGACATGGGACAACTTTGTGGGATTGACACGGGAGGATCTCCATAAAGCTGACAGTCCATCTAAATAAGGCTTCCCATCACTTGCCCTGTGGATCTATAACCTCCCTCAAAGCCTGTAGTACCAAGGTACTCCCCTGCCTCCTGGCTTCCATTCCCATTTTTGCTACAACAAATCACCACAAATTTGCTATCTTGCAGCTTCTTGGGTCAGAGGTTAGAGGTCTGTATGGGTCTCTCTGGAATAAAATCACTTAGAGCAGGACTTCGGGCATGGCAAGATTCTGTTGTCAAGGTCTGCCCCTCCCATTATTGGGGATCCTAGAACTTGTTACAGACCTTTTTAAGGCTTTCAAAAGGTAGGGGGGTGTCCTTTGTGAAAACACAGAGAGGGGGGGAGGTGCGGATATAGGTAGTGATAGCAGGAGGCAAAGAGGTCAGGCGGTGGAGACACTGGGTGTTGATTCAGGAGGTAACAGGTATCTGCTAAGGGAGCTGAGGCATCCCTTGAATGTTATCTTCCTGTGTTAAATTCATGGGAGAGGCTTTATATTCAACAATCTTAAGACTTAAGGCAGTCATCAAAAAGTGGCTAGGCCCAAATCCAATATGGCTCCATGCATCTCCCCCATTTTTCTTTTATAAAAGACCATAAGGTGGAAGTAGTGGTCTGAGAGAAATCAGACATGCCTCACAGAGTGCCCAGCTCGGCCATGGCGAGCCACTCTTGCAGTTAGGACTGTACCCCAATGGCTAGGAATGAACTTATGCTGTAACACACCGTTCTGGGCTATACGTGTGTGTTTATTGGGGGAGAAACTGGGCAGAGGAGCATTTGACCGGCCCGCACGTTTAAACGGGGTGTAGCCACCTCTGTCTTAGGATCGACCTCTCGAACCCCAGCCTATCTGACATAGGATCACCTTGTCGCCCTCAAGGGTCCGTGTCTAGATTGGTCAAGGGTCAGAGGAAGTTGCCCGTCGCTGAGGAAAACTACCTCAGGTCATCTTCTCATTCCTCTAACTTGAGCCCAGGTGCGAAAGAGTAGGAGCCAGATGGCATTAATATAAGAGATTGTGGAAATTGAGCCTCTCCTGATAAGTAGTGGGCACCTAATCTAGTTAGATGTCTTATTGGTTCTCCTCAGCATGTGAAAAGAAGCACAAGGGCCGTTGTTGAGCAGCTCCTGTAATAAAATTTAGAATTCCCAATAGTAAACAACTACTCCTGAAAGTTCACCCATTGTGTTTGCCTAACAATAGATTGGGGGGCAGGTAACTCCAGACACTGCAGACACAATGGCTGTAGCAGTAATGGCTGCTACAATAGCAGCGAAAGTGTCAAGGTCTTTCCCAGGACAGTTCAGGATCAGTCATTCTTCTCTGGAACAACCAGCAGGCAATGGAACCATGTCTGAGATCTGCAGAACCAAGGCAGAGTAGAGTTCCCCAGTCCACAGCAGCTTCCAGCAAGCAGCAGTGCACAGAGGGTCGGAGAGCAGGCCGAGGTGGGATGGGACACAATGACTGCAGCAACGTCAGAATTTCTGTGATGACAAAAGATGAGTGGGAATCCTCCATATTCCTCCAAGGACACAGGAATGACTCCAGGGACCCGAACCAGGAGAGCTGAATCTTCATGCTCCCAGGATCAGCAAGTCTCACCAGCCACTCAGGCAGCTGGCACACTCCTGTAGCATCCTGTAGAAAAAACACAAAGATTCCCTCTTCCCCATATAAAATATCTGAACAGGATCATGTCAATATGTGGATCTTTCTATTTCACCTAGGCAGAAGTATGCCTAGTTGTACGGTGCCATAAACCTTGGCATCCAAATTTTAAAATTGGAAATAAAAGGAGTATTATTAAATAATTGTATAGCATACAGGGATAACTCCCCCTTTTTATTTATTAAGATATAGTTAAGATATTATTTATTAAGATAAGTCCTTCGAGGATTAAATTGAGGACACTGAGCACTTGTATTTATAAATTGACTTGTATATCAAATTATTGTCTCCAGCATTATTGTTTTGGATATATAAAGAATGAGATTTTTTTGACTAACTGTTCCTATGTAAGGCCTATAACATGCCTGGTATCATTGTCCTCCCTTGTTAAGGGGTCTAGGCAATCCAGTTTGAGTTCTTAAATGGCCTATAAAGGAACAGTACTTAGTGCTCTTAACCACTAAGCCATCTCTCTAGCACCTCACCAGCTTTATTTATTTAAACATAAGCATCTAGATTCAGTCATATTAGACATCCCTGAGCTGGCAAGGTGAGGATGGGAGTTGAAAGTAAGCAAATGGAGTCTTTTTTTTTTATATCAACTCTATTACCATTTTTAAAGTTAGGTATGAGCCTAAGGTCTAATTTAGTTGTCTGAGCCAGAGCACTGAAAGGACAGTGAGTTGTCAGACATTCACACTGAAAACATCACTCACTGATTTTAAGTAGAAAACTTGTCTCTAGTAAAGTATTAAGTAATTGTAAAATTTGAGGGCTAGTAGTATCTAAAAAAAAGGAAAACTATTTAATCAACTGTAAACCATAAGCCATACATTGGCTATCAGTATATGACTTAAAAGCTTGATTTTTTTTTTAAATTTTAAAAACAGTGGCTACAGCACGTAATTTAATAATCTGTGTTGAAGCAGCAGAAACTCAAGAGAATAAACAAGTGATCTAATCATATATGTAGCCTTTTCATTAGATGAACCACCTATAAATACACAAAGTGCATTTCCTATGGGTTGTATGTACAAATCTATAGTAAATATAAAAGCATGTAAAGAGTAAAATTATCAATTTTGTCTGAAAAATTTGTATAAGTAATAGGCCAAATATCAGTATTTTGTAATAACCAATTTAACTGTTGTTTGGAATAAGATATGTTTTACCAGGTTTCTTTTTAAAATACTTCCATGACTCTAGTCCACAACTCTGTACTAACACAGCTGAAGCTTTATCTCCAATGTGCATAACAAAGACCTAAGTCCTCTGGTAGGGTGAGGTACTTAGCCAATTAACATATCCTTAGAAGCTTAAAATTAGCTTCAAATATTCTTTTCTGGAGTAGTGCAACAGCTACTCCCCAAATATTAAAGCTCATTTTGAGAGCAAAGATTTGTAGTAAAAATTTCCATATACACTGAAAGATTAAAAGTTCTAACTTTTTACATTGAAGAAGCGACAAAATTACATAATATAAGGCTATTAGCCATTTTTTTTGTAAAATTTTTAATGATATCACTTTATGGGCTCTCTAAAATTATAAGCAAGCTCACGAAATGAAAACTCATAATGGCTTTAACAAATTGTATAAAAACAATCCTCTAAATCTATCTTGAAATGACAGTTGGAATAAGCAAACTGGCTGTAATGTTCTCACAAGTTCTAAAACCTCATCAATCTTTTGTAAGTCTTGTAACAATCTCTACTTGTTTGATTTTATTTTTTTTCTTTTTTTTTCCGTGTCAAGCCAGAAGAGGAAAAGGCCTCTGGTTTCTTTATGGACCAAACTATATATCTGAAGTATAGCACTTAGCAGGTATCCGTGAAGCACAGTGGGGAACCCTGGCTGAGACTTCGGTAACAAAGGACAGACTATGTGGCCTGAATAAGTTAGGGAAATAACCAGGAAGGCCAGCCTAATTCTGACTCAGGTGAGAAGTACCTGGCCAGACTGTCAGTTGGGAACAAAAGGCTTCCACATGCAAGGGCAGGGCTCAGCAGGGGTCAAACCTTGCTGGAGACCCAGAAGGGTCTTGTTGGCTGAAAACATTCCATGAATGTAAACTTCTTGTGCCATAAATTACAGGGAGAGGCTTTTGATCCTACAATCTAAGGCTAAGGCCAAACAGTGGCAAGGCAACCAGGCCCATGTCACATGTTATCTAGAATGACTTCATCTAAATTACAATTTTAAGCCAACTTTCTGTTACCAATGTTACACCTTTTTAACCATATTTAATAACTTAAAAGCCAATAGTACATAACCAAGGCGTGTAGAGCATATTTATACATTTAAAACCAATCAGAAACAAAATTGAAGTGGCTATATATGTCTTTAATATTTACACCAAGCACCATTTTTAGTTTTCTAGCTGTGATTTTAAGAGAAGAACCTTGTCACCTGTTGAGTCCAATAATCACAGTCAAAGATTTTTCAGTTTCATTACCATAGAGCTGTGAAGCTCCTGATACCTTTAGGATCGGCTAGTACAAACATTTAGCCAGCCCCCGGGGAGCTTTTCCAGCAGACTTAGGCTTCTAGCTACAGATGTAGGCTCCAAAAGCCCATTGAAACTGCTTTTTATTCATTGTTCCCTTTTTGAAAGGAGTTAAAACCAAGTCAAGGTGTGAACGACTGGCAGATAAAGTTTTTACCATTTTTTCTTTTGAACACGAAACATAAAACATTTAAACAACGAGAAACAAAAATCACAGACATAAACTGACAGACATGGACAGCTTGGTGCACCAAGGACAGATAATAGACAAAGAGGGAAAAAACTAGATGGTGTCCCACGATAGGGACCCACATAGCCTACCTATGGAACCCAGAACTAGAAATAAGCATTTCTCCAATAGGAGCCAGCAGAGAGGCAGGACGTCTCCTGCCTTTCTTCTGTTCCCAGGAGAGCTCTGAAAAGTTTTTCTCTTTCTCCAAAGCATCCGTGGAGAGTCCGGGAAGACTGTTTTTCCCAAACCCATTCTCTCTCATGTCTAGGGTGTAAACTATCTCTAGTCAGGATCCAAAGACTAAAATATAACTCTAAAAGAACGCATATGTAAAAACACTTTACCATTACCTTGTCCCTTTTTTATTACAAGTTTTACTTAAGCTAGCCCCACACTGCTTAAAATTAACCAGGGACACCTTTCATCAATAAAACAAAAAAACTTGATTAAATCCTTTTTCTTAACTCTTAATCCTCTCTCCCTGAGTGAGCGCTTGATCTCTCCTATGAAACAAGCCTCCTAAATCCATACCTTCCCCATGGCAATTAGACGACAATTATTCGACCGGTCCTTACCTCCCTCTCCAGCGACGCACGAGCTATACGGCCTGAAGAGTCCTCGATTCCCGCTGCAGCTCTCTTATCTCCGTCGTCCTGTAGTCGGCCTTGCTTCGGGGTCCCTGTGTTCGGGCGCCACTTGTCCCCGCCAGCGGGGACCCAGTTATTCAGGGTCCCGAAGAGGCTTTCTACCTGTGGGCCAAAATGGGGGTGAAGAGAAGAAGGAGACCAAGCAAGATTCTGTTGTCAAGGTCTCGTTTATTGGGGTGAACGTTACAGCTTTTAAGGCTTTCAGATAGGGGGAGTGTCCTTTGTGGAAACACAGAGGAGGGGGAGGAGCGGATATGAAGGTAGTGATAACAGGAGACAAAGAGGTCAGCTAGGCAATATGGTCGCGTGCACTTAGCTTCAGACACTGGGTGTTGATTCAGGAGGTAACATGGGGATATCTGACTGCTAAAGGGATCCAGCTGAGGAACACATGCCATGATTGAATGACTTTTTAGTATCCACAGTTTTCACCATGCACAATGTTAAACCTCCGGTCATGGGAGAGCAAGCCTTTCAAATTTATATATAACAATGCTTCTACATGTCTATAATCCCAGCACCAGAGAGAAGGCAAGCACATTCCTGAAACCCATTTAGACAGCCAATTGGTGATCTCCAGATTCAGAGACCTGATCTCAAAACATAAGGAAGAGAGACAGTGGAAAAGATACCTGCTGTGGATCACTGGCCTCCAAATCAGTACATACACATGTATTATGTACCTCGAACCACATGCACACAAACATTCATGTACCTCAATGAAACATATGCATACAACATGCATGCATGCACTTAAAAAGCACAAGGATGAGCACTGCATACATGTACTTAGGAGAACCACATGCACATACGTACACACACATATACATGCACACACATATACATGTACTTAAAAAAACACATACACGAAATGGAGCAAAATTCTACTTTGTCCCCTCTGTAGAAGCCAACACTATGTTCTCAAGACTGATGAGTTCCCCCTGTGGTCCTACAAGCATGGAGGCTGGTCGTTTAAGGTGTCATTAGAGACAATGGCATCCTGAGATGAGGCTCCTCTGAACACTGACAATCTTTTGCTCGGCGGCCTTGACCCTCTCCTTCCATAGCTGTTTCTTCCTCACCTTATGAGTCCCACCCTTTTGGCTGCAAGACCGATCATCATTATTAAATCAACTCAGAGCAAACCAAAATGGATTCTGGGGAGAGAACCAAAGGTTCCTCCAAGCAAGCAACTGTTTCTCCTGTCAGCCAGAGTCAGGGTCCTCACATCATTCAGGGATACACTCTGGGCCTCAACTTCTGAGACCCAGAACGCATTTGACAATACGTCTGCCTTCGCCCCCACTGCTCCCTTTCTGGTTTCTGTGAGCTGCTGTCATCTGAACACACTTTGATTTGACTCTTCTTTTTTGGAGGGGTGGGGGGTGTTTAGTAGTTGCTAGGCTGTCGGTAGGAGCGTGGGATTGAGAAGGCCCAACCCACAGCCCTCATAAGCAAGAGAGGTTCCAGGCCAGGTTACACATGGCTGCACAGCCTGTGGATTCTGGTCCCCAGCCCTCAGGGCTCATGGTGGCATCCATCATTATGCCCATGAGTCCTTTGAACAAGAGCTTACCAGAGAGCCCTCGGCAGTCACCAAAGCAGCCTCAGATGTAGTCACCTTTATTCACATGGAGATTATTCATGAATACATGATCAGAATGTCATTTTTCAGAGTTCCCTATCTCCTTTGAGCTGGGTTCCTTTTAAAGTCGCTGTCCATGCAGAGTGATGCCATCTCTCAGTAATCATTTCTTTGATTTGGGGGTGGGGGAGGGGAGGCCGTTCTGAAAACCCAGTAAGTGCTTTGAGCTGTACTCAGCCTCTCCCCCTACAGCCACCTTACCCACCTAAAGGCTCCGTCATTTGCCCAGGGTGCTGCATCATCTCCAAACCCATCACTCCTTCCTGCAGGAAATGAACTCCATGTTACAGTTTCTGGTGCGCTGTGGCAGACCCAACCTGTAGGGATGTGCAGCAGGGCAGAGGTACAAGAAAAATCCTGTCAATCACTCAGTGCTACGTGTCTCACTCACGGGACCCCTTTGGGCTGTATTCTCTTCGCCCATTCATATAACAGGAGGCAAGGGGAGGATACCTATCTCTCTGTTTTTCCTAGGGTTTGGGGGAAAGATCACGTGAAAATATTTTGCTAAGTGAAGATCAGTACCCTGAAAGTCTGGCAGGCATGGTTGTACAGGCCCATAATCCCAGCATTCAATTGAGACAGGAGTGTCCCAAGTTTAAGACAAGCCGGGGCTACATAGTGAGCGCCTGTCTTAAAAACATGTCAAGTAAATTTAAGTAAGAACAAGTAAACAGAAAATCAAAATCAAATGTCTTGTGACAGCATACCCGATAAAGAAGCGTAAAAAAAGAAAAAAAAAAAAACAAAACAAGAGAGCAATTTTCTGTAGGGAAAGACGGAGAAACAGAGTCTGGGAAATGGGACTGGCCAGACTTCCCGGCTTTGCACTGGCATTGGCCGTGTGATCTCTGGGAGGCCTTCAAAAGTACAGGTAAATTTGGAGGAAGGGACCAAGTGCTGGGAAGCTGCAGAAGGATGGAACCGCAGGCTCCGCCCTCAGAGAGCTGTCACTCATTCCAGCTCTGATATTCAGATTCCAAACACTTGTTTAGAATACGGCTTCAGGCTCCTTTATTGGAAGTTGGCCAAGTGGGGGTTGGAGGACAGTTTATTGAGTATGAAGTAGTGAGACTTTCTGTTCAACTATTTATTCTGTAAAAACACACAAACAGTCTGCTTCAATGTAATGGTCTCTGTATCACACAGGACAGGGTAGGCTATGCTACCAAAACAAATCCAGACTTTCAGATCCACGAGACCGAGTCTCCTTTATGCCACCTACCCACTTACCATGTGGAACAACATCACACTGGGTTTCAGGCGGTGACCCATCCTTTGGTCAAGTGGTCGAGATCCGTATTTAAATCCTCACTGTGCTTGAGTAAAGGCAAGGCAGGGATGGGGGAGGAGTGGACTGTCCCTTAAACCCTATTTGTCTGTTTTCGGCTCTCAGGGTCCACTTTTCAAAGCCCCATGGCTCAGCCTTGCTTTTCTGGGACTTCTCCCTCAGCCCAGCCATGGGTAGACAAGGATGTTCTGTTTACCTAGTGACTTCTAGTACATGCTTCCCTCTGTCCGAATCATCCACTTTGCCCAGCTGACACAGCCAATATGACCACCTACCTATATCTAGTTCTTAGCTAAATTGGAGGTAAAAAGAAGACGAAATGAAGTCTTTCTTCATGAGAGGTTTGAGCCTTAGGAAACCAAAGAACTGTAAAGTTCTTATATTAACCATTTGCATTGGTCAGCACATCTCTGCTGGAGCCTATCCTAATTCGCCTTTTATTACTGTGATAAACACTCCTGCGGCTTGCTCCATCCAGGACCACCATCCAGGAGCACCAGCTCAGAGGCAGCACTCACAGTGAGCTGGGTCCGCCCACATCTGTAGGTTGAGGTATGTATACAGGTGAAGGCAGGTAGGATAGAACGAGGCCTGTCATTGGCCGAGAAGGAAGTTTTAGAGAGGCAGAGGAGGCCAGAGCAAAAAAGAGGGAGCTGGTAGAGCATGGTGGTGGATGTTAAGATTCCTTTCTGCACATATTACAGGTTGTTATGACTATTCTTAAGAGATGGATGTATACAGGATTTTGTGCTGTCTAGATGGGCAAATTATATCTTATCAATTGGATCAGAGGATATTGTGTGATGTGTTCTTTCATGTGGCGACTTAATTGAGTTCAAGGGAGGGTATGCTGGCCATATGCACTGGGCCGCCACAGAATTGGGATGTGTATGCCTGGAGTGGTAAAAAACAGCTAAGAGAGCTGTGAGTGGGGGCAGGGTGGCCTGACAGGGTGCCATGTTGGAATGGCTCACGACAGTGGGTCAGAAAGTAGATGGGGACGCATAGAACCGCTGAGATAAATTAGCACTAGTTTCAATGGCCCACCAGAGCCAGAACTACAAGAGAGCGTGCATCCACCAGGTTAGCACTGGAACCAGTTTCAGTTTTTTATTTTTACAGAAACACACATCAATCATCAATTAAGAAAATGCTCCATGAGTTTGTCCCCAGGCCGATCTTAATCGCAAAGGCCTCATCGTCAAGCCATGGCCCTGAGTGCTAGAGACTTGAAGGTGAGTGGACCTGAGAGAACATGGCGGTGGATGTTTTCTCCTGTCACAGGACCTGCTGTAGAATGCCCACCACTGCCACAGGTGTTGGAAAGGAAGCGAATTGGGCTGTGGGTGTGTGTCCTGAAAGTCCTGTGAGACTCTTCCTAAGAACAGGAAATAGATTCTAGAACTGCCACATGCTGACACAGAAGAAAGTGAATTGTTGAACTCAGTCATATGTTGATGGGCTTTCTTCACAAGACTAGTAACAAGACTTAACAATGACTCACACCTTTAATGAGATGATTCTAGACTACCACTGTGAGTACACGCATGAATGTGTATGTGTGCCTGTGTACACATGGAAACCAGAGGTCGACATCAAGTGTACTCCAATCACTTGCCGTGTGTGTGTGTGTGTGTGTGTGTGTGTGTGTGTGTGTGTGTGTGTGTGTGTAACAGCTCTCTCCAGGAAACTGGAGCTCAGCAATCCAGCTAGATTGGCTGACCAAAAGCCACAGCATGCTCGTGTGTCTGCCTCCCCAGCACTGGGAATACTGGCATTCTTACACACCTAGCTTTTCACACGAAAGCTAAGGATTGGACTCCAGTGCTCATGCCATGTGCCACACGGGAAGAGGGAACTTCGGTTGAGAGATGCCTCTATCAGCTTGGCCTTGGGCAAGCCTGTGGGGCATCTTCTTGATTGATGATGATGTAGAAGTGTCCAGCCCTATGTGGGTGTTTGTCCTGAGCTGGTTGTCCTGGGTGGTATAAGGACACCCATAGTATAAGAGTCATGGGAACTTCCTGTAAGGTAGTACCCTATGGACTGAGATATCGCTGAAGCTCTTGTATTATATGTATAAAATTGAATATATATATTCAATGTATAACATATATTCATGTATAATATTGAATATATATAATATTGAAAAGAGAATTGTGTGGCATGTGCTCTGAACTACACACAGCTCTCTCCACTATCAACATGATGGGTCTAGTGAGCAAGAGATGGAGTTAGTGGAGAAGGTAACTGTAGGGAATCCAAAGCAAATGATTCTGTCATGTATAAGAGTAAAGGGTAATATAAAATATTATAAAATGTTAATTAAGCAGTTTTCCCTCCCATTATAGAAACAACCATAAAGTTGACTGGCTGACATATTGACATTTTTCAGTAGAAGACTTACAAACAATGCCACTTTGATACAAACGAAACACCACCTTGTCTCAGAAAAGCATCTGTACGATGTCAACACCCTGCAGTCTAGAGTGCTCTGCTCGTACATACATGTGAGGCGCTTCATACATATTCAGCCTCCTAACTTGACAGTCACTTCTAAGTGCAGACAAAAGGCCGTTGGTTCTGCTCCTTGTGGCGGTTTGTGAAGGGAGAGGATGGCATGCTCCCCTAGATGATTACATAGCTCCATCCATCTGTCTGCCGCTGGAGGTGGGAGACGAGATACAACTCCCACCGTCGTCATAAACAAAAGTGGATGGCGCTGTCACCAGTCAGACACGCCAGCTAATTGGAGCTGTCGACAGACATAATACCCTGTGTCCGCGGCTCTAGTAACAGTTTGAGGCAGCAATGATATGGTGGTTGATGGTGAGGCTGGCACAAGTGTCGCTCTACTCACAAGCTGGGAATGACACAATGAGAAAAGAATCACTCAAACATGCCTCCTAGCCCCTGGTGCTCGGCAGAGATCTTTCTCTGTATCGCTTCCTAGGCTGACAGCTTAATTTGATACTCATAATGTCAAACTTTAAAATTAATCTTGCTAAAAAGATATGTTTCAATGAGCCACCAAGACCTACTCTTTGGGGAAATTAATAAGAAAAATGCCCCTTATTTGTAGAGCTTCACTAAGAAGATACCAAAAGAAGAGAGGGACATTTCGTAAATTTAGCCATAACGTTTTTGTGGTGATTTTCAGGAAAGTAATGTTACAATGAAATGTTTACACATGTTCGTGGGTGTGGCTTAATGGTGAATAGCCCAACTCCCTGGATAAAGCAGGATCAACACAGAGAGTATTTGACAAGCTTTTGTGACATCAGTGTATATCTCACGACAATAGGAATGCTCCCAACGTGTCTCAGTGATGTGACTCTGGATGTTCCTTGCTGCTTTTCAGTGGTCTGTTCAGCTTTTAAATCATCTAACAACTTCATCACTGAAGTCTGGGTTTTCGCTCAGTCGTGTTGGTGAGCCCCTCTTTTCTTCCAAACTCCATAAGGCAGGCAGGACTGGCATCTCTGAGCATGACCAAGAGGTTATCACACACCCAGTGCAAACAGTGCTGTCATCATGACTAAGAGGCTATCACACCCCCAGTGCAAGCAGTGTTGTCATCATTAGTACTATAAGCTCTGGTCTCTCTCCAATGAGAACCTTGAACAATTAACCAAAGTAAAACCTGTAAGTATGAACACGTGAAGGTTTACAGGTAGGGGAAGCCTGGGCACTGAGCAGACTCAGGTACTCAGCAAAGTTCCTGCCACATATGCCTGTTTCCTGTAAAGATTAAAGACAGCAGTCTCAATAGATACTTCAAGGATCTGAGGTGATATATTCAAGGTATCCGGCCTGTGGGTTATGAGAGTTATTATTAATCCCATGCATTTAGGGTGCCTACCATTTCATCCCACTTATCTCAGTTCCGTCCTCGTTAACTCTGTGGACTAAAACACAACTCTGACGTCATAAAGGAAGAAGGGGCTATGAAAGGTAGAAAGAGGCCAGTGGGTTTGCAGTCATAAACTTGAACATCTCTCATGTGAGCCTAGGGTGGCGTTCAACTCTCCTGGATGTGCTTTTGCCTGATGACCAAGCAACCAAAGCCTCCGTGACAGTTGACCTCTACCATCAACCTGACTGACCTAGAATTCCCTGTAGATGTGTCTGGGTGTGGCTGTGTGGCTGTTTCCAGGGAGATGTCCTTCGAATGGGGTAGCCCCATCACATGTGCTGGAGACCAAGACTGAATCAGAAGACAAATTCAAGGCAAGCATCATAACTCATCCCTCTCGGTTTCCCGACTAACGGCACATATACATCATGTATCCCACAGCCATTCCTTTGCCTCCGTTATGGACTGAATTCTCTCAAACCGTGAGCTAGAATGTGGATGTGCCTTCTTCTGAAGTCGTTCTTGCTTGGTATTTAGTCACAGCAATGAGAAAAGTAGTGTGTATCGCCTCATCGTCTCCCCACTCAGTTCTCCAGAGGCGGAGCTCTTAGCTGTTTCTGTCTTTCCACCGAAGTCTTCCCACCCCCTTCCCCTCAGGCCTCATTTTTACACAATCACTGCCCAGTTATAAAAATAAATAATCGAAGGTAGCAACACTCAGCACACCAATAAAGTCAACATAAATATGCCTGTGCCATGAGACTGATGGCTTCACTCTCTGAAGATGTGGGAGAGACAAAGAACAAACAAATTTTTAAAAACACAAACTTTTTCCTGAAATTTAGGTAGCTTAATTACTTTTCCTAAGATGAAAGCATTAAGGAAGAAGGAGTTTATTCCAGTTCACGAAGGGAAGTAACAGGAGCTTCAGACAGCTGATCAGGCTGCATTGACAGTTAGGACGCAGATGCCGATGAATGATGGTGCCTGGCTTGCTGTCTCGTCTTTATTCAGTCCAGAACTCTAACCCAGGGGATGTTTCTACCCACCGTGAGTGGTGCCCCCCCACCTTGATTAATGCAATTAAGATGAGCAGGGGTGTGCTCAGAGGCCAGTCTTCCAGTCTTATGTGCACTTATATGCATGAAAACACACATTGATAAGGTTCTATCACCCACCAAGCTGACAATTGAGATTAATCGTATAGCAGGTAAATGGCTTTTATAGCAAATATTCTACCACTACAGGCTAGATATGAAAGGCATTTCTGTCCCAGACAAGAGTATCTGTCAACACATAGGAAACGTGTAACAGAGCTTGGCCTGGCCACTCTTTCAATCTTAACTTCCAATGACTTACGTAGGTGGTGTTGCCCTCTGAGAGGCTCCGTAAGCCAGCTGTGACTGCAAGACCTATCTTCTAGAATGAACTGGTCCCTCCTGGCATGATGAACAGAGCTACGTGCCTTTGGCTATAATCATTGAATGGCCACCAGGTACCTCTGCTCCTCAGTTCCATTAGCAGAAGTACTTGGGTTCTCTCTAAACCTCTACTTCTTCTCCTGGCATGGCATGTTCATATCTTCCAAATGCCATAATCAAGCCTTGATGGAACCTCCAAGACCCTCAGGCAGTGACTCTCTTACTAGGGGCTCCCTGGTTCCTACGATGCCTGCACAGATTGTGGGCAGGTCTTCCTTTCCCGCTGGTTGTTGTTTTTTCGTGCATTTTAATCAGTTACTCATAAGCCTCCCCCCCACCCCCCACGCCTGCTGTATTGCCAGCTCATTCTCTCACCTCATGTGCTTTTCTTTTCTATTTCATGGTCACTTGAATGAACCAAGGAATTAATGAGTTCCTCTCATCCCTTCTCACTTTACATTCATGAATTGCATGTGCTTGACTAAACAAAACCCAGACTACACAACATACCAGGAGAAGGAAAATGCTGTAGCACACACAGGCGTGATTAAATCAATGGGGTGTTTAGCTATTTTTAGAGACATACTTGTTTTATTTCTATTAACATGTGTTCGTTGAACATGCTAATGGGGTTCAGTGTGAAATTTGAACCATATGTGTAATATGCCCTAATTAAACCATATCTTTCACCACCCACTACTGCCCTTTACAAGCTCCAAAAAATCACAACTCTATAGTCCAGGTGCTGTTTTTATATGTTCCACAAAAGAGAGAAGACACATGGTGCCTGTATTTCTGTATCTGGTCCATTTCAGTATGGGAAATGTCCTCCAAACCCATCCATTTTCATCTTTTGAAGGACTAATATCTAGATGCTAGGAGATGGCTCTAAGTTAAAAACACTTCTGCTCTTGCAGAGGACCAAGGTTCAGTTCCCAGCACACAAATGGTGGCTTTATAACCACCTGTAACTCCAGTTACATGGGGTCTGGTACCTTTTTCTGGCCTCCAAGGGCACCAAGCATGCAGGCAGTGCACATGTAGACAAACACTCATACATATAAGGTCAAACTTTTACAGTTACATATTCAGAATATATAAGAGATTCAAGAACATCATAAACAGTTGAAAGGAAAAAAATGGGCAGATGTTCTGAAAAGACACCTCTCCAAGAAGAAATAAAATTATAGGAAAGAGTATTCAATATCCTTAGCCATTGGGGAAATGCAAATCGAAACCACAATGAGATAATATCTATCTGAGCTCGGGTGGAAATTATGAAAATGATGAAGGCAGCGGTTGGCAAGGTTATGTAGGAAAAGGGATTGTCCACACTGCTGTTGATCTGTAAATGAACTCCTCCTGGATGGAGAGTGCACACAGGCTCCATGAGGAACTAACCCAGATTATCCTGTGATTGGCCTGTCTCACTCTCACAATAACCAAAGGACATAGAGTCAACATGTCAAAGAGAGATTTACACACTCACAACATAAGGCATACACGCATGCCCCAGTGGGTGCATGGCATGTATACACCAGGGGCCTCAGCAATTCTTAAACTTCAACCTCATTTCCCTTGTGCTCTGAGCATCTAGAAAGTAGGGTTGATGCTAATATATTTGCTTTTTTCCATATTCTTTTGGTGTGTTTTTGTTTCTTTTTCAGATGATAATTTAATAACATTTCTCCCTATCCTTTCCTCCCTCCAAACCGTCCCATGTAGCCCTCCCTGTTCTTGTTCAAACTCAAGGCCTCTACTTTTAAACTAGTTGCTATTGAAACACATATGTATTTGCATATAGTAAGTATTTCTAAGTGTCATCTGTTGATGTATTTCTAAATATCATCTGTTGAGTCCATATAATGTTATGTGTGTATGTTTTCAGGGCTGACCCGTTTGGCAATGGACAACCAATTGCTGTGTTCTTCAAGGAAATACCTCTCCTGCCTTGGCTTTCCTCAGTTGCTCATGGTTCTCCCTGTAGGGGTTGTTTTGTTGCGCTTATTGGTGTCCTCCTTGTTCAGCTCATGTTTGAACATCATGGTAGCAAGACTTTATGGGTGTAGCTTCTGATGTTACCTGCAGACACAGCCTCACAGCAAACTTCCTCATCCCCTGGCTCTTACAAGCTTTCTGCTCCCTCTTCTACAGTGTTGCCTGAGCCTGGGTGTGGTAGTGTTGTGTAGATGTAGTCATTGGTTCTGAGATCCACAGCTCTGCTTTTGATTGGTTGTGGTTTTCTGTGGTGGTCTTTGTTGCAAAGAGACATTTCCTTGGTGGAGGTGGGTGAAGACATCAGTGGGTGGGTAGACCCATCAGTGGGTCTAAGGACAACTGTTTGTAGAGTGTTGTTGGGGATTATGATGGTTTAGTATAGTAACAGCTGTAGATTCTCTCTATGACTTCACTATCACTGAGTAGTTAGCTAGGATTCCAGTACCAGGCATGGTTTCCATGTTGTTGAGTAGGCTTTAAGTCCAATTAGAGGACTGTTGTCATTGCCACCACTTCCCCCATAGGATTATCATAACAGGCTGGTTGTTGATGTGGTTCATAGTCATCATAGCTAGACAGGCCTGTTGGTGGCCTCCCTCCTTTAGAAGCTTGCATGGCACCTTCTGGTACCAGGAAAGCTAGTCCTCAGGGAGGGGACTTAGATCTCAGTTCTAGCTCGGTGGTCTCTGGGCCCTGGTTCTGGTGTATAGTGCCTTCAGCAATGGGGGACTTCACCTTTAGGGAATAACCAGGGGCCACAGTAAGCTATATGTTTGGGGAATATCTTGGACAGCCCTGACCAACAACTCAGAACCCATTTTTATAATAATTATGGAATTTTAACTTGAAATCTGTCCTAAAAGAAGCTTTTCTGCATAACTAAGACTCTTTCTCATATCTTCACTAATTACCCATAAAAGCAGATACCTTTGCTTGAGCGTACCTCAGGAAACCTTCCTAGATTGTCATATATCTCCAAGTTGTGAGGCAAGCCAAAAGTTAAGACTTTTAGATAATGAGGCCAAGGTGCATTGTCCAACTCTATGAGGTACTGCAGACCAGAATATTGTGGGAATGACCCCTCCCGGAGCTGTGCAGGGTACAGCCTTTGCTATGGAGTCCCCTGTGTCTAAGTGGTAGAACATGTCATGGGAAACTTTGGTGTCAGTGACAGCATCCCGGCTCTGCATTCCGTTCTCACATAGTGCACATGCTGACCCTTGCCTTCTAGGTCTCTTGGACAAAGGCAGCAGTCCCAATCCTGAGGGTTCCACCTGATGCATGTGTCATCTCCACCTCTAGTACTGTTCCCTTGTGTAGTCATGGTTCCTCTTTTTCCTCCTCTCCCCATCCTCCTCCCTATTCCCTTCTTTTGAGACTGGGTTTGAGGTATCTCGTGTAGATTAGAATTCACTCTGTAGTCAAGTACAACCTTAAACTTCTTGTTCTCCTGCCTCTACTTCCAAGGGTGTTAGATTATTGGTACCCACCATGCAAGGTGTCACCATGCCTGATTTATGCACTGATGAAGGGGAATCCAGGACTTTAGCTCTGCTGTGCACACACTGTGCCAACTGAGTCAAATCTCCAGCCTGGGTCTTAAGACTTTGACATAGGAATTTGAGGGAGACACATTCAGTGAATGGCTCTCATGCCTGGTGTGTCCCAGCTGGTGTCTGTTGTCCTGTGAATATACTAGTAAGGTGGTCTTTAAATCATAAAGCACCCCACACTTTAACTCCACCCTCTTTGTCAACATATATATCAAAAGCGGGACTTCCCTATATTCTCCTTTATGTCTAAGACCTTTGTTCTGTTTTTGTTGTTGTTGTTGTTTTTGTTTTGTTTTGTTTTGTTTGACACAGGGTGACCTAGAACTCACCATGTAGCTCATGTAAGGCTCAAATTGGAGCCTTCCTCTAATTTCTGCCTCCTCAGTGATCACAAGTGAGCACAATTATGCCCGGTATGCTTGGGACTGTTTTCTTCCAAGTCAAACACTTAATAATAAGTCAATTGCTCTCTTTTATAAAACAACATTTAATAAAACTAGGAATCAAATAACTTCCAAGGTAAGGGCTTTCTGCATAGGTAAATGATTTTGCCTCTAGAAGTTATGAGTTAAATGAAAATCTCAGTCCCTGGCACAGAATACCTCCCTATAATGTATGGGTCAGGAAGGCCAGAGACACCTAAAGTTACACGGGCTATTATCATTGCTTACTCGTCCACTATAACTGGGGGATAAAGTTACTGAAGATACCACTCATTTAGGATGCAGGGCAGAGAGAAGATAACCTGGATAGCTTACATGGTACTAGGAGGAGCTGTGGAGACATCATGGCATCACCCAGTTCTGGGCATTGCATGTTGCAATACGAACCTGTCTGGCAAGATGTGCCCACTGGTTCAATCATGACATGACAGTTATGGGAGAACCAACTGCTTTCTGTTTGGATGAGTCTTGCTCTACAAGAGTGATATTAGACTTGATAATGTGATCTTGACAAGAAGCCTGTGGCTGAGGAAGAGTTAATAAGTGCTAGAAGGCAGCCTACTGTTCTTGTTACATTAAATGATCATACCATCAAAAGAGCTCCTAAGTATTTGTGCTTATAATCACAGCTTCGTGTTGCGCTCATCTTTTGGTCAAGGAAGCTTCTATTTGCAAGAGGGTTAATGCAAAAGAGACTCATAATGGTGTCAGTGCTGAGAATAAGAAACCATGAGTGCTCAGCTGTGGATGGTTCATCTGTACCAACCTCCCCAAGCCACCCTCCATCCAAGGCTGGGGAACATTGAGAGAGTGCAAACTGGTGGATGAGGAGATTTGTGGAAGGCTGAGTTCAGGACATGTCACGCCTGTTACAGATCCCATCCAAGACTAAGTCAGGCAGCATTCTGACACAAACGGAGGAAGGAGCTCTAGTAGACAAAGGTTACTGAAAGAGGGAAAGTTATTCTCCTTTGGGGACATGGCCCCAGTAGGTTGCTTATGTCCCTTACCTAGCCAATCCCCATGTGCATATGAGCAGGACTAACTGGACTCAGGTGGTTACCAATGGCAAATAAAGAAAAGGCTTGAAGGAAGCTGGAAGGTACCTGGGTGGAAACCACTAAAAAAAGTTGGAGGAGGGTAATGAATTTTTCAACGAAATTTAAAATAGCATATTTTTTTTATAGTAGAAAGGCATTGAGGTAAGCTATATCTGCGAGTACGAGTGTGGACTTCTCAAAGATTTTTCTAAACATAAGAGTTTAGGTAAGAAGAGGTACTTGGGACAGGCATAAGACATACCCAAATGTGGTGTACATGCCTCACAGGAGAGCCACAGCGACTTGTGTTGGCACCAACTATGTAGTTTGGTAGCTCTTGTGACTTGCACTGGTACTGGCCATGTAGACTGGCTTGGTAATCCTTGTTGCATCTCAAAAGGTCTCTAAGGAATTCTTATTTCTTTTGCTCTCTGTAATAGATGGACTTATAGAATGGTTTTTCTGGGGACTTGGGTAGGAATACAATGGAAAGGGGAAACCAAGAGCCCAGGGCTTGCATGAGGTCTGGTAGGATGTATCCTTTTTACTGTAAGTGGGGTTTTTGGTGAGATCGTAGGTTTATAACTGGGGGAAGAGGAGGCCTTAAGTGCAGGTTAAATGTGCTGGAAGTCTTGCTCCTCACCTGGTAAGGCTATGACCACACAGAGTGAGGGGCTCCTTCCCCTTCTTTTGCTTCCATAACTTTCTGCAGTCTTTTCCTGCCTCAAAAGGAGGAGGGTAAGATGCACTCTGGGAATGCAGTTGAGGGGAAGATCTGCTTTGAAGGAGCTACACCTGCTGGTTTTAGAAGTGGAACAGGATAGCTTTCTCACCCACTGCCGTTCATTCTCCACTCCACGAACTGGCTACTGAGAACCAGCTACGCTCCACACTGTTCCCAGGAGCAGGAACAGAGAGTAAAGTCGCTGTCTTCTCAAAGTGTATTCTAACTCATAAAATGAACTACAACCAAAGTCAACAGCAAGTTTCTAAGATGCCTGCAATCGAGAAAAGATGAACAGCGTGGAGGATACAGGAGGAAGGGAGGTAATCTTAGGACCTGGAGAGAGTAACCTAGGAGGAGAACATTTTCAAACCAAGACCACATCAAGAGCCAAGGCTCCGGGACGGGTCTTCGAACAGCTCAGATATTCAGAAAATTGTCAGGGGCTTGGTAAAGCAGAGGAAGATGTGGTCAGAAAGATGGAGCTAGGAGGCCTGGGAGATTGCTTTTACGGTGCTTGCTGAATAAGCGTGAGGACCTAAGTTCCAACCCCAGCATCCATGTTGGATCCATGGCAGTTGGGATTGGTGGTGTTTGCCTGTAACCACAGTACTAAGAAGACAGAGGCAGTAGGATCTCTGAAGGTTTCTGGTCGGCCAGTCTTAGCCAGTCAGTGAGCCCAACCATCAGTGGGAGACCCTCTCTCAAAAGCAAAGTATGAAGAGTCTTTGCAATAAAAATAAGGGAGAGCTGATGGAAATTTTCATGGCATGGTGGTAAGAGGAGGGTGAATATTGGGTCTTAGAGCTCAGACTGGGAGCATGCTGACAGAGCCAGTGTGGGGGAAACGAGGAGGCATGAGGATCCTGAGGTTTGTATCTCCTGTAATAGGGTCACAGTGAGCTAAGAGGAAGCGTCAGGGAGAAGGAAGAATGGTGAGGAAGAGTGGAAGACTGGTCCTTCCCCATGGGCATGAGGCTGCTGAGCATGTGCTTATGTGAAATCCTAGGCAGTGGCCAGCATCAGACCACCACACAAGGAGCTCAGATGTAGAGAGAAGAAGCTGATCTGAGAGAAGAGGTTTGTATAGCATTCCTACTCTGATATGGGGAGGGGCGTTTGAGGACATTCTTCAGTAGTGTGAGCCCAGCTGGTCTTCAGTCCTGCCTCTCGCTCAGCAGGAGCCATCTCTCGGGCTCAGCACAACCCAGGGGAACCATAAATACTCCAGGGGGACTGCAATGCATGTCACGCAGACACATGATTTAAATTCTTGCCATCTGAAACCCCTCTGTTTCAAGTCTTGGAATTCAAAACAACAAAATCAATCCAGTGCAGTGACATTTGGATAACCCGAGAGCCCAGGACATAAACGTGTAAAATAGTTCGATCTGATCTGTCTCTGCGGGCTTAGCTGCTGTAGTCTGATTATCAGCTAATTGTTATCAGTCCTTCACCTGGACTGACCAAATGACAGACGATTGGGTTTCTAGAAGCTTGTTAATTTTAACTATGTACATAATCCCATGCATCCTGGAAGTACCGTATAGGGACATTCATAGAAGTATTACCGTATAGAGATATTCAAAGAAATAACATAAAATATAAGTGGTATAATGTAGAAAGACTCATAGGAACAGCACAGAATAATAGTACAGAAATAATAGACTACAGAATAATATAATATAGGGATATACATAATACATAAATATACGTAGGAACAGCACTGGGACATGGCTTTCTTAAGGTATTTGACACATAAATATGGGGACTTAAATTCAGATCCCCAACAGCCACGCTTTTTTAAAAAAAGCTAAGCATTACATAACACACTGGTGATCCCAGCACCGGTGGAGGAGACAGAGGAACTCTGAAGCTCACTGAGCAGCTCGCTTGACAGTTGGCAAACCCCAAGTTTATTGAGTGACTCTGGCCCCAAAAGTAAGGTAGAGAGTAACATTGACCTCTGGTCTCCACACACATGCACACACACAAACACATAAGACGCACTCCACAGAGGAACTTTCCTAGAAAGATACAGTATAGACTATTCACAGAAACAGTACAGTATAGAAATATGCACACTTTCATCTTCGTGTGAATAGGTAGAAACCGTCTTAACTGATGATTGTAAAATATTACAAAAGAGACACATGAGACTCAGTCATAAAGAGATTCAAAGCGAGCATCATCTGGAGAGCGCACACGCGGTGCACACTGGAGTCCAACGGAGAAACTATTGGACCAGGTCACAGCTGGCTGGAGCGCTCTCTGTTCAGACCAAGTATATGTCAAGGGTGCAGACTCTTGTGGTTCCAGACAAGGTAACTCTCTGCAGTAGGTCCAGTATGTATGTTTTATCCCTGGGAAGACATAAGGGGAAAACAGAAGCAATGGGGAAATGGAGAAATAAATAAATAGAGAAGATGAAGAGGAGAACCATGGGGTGAGATTAACCATGGGGTTAATAATTTCCAGGGAATTTTTTTATCAGTTTTTAATTCATTGCCATTTCCCAAAGCATGGTCTTACAAATTGATACATTGTATCAGTTGGATTTATAATATAATTCATGGCTTTTGGAGGGCGAAACGTGGAGATACCTTCACTTTCTAAATTTTCTTTGACCAAAATAAAATGCATACTTTATCACACATCGTCCAAATGTTGATGAAGTGAGTCAGGCCAAATGACAAGACTGAGCCTTCTCTCCTTGGACAGGCATCCCCAAGACACGCACACTCCCGTGGGGTGACTCCAGCATTGGCACTCGTTCACGTTCACGATGCTGAGATCCAAGTAAACCCCCTTCTCCCTGGAGCTACTTCCCAGCTTCCAGAAGGCCCCAGGAGGGATCGGCATAAACACTGTGACCGTTATTTGTCCTAACTGGGAGCCAGGCAGCAGCAGCTGGCCTGTTTGCATGCTATGCAAATGGAGCTCTGTCAGGGAAGAAAGGCCCACTGCTCTGTTGCTTGCAGAGCAAACATGCACTGCTATGGGAAGGAAGCCAGCAGAGAAACCAGACAAGGGAGTAGGCAGTGAGGTAGGACAAGAAACATCTTCCACAGAAACAAAATGAAATGGCACAAAATGTTGCCATGGCTTGGTCCAGCTTTCTCAGTCTGGACAAATAATACTTGGGTGGGTGCTGGGCAGGAGCCCATGGGTGGGCTCTGGAGTGAAGGGAGGAATGATGGGGAAAAGAAGAGGAAGGGAGGGAGGGAGGATATGAAGCAAGTCAGACCTGGCCTGGGTTCCAAAGCATATCAATCATGGAAACCTGTTTCTCTACACCCTGTGTTTCCTAGTCAACAAATGTGCAGCCGCCACACTGGGTTTAGGGCAGAGTTAATGTGTCATCTTCCAGGCTTTTCCAGACATGGTGAGAGCTGAGAGTCCAACTCCTCTGGGTCTCCAAAGCCCAAAACAGCATTTGGGTAGGAAGAGATCTAGAAACCGTAGGGGTCACAAAAAAGCAACCTGCCTATCACAGGCTGTGTGATCCAGTGAGGAAGACCTGCATAGCTCTGACTCGAACCTTCCTTCAACATGTGATGGGTAAAGTCTCTTTAAAATGCCTTAGGTTAGCCAAGATAGTTGGACGTTCCAGGCCCCAGTGTGCATGCTGACCCTGCCCGTGCACTCAGGGTGTTAGCTGCAGATGATGGAGGATCTGTGTGCTTGGTGAGTTCTCAGTTTCTCCCTTCCTCCCAGGAGCACGTCCCTCTGAACTACAGCCTCCACTCCGTGTCTGTCTCTGTTTTCTTATAGCCCCGAAAAATGTGCTATTAGTCAGGCTTGTCAGTTTTATAATTTAAATAAAAAATAAATAGAAATTAAAAGAAACCCTCATATTGAAGAAACTGCTTCTATTCAATGCCTTTTTTCTGAAAAGAAGAAACTTGTGAACGGCTATTTTTCACATTTATCTGAATTTTACCATCTTTATATTTTTATTTGTTGTTCTCCTTCATATAGTCACCTAATTTTGTTTATACATTTTCCTTAATTAATGCCTCTTTCTTTTCCTTAGTTTCTTTATTCCTACTGCTATTTTCTCCACCCCCTCCCCCCTTTAACTATATTTTTGGCTCTTCTCTTGTCTTTTAAAAATACTCGTGTTTTATCCTTATATTCCCCTTCTTATACTAATTCCACCTTTGAACTTTTCTCATTAATAAGAAAGGCTTTCTGCTAGGTTTTTTTTTTTTCTTATTTGTCATCTTCCATTCTTAGCTCTTCCCTGCACACCATCCCCTTTCTCCTGTCAGATATTGAACATGGTCTCATTCGTTTACTATTTCTATATTTACTTCATTTTTTTTTACTTCAGAAACATCCTACATTAGGTTTGCCATCTTTAGTTTAGTAAGCACTGGGATATATTAGTGGCTATAATTGCTTTAAGTGTATTTATGTCCCTTGCACTGGTCGATATTCCTGCTCATATAATAGTGGGCTTCCTCCTGGCTGAGTGCTACCAGGGATTGAGCCCTTAAGAGCAGCCTGCTCAATAAAAGGACAACCCCCACCCCACCCCACCCTAGAAGGTAGGAGAGATGTCCAAAGCAACAAGTATGCAAATGCAACACAGAAATGTGAGAAATAAAAAAATAAAATAAAAGACAACTTGACTTCCCCAGAACACCATGACTCCTCAATGACTAAGCTCAAAGACACTGAAACAGATAAGATACCAGAGGAAGGCTATTACAAGGTGCAGGCAAAATGATCGGTGAGGGAAACTTGCTTGCCCATGCCATCCCCTCACTCCTAAAGGAGCAACTTCTGGTACAGCACAGCCTAAAGCAGCCTACAGTCTCACATCAGACGCAACCAAGCAAAGATGTCTCTATGTCCAGGTCACATTTCTCTCTCTCTCTCTCTCTCTCTCTCTCTCTCTCTCTCTCTCACACACACACACACACACACACACACACACACACACACACACACGCCCTAAAGAAATGTTCTCCAATGAGAACAGCCTAGATAGATTCCATGACCCAGAACTTAAAAGATCATCATAAACATAATCTTAGACATTCGGGACTTTAAAGAAGGCATGAACAAACATGTCAATAAAATGAACAAGGATAGAAATGAACTCTCAAGTGATTTTCAGGAAAACACAAAAACATGGATAAATGAAGTGGTAAAGGTACTTCAAGACTTAAAAACTAAATTCAGTAACAAGATAAAAATACTGAAGAAAGCTCAGGCTGAAATGGAGGTAGAATTGGCAAAGTTAACCTAATTAGTTCTTCAGAACAGAGAGACGTGATAGATACCAATAGAATGGATCAGTAGAACTCAAACTATTTTTAAAATGTGAAAGGAGTATATAGGAATAGCAAGAAACACTGAAATACCAAACCTTTGGATTATAGACATGGAAAGAAGAAAATTTCAGGTCAATGGCTTAGATCAGATCCTCAACAGGATCATAAAAGAAAATGTCCCCAATTTGAGGTGAGACATAGCCATATAGATACAAGAAGCAGCAGAATACCAAATAACCAAGGCCAGAAAGGAAATTCCTCAGAGTGTGTCATGATTAAAGCACTAAATACACAGAACAAATAGAAGATTCTCAAAGCAGCAAGAGAAAAAGCGCAAGTCCCAGATAAAGGAAAAACCCATCAGAATAACAGCTGATTGCTCAATGGAAATTTTAAAAGCCAGAAGAGCCTGAAGCCATGTACTTCAAGTTTTAAATAGACCACAAATGCCAACCTAGTCTACTTCACCCAGCAAAACTCTCTGTCATAATGGAAGGAGAAAGAAAACATCCCATGATATAAACAGGCTAAAAGAACTCATGTTCACCAAATCGGCCCTACAGAGAATACTGGAAGTGTGCTTTGGACTGAAGAGAAGCAGCACAGCCAAGAGACTGTAGGAAGAAAAATGAAGCTATAATTATAGAAACAGAAAATAGGACAAAAATACAGCAAAAAAGCAACAAAATGACAGACAGCAAGCAACCAACGTCTTTCAAGTAATAGCTAAATATGAATGGTGTCTATTCCCATGTCAAATACACTGGTCTGATTAAAAAGTTGGGAAACAAAATTCATCTGGGGCTGAAGAGATGACTCAGACATTAAAGACACTGATCACAGCAAAAAGAAACAAAATAGAGTTTAGTTGTTATGTTCAAGAAACTATACTTAGTTCCAAGCATCGGTGCAGCCCAAGAACGAAGGGAAGGAAAAACATGTCCCATGCAACTGGGCCAGGGAGGCAGGAGTCACCGTCCTCTTATTTGACAAAATAGACTTCGAGCTAAAATTAATCAGAAAAGGTAAAGAAGATGCGTCGTTCTTATCAAGGAAGAACTTACCTTGACAACGTTACAATGCTAAGTACATCTGCATCAAATGCTGGCACACTTGAATTTATAAAAAGCATGCTACTAGAGGTCAAAACAAGGTTAACCCCAAATCAATGATCATGGGCAAATTTCAACACCCAAACCTCTCCTGTAGATTATCGGAACAAAAAACATCAGAACAACATGTCTGTTGTGAAGAGTTAAATGGGTTCATACAGCAAACGGACCCAACAGATACCTACAGAGTATTCTACCCAGCACTAAACGATAAACATTCTGCCCAGCACTTCCCGGGAGCTTCTCTAAAATAGACCACACTCTGAGACGTAAAGCAAATCTTAACAAATTCTGAAAGATTGAAATAACTCCACACATCCTAATCGACAGTAACGCAATAAAACTTAAAGTCAAAGAATCTCTAGTAAGAACGCAAACTCTGGAGACAGAACAAGGCGTTACTGAATGATAAAGACTCTAATAAGAATGCAAACTCAGGGAGACTGATTGATGAGCAGGCCAAAGGAAAAATCAAGACAGAAATTCTTAAATTCCTGAAATTAAAGTAAAATGAAAACACAACAAAGAAAAACTTCCAGGACACAGCAACACAGTCCTGAGGGGGGAAATGTACAGCTCAATTATCTACATTAAAACATCAGAAAAAGCACAAATAAGTGTCTTACTGATGCGACTCAAGAATTTGGAAGACACGAGAACGAACCAAACCCAAATGCAGTAGACAGTAAGAAATAATAAAAATCAGAGCAGTTGTAGATACACGAAATAGAAACAAAGAAAATAGTGCAAAGAATCAACTAATTTAATAGCTGGTTCTTTGAAAGAATAAACATTGCCTAGTTAACCTCTTCAAAGACAGAGGAGACTCTAAATCAGAGATGAGCAGGGAAACACCACAACAGATAACAAAGAAGTGCCCAATATTATAAGGGAAAATCCATACCTGTTAATTAGAAAAATCTAGAGAAACAGATGAAAATTTAGATTAATCCAAACTACCAGAGTTAAACCAAAAAGAAATTAATAATTTAAATAGGCCCATAACTAATAAGGAGTTCAAAAAGTGATGAAATGAAAACTCTTCTGACTGCAAAAGACCCAGTCAGGGCAGATAGCAGAATCTACTAGACTTCCAACGAAGAACTATAACCAATACTTCTTAAATTATTCAAAAAATAAAAATAGAAGGAGCTCTTCCAAATTCTTTATCTGAAGCCATTACTACTGTAACATCAAGACCAGCTGAAGGATATGGTAATAGCATCAGCAACCAGTACAGGCCAAAATCCCTGATGAACACAGAGGCAGAGATTCTCAGCAAAATCCTTGTCAACACAATACAACCGTATATCAAAAAGACATCCACCACGATCAAGTGGATTTTATCCCAGAGTTGAAGGAATAGTTCAATGTATGTTAGTAAATTATAGCAATGGATTTAAAGGCAAACAACACGATCAACTCAATAAATACAAACACGGCCTCTGACAAATTCTAACATGCCTTCATGATAAAAGGCCTAAAAAGACTAAGACTGGAGGGAACATACCACAACACAATAATGACTGTATATGACACCCATAGTCAATATCATCCTAAATGGAGAAAAACTCGGAGAAATCCCATTAGTAATGGGACAGGGTGACCCACTTATCCCTACACATTTTCAAGACATTGCTTGAAGCATTAGCTAAAGCAGGAAGACAGAAAGAGCGTGAACTTAAAGGGATACAAGTAAAAAGTCAAATTATCCTTATTAACAGATAATAACACTATACATAAGAAGCCCTAGAAGAAAAGATGCCCCAACATATAAAAAAGACACATGCTCCACTATGCCATATCGCAGCCTTATTTATAAGCCAGAAGCTGGAAAGAACCCAGATGCCCTTCAACAGAGGAATGGATACAGAAAATGTGGTACATCTACACAATGGAATATTACTCAGCTATCAAAAAACAACGACTTTATGAAATTGTGAGGGCAAATGGTTGAACTGGAAAATATCATCCTGGAGTGAGCTAACCCAATCACAGAAAGACATACATGGTATGCACTCACTGATAAGTGGCTATTAGCCCAAATGCTTGAATTACCCTAGATGCCTAGAACAAATGAAACTCAAGACGGATGATCAAAATGAAGGCTTCCTCCTTCTTTAAAAGGGGAACAAGAATACCCTTGGCAGGAAGAGAGAGGCAAAGATTAAAACAGAGACTGAAGGGACCCATTCAGAGCCTGCCCCACATGTGGCCCATATATATACAGCCACCCAATTAGACAAGATGGATGAAGCAAAGAAGTGCAGAAGTGTAGATCGCTCCTGAGAGACACACAGCCAGAATACAGCAAATACAGAGGCGAATGCCAGCAGCAAACCACTGAACTGAGAATAGGACCCCTGTTGAAGGAATCAGAGAAAGAACTGGAAGAGCTTGAAGGGGCTCGAGACCCCATATGTACAGCAATGCCAACCAACCAGAGCTTCCAGGGACTAAGCCACTACCCAAAGACTATACATGGACTGACCCTGGACTCTGACCTCGTAGGTTGCAATGAATATCCTAGTAAGAGCACCAGTGGAAGGGGAAGCCCTGGGTCCTGCTAAGACTGAACCCCCAGTGAACCAGACTGTTGGGGGAGGGGCGGCAAGGGGGAGGTGGGGAGGGGAACACCCATAAGGAAGGAGGGGAGGGGAGGGGATGTTTTCGAAACCAGGGAAAGGAATAACACTGAAATGTATATAAGAAATATTCAAGTTAATAAAAAAAAAAAAAAAAAGAAGCCCTAAAAGTTCCACAAGACAATTTCTTGGAATAATTAACACTTTCAACAAAATGACAGTATGCAAAATCAATGTGCAAACATCAGTATCCTTTCACCTACCAATAACAAACATGCTAAAAGGAAAAAGAAAAAAAGACAACAAAAGAAAAGAGAAAAGAGAAAGAAAGCAAAAAGAAACCCACCAAAACACTCCCACTCATAAAAGCCTTTAAAAAAAATTGTGTGCAAACCTAACTGAGGAGATGAAAGATCCTCTAATCCTCTGAAGAGATTGGAACAATGGAGAGACCTTAAAAGCTCGTGAATTGGTAGAAATCATAGTGTGAAAATGACCAGTGTTCTGAATAAGTATAGCTAGCATAGGCTCTAGATTTGAATGTTAGGTAGGTCCTTAGAGAGCGGTCTACCTAACAGGAACTAGATGTGGCCTTGATGGAGTGGGTGTGGCCTTGCTGAAGAAGGAAATCATTGGAGGTGGGCTTTGGAGTTTCAAATGCTCAAGGCAGCGCCAGCGTTTTTCTCTCTTCTTGCTGTCTCTGGAACCGAATGCAGAACTCTCAGCTACATCTCCAGCACCCTTCTTCCTGTGTGCCACCATACTTGCTGCCATGACAGTAATGGACTCAACCTCTGAAACTGTGAGCCCCAATGAAATGTTCTCCATTACAAGAGTTGCCATGGTCGTGATGTCTCTTCACAGCAGTAGGACACCGAGACAATGACCATCCTCCAAAGCAGTATACAGACTCAATATACTGCAATCTCAATCTCATGATATTCTTTATGGGAATAGAAAAAAGTAACTAAAATTCATATGGACACACAAAGACCACAGATACCCAAAGAAGTCCTGAGCAAAATGAACAATCCTGGAGGAAATATCATATCAGATATCAAGCTATATTTGCAAAGCTATAGTCATAAAAGCTACATAAACATGTAGGTCAGTGGGACAAAACAGAAGACCAAAAATGTAATTACACCTATCTCATATTTAACAAAGATCCCCAAAATTATATGCTATAAGAAAGAAAACATAGTATAGATTACACGCTATAAGGAAGACAACATTTGCTGGGAAAATTGGCTGTCCACATATACAAAAAAGGAAATTAGAATCACATCTATTACCCTGCACGGAAATCACCTGGAAATGGATCGAAGGCCTCAATGTAAAACCTGAAATGTTGAACTGCTAGAAGAAAATGGAGGCAGGATACAACATGGTACAGGCATAGGAAACTTTCCTTGGTGGGATGCCATTTGCTTGGGAACTAAGCACAGCAATAGACAAATCTGACTCTAAGACTAAAGTCCTATGCATAGCTAAGGAAACAGTCAATGGAGCACAGAGGAAGGCCACTAAGTGGGAGAAAATCTTTGCCAGCATACATCTGACAGAGAACTAATACTCAGAATGTATACAGAATTCAACAGGGAGTCAAGAAACCAAATTGCTCAAGAGCAATGGCAATGGTCTGGATTTGGGGTGGGCGTGGGGTCTCCAGAACACCTCTGACCAACAACTGAAGGGGAGGGGGAGGTGTCCTATACCTCATAATATAATATTGTGGTACACACACACACACACACACACATACACAATATATAGATATAGATATAGATATAGATATAGATATAGATATAGATATAGATATAGATATAGATATAGATATAGATATAGATAAAGATAGATAGATATTGCAAGCAACTTTTGACTTCTGGGAAGAGTATAATCCCCTAGAGTAGAGTAACATCAATTAAACATGTATGTGTGTGTGTGTGTGTGTGTGTGTGTGTGTGTGTGTGTGTGTTATAAAGCGTATACAGCAGTATTTTCTATTGGTTTTTCAGATATGTTAGTATTAGTTATCCTTCTTGACAACTTAAACCTTTCACAGTTTTATCAATCTTCGCTTCTGCATTTTGAGGATGTATATTAAAAACACCCAAGTTCTGAACAAAGCTACTTCTGGACCTTCAGGCATTATGATACGAGTCCCATCCACAGCCCAAGGTCTCCTTTTCAGCTGTCTTCAGTTCACTTCTCTCAACACTGCTCTCCGAGCTCCTGTTGTCAAAGGTCATGGGGACTCCCACTTCAATCCATTTATTTTAGCTTCTCAATATCTGTGCTGGACATGTCCCCATAAATTGGGTATTTAAAAAAAAAATCCAATCTTTAGAACAACATACTTAGTTCATATATTAATTTTTTTTAATTTTCTGCTTCTGAGTATTTTGTCTGCATATATGTATTTCTATGCGCCATGTGCGTACCAAGAGCCAGGACAGCACATCAGATCTCCCGGAACTGCAGTTACAGACGGTTGTGAGCCATTAAATGGGTGCTGGGACTCAACCCAGGTCCTCTGCAGGAGCAGCAAGTGCTCTTAAGTGCTGTGTCGTCTCTCCAGCCACACATCTTTTTCCTTTAAACTATTTAAAGTTTAGCTATTCTTCTAATTCCATCATCTCCACTACCGGTTTGGGTGTTACACACTTCTATTTCTTTCAAAAATCATCTGCCTAAGGTAAACGTGTATTCATACTTTATTGAAGCCTGTGGTTCGTGATGCTAACATTGATAACATTGTCACCTTTATAACTCTATGCTCAGGAAACACTCCCAGTTGCTGTGTTTTTCTATAGTTTACTTCTACTTTGGGACCTCATAATTTTCATCATTTATCATATAGTTAATCTTTGCACAGAAGTTCTTATTGTTTTCTGGTTATTAAAAATTCTTTCTACTAGGCCAGCAAGATGGCTCAGTGGGTAGTATTACTTTTAAGCTTGATGACCTGAGTTTGATCCTGGGAACCCACATAAACATAGAAGAAGAGAATTGGTTCCACAGAGCTGTCCTCTGACTTCATATCTATGCCAACAGCACACACACATAGAACTTTTCTGTTACAGCTCAAATTTCTTACCCGAGATTACTTTCTTCCTGCCTGAGATACACTCTATAGATGACACCCTCACTTGGTATGTGTTTATCAATACTGGTTTTTTGTTTCTCTTTCTAAAAAGCACATTCAGAGAATATAAAATTCTAGGTTTTCCAGTACTTTGGTATAATACCATCCCACACATCTATGGCTGCTTCTGAGAAGGTGGCTCCCAGACTAATTGTGATGCCTACACAAGTGACCCTTGCGTCAGGCTCCAAAGAGCCTCTTTTCATCTTGATTGTTCTGCAATTTCTCTGATGTCAATGACTGTTTCATCGATATTCTCAAGATTCTTTGAAATTTCTGTGTTGAAGAATGCATTGCCTATAATGTCTGGAAAATGGACTGCCATAATTTCCATTTTTAATTTTTAGTTTTTAATTTAATTAAATTATGATTATATCACCCATCCTCCTCACTCCAGTTCCTTCCATGTTAAACCCCTCTCCAGGTTCACTTTCAAATTTTTGGCCTCTTACTCCTTAATTATTATTGTTACATATGTGTGTGTGTGTGTGTGTGTGTATGTATGTGTGTGTATGTGTGTGTATATGTGTATATATGTGTGTGTATGTGTGTGTATGTGTGTGTGTGTATGTGTGTGCACATGTATGTGTGTATATGTGTGTTTATGTAAGTTAATGTGTGAGTGTGTATGTGTGTAAGTGTGTGAGTGTGTATGTGTGTGCATGTGTGACTGTGTGAGTGTGTATGTGTGTGTACATGTTTGTGTGTGTGAGTGTGTATGTGTGTGTACATGTTTGTGTGTGTATGTGTGTGCGTGTGTGAGTGTGTGAGTGTGTATGTGTGTGTACATGTTTGTGTGTGTGTGAGTGTGTGTGTGTGTGTATAATAAACAAATAAATGCTGCCTGCTGCATCTATTTACTTTTGTGTGTAAGTATAGATGACCACTTGGGTTGGATAAACGTTCACAGTGTTCATCTCTAGGGGAAACCACTTCTTCCTATCTCTGAAGATTTCAATTGTCTGTAGCTCTTCATCTAAAGATGGGACCCCATGTGATCTCTGCCATTCACTGTGGTATCAACCATTGTTTAGATCTTCTTTAAACAGCCATATTGTTGGGATTTCAGTGGTGTGACTTTCCTGTTATAGGTAGAAGACTCAATCATGCAGCAGATTTCCTGGTCTTTTGTCCCTTACAAAATTTCTGTCTCCTCTTCCATGCTGTTCCCTGAGCCTCAACTGTAAGGGTTGTGTGAGGTTATATGAAAGAGGAAATGGAAAAAGTAGGGGAGAGACTTAAATCAGGAGGTTGGAAGTATGTCAGTATAGAAGAAGGAGAAGAAAGATGAGATAAATAACACTGAGAATTCTTGAAAGGTCCATAAAGAACATATAGTTGTATATTTACCTAAAAGTACATATGATACATATAAGTGCATATGTAATCACATGTATATAGTTTAAATGGCATTATACTACTTGGAATGATAATGTCTCCCTAAAGGGCTGTAGACAATCGAAAAAGTAACCCCAGTCCAAAACACGAGAAACTTCCTATTGAGTTATTTGTCAGGAGATTCCAGAAAACTCACAAACAATATAGGCTATTGCTGCTGCCATTGGTGCTTCCCAGAAAGTGAAGAGAAGTCATTTGTGCTGACAACACCACACATTTCAGGAACAGTAATCTAAAGGCATGGAGCAGGATTTAACCTAAAAGCTTCCTCACTGAAAACAAGCTTTTATAATAAATACCAGAAAGGTGTAAGCAAGATACCAAGGAAGGAAAGCATCCAATAGTCCTACCTAGCTAGAATGTCTACGAACAAACAAACAAAAAATCAGATATCCCTAAAGGTGCAATAGTGGTACTTACATGTTGGGAATTGCCAATAGCTATCTAGCTGGACTTAAGATCCACTCAATAGGAGGTAAATCATGCCTGGTACCGAAGACAGAATCAACCACCCGTAGCTAATCAGGTCATTAATTTTAGAGGAGAACATATTGCTGCCACTTTATTAAACAAGTATAATTTCTAACTCTATTCTATATATTTAGCATTATACCAACAGTTAAGTGTAGCTCTTCATCAAAGAAACTGCTTTTTGCAACAAAGAAACAATTATATAAAGCTACAGTTGGTCAAAATGCAGAAACAAACTCTGGGGGTTTGAATGAAAATAGACCTCAGAGGCTTACATGATTAAATAGTTGGTCCCCAGTTGGTGGAACTGTTTGGGAAGGATTAGGAGGTGTGACCTTGTTGGGGGAGGTGTGCTGCTGGGGATAGGCCTTGAGGTTTTAACAGACTCATGCTATTTTCATCATGTTCTTACTCCTGCTTGTGGATATGAGTTCTGTTCCAGTCACCTGCAGCCATGATTTTACTCTACAATCTATCAGATACTCCAAACTCCTGCAGCTGGAGGCTCAATTAAGTTCTCTCTTTTATATGTTGCCTTGGTCATGGTATTTTATCACAGCAAAAGATAAGTAACTAAGAAATTGGTACTAAGGAATGGGCCATTGCTATGGGGTTTTTGTTTGGTTGGTTGGTTTTTAGCGTATGGAAAATTTGGGAATGTCGGACTAGGAAAGTGATTAAATGCCATAAGCATTCAGATCATCCTAGTTGGAGCTTAAAAGACAAAAATAATAGTGCAGAGAACTGTGTCGACTCTGGAGAGTCAGCTCAAGAGATCTCAGAAGAGGAACAACGTTAGCGACCATTCTTGTGGTGTGTTGGCAAAGAACGTGGCTGCCTTATGTGCTTGTTGTAAGAATCTGCTTGAGGCTAAATTGAGAAGGTTGTACTTTGTTGGAGTGGATTTTAGAACAATGTTGATGTTGTTTCATGGTTATCAGGGATCATTCTTCTGCAGGTCTACAGTAGGAAAGAGCAAGAGGGGCAGAAAGATAGAAAAATGTATAATTGGATCCACCCACCCAACTGAAGGTGCAAAAGTGTTTTTATTTAAAGTCTTTAAGGTCAATTTGTGCTAACCATGTATTTTCGGATGTGTGGCCTTCCACTGGAGTGTATCAGGGGCTACAATCTTTTTAGAAAATTACATTCACCCCCTCCACAGCACCTATCAATTGGCGATATCTCCTCAGCTAGGGTGGGACTTCCTGCCCACCTCTCCCTTCCATGGTGGGACTTTGTCTGGATCAAGCTTGCTGAGGCCCGTGCATGCTGCCTCAAACTGGGAGTTCATATGTGCAGTAGTTCTGTGATGTCTCAAAGACACTGGATCTTTGTAGTTAGCTAGTATTGTGGTTTTATTTTTCCATATCTGTATACTTTGATATTGCCCAAATTCAAATGGTCTTTGAACCTCCAAAATAAAGGGTTATAAAAAGATTTCATTACTGTTATAGTCTTTAATCTTTTGAATAAACTTAGACCTCTTCAGAATAAGTATGAAGCCAATAGAGATCTGACACTCATGCTAGTCTTCCAGACCAAGGCTCTCTGAAGTGAGGCACTCACACCTCGTTAAGTGCAAAAGGTGCCCCATTTGGAAGAGAAAAGACATTTTATTCATGAGTATTTTACCTTGTATTAGGAATTTATCTCGAAATTAGAAAACATTGATATCTGAAAACTTCAATATCAGAACTGACATGGGTATCATTACGTGACCCACAGAAAGAACAGCCCATAGCATGGTTTACCCCAAGATTGACCATGATACCCTCAATCTCTCCCACGCTCCTTCAGCACAGGGTGTAAGTTTATGTCAGCATGTGTTCACATTACATTTTTCAGTTAGGAAACACATTACCAAATGAACATGTAGCTTCCTAATGTTTGCTACACAAATACTGGGGAGCATATGGAATATTACTGTGAGGAAGAGCGTGACTGAGGGAACACTGCTAACAAAACATTCTGATGTCCACTTTACAAATAAAAGTTAATGACCTTCTCTTCCCTGATAAGACATTGTTGTATCCTCAGAGAAATGTTATCAAGAAGGCTCCTTGCAGCCATGAACACCTGAAGACAGCTAAAGGAAAGAAAATAGTCTTCCCCAGGGATGAGTCCTAATAGGTTGTTCAGTCACCAACCAGTCAACACTAAAATCATACACATGCAAATAATACTAAATGGACTTGATAAGTTGTGTCTATATATCTCTCTATGTAACAATTTTTAAAAAGAGGCCATGAATTTGAGGGAGTCGGGGGAAGAAATATATAAAGGATTGGAGGGAAGACAGGGAGGGAGAAAATGATATAATTATATTTTCATTTTTAAAAATCGGAAATAAAAATTTAAATTAAAAAGAAGGCTCTTTGAAATGGTATATAATGCATGGCATATAAATTTAAATATATTAGTGATAATTTGCTTAGAAAGATTTTAATTCTCCTGTCTAGGAGCCCACTCAACAAGTACAATTTTTTTTCTGATAATTGCAGTTGGGTTGAGATTCTATCTCTGTGGATGACTCCTTGTCCTCCAAAGTGATGAATCGACCCTTCCTCTGTACTTGGATCATGCGACCAGCTCTATGCTGTTTCCTAACATCCTATGACACACTATATCCTATACACACTTTATACCATCTCCTGCTCTTCCATATAATTAGACACAATGAAATAAAGAAACTTGGGGTAGTGTTCCAAAGTTACTCACAGACGCTGAATCACAGATTCCGAACTCTAATTTCACAGAGGTACTAATGCTGTCAGAAGTGAAGTTCACACAACCAGTGTGTGACTTAGATCCTCCTATGAATCAATGGTTTTAGGTTGGAAAATCTTAAACAAAACTCATTCTTCGTATCTAGGAATCTCTGAGGAGACATAGGACATTATGCTTATAGATTAATAAGTTTACAATAGCCTAACATAGTCTCACAAAGCTCTTTTTTAGCTTCTAAAAGATCTGGGGCTTCTACCTTCCAAATCTCAGGAAGGGACACAGAGAAATCAGAGGAAGGACTGTCCCTGATGTTTGCCCCCTTTTATTCATTTATCTATTCTGTCATTGCTGCTTGTTTTTGTAGTTATTGGAGCAAAGTAAATGACTCCTGGTTTCTAGAGAGCAAAAGTTATTTCTTTTGGACCTAACAAACTGATCTTATCTCCTAAATTTCCTGGTCATTGTTATCCAATTTATCCCATTGTGCTGTCCTATGTATGTCCTAAAACCTTGTGTTTGCTGATTGATTGATACAATATTAACTAGTATACTCTCTGCACAAGTATACACACACACACACACACACACACACACACACACACTGGAGGAGCCAAGGGTAGGGGTCGGCAGGGAGAATCTGAAAGCAGAAAGGCCAATACTTAGAGCCTGACCCTTGTGTTCCTAGAACACACGTTAGGAGACACTGGTATGTGGAGACTCAGAAGAGTAGTCTGTCTGTCTTGTCTCTGTTTATGAACAGGAGGCTAAAGAGCCATCTGCAACATACACACATTGTGAGTTAAGAGGACCATACAAAAAACCTTGGGAAATGGTCAATGGTGGGAAAGTATTTCTGCTCAAGCCAAAGAACAACTCCTAATTTTTCTAGAAGAAATAGACTTTAAGGATTAGCCATAATAACCTCTCCCCTCATTTTCTCTTACACACTCCACATTTTCCCACTCAGTGTTTCTTCTAGTACTTTTTACTACTATGTGATCATTTTTGCTATTGTGTGGTAATTTTTACTACTATGTGGGAATTGCCATAAGTTTTCATGATGATAAAACCAGAAGTCATTCTTTACTGGCCTCCCATGATAACCACTCTGCTACTCTAGAAGGGCCCTGTTAGTGATCAGGCCAGAGACCTAAGAAAAGCATACAGGTCATAACGCGTGATATATCGGTCTTTAATTAATATTTCTTATTGAATGCTCGTCGTGGTCATAAAGCTGCTCCACGAATAATGTTGAATGAAATTCTGATGATGATAAAAGGCTATGCAAACAAGTGCCACGTGAGGAGAAACAGCACGAAAAAGGCACTCAAAGGACACAAAAAGAAAGCATCTTTCTGTGGATGCCGCTTTTGTGACTGTGCCTGATGCTCACTGGTGCATGTTCTCCATTGTCGATATGCAGGGGAAATGACAGCTCACGATTTACAAGCAACTGATGAGCCCCAGTATGTATTTTCATGTCCCTGTCTCCCTGTCTCCTCCAACGTCTCTTCTTTCGATTCTTTTCTGCTTCTTTTGTTTCTTCTTTTGAATGGCTGTTTCTCAGGTTCTACCAAACAGACATACAACTTCTCAACTTGGTTCTCTCACCCCATTAAAATGAAATGAAAGGGCCATTCGACAATGTGCTCACCACTTTACTATTCACGTATCTGAAAGTATTTTAAGCCTCTTGGATTGGTGACCTGTGAGATCCTGGTATGTGATAATCACCAGAGCTGTCCCCCAAGCTACTTGCACCATATCTTAGGTGGGCATTGTGGGCCCATAACGCTTCTGTAGGCACAAATTGCAGAACAATTACTGATGAGAGAAAGGTCATAATAATAGGTTACAAAAGTCTGGCTGGCTTTGGGACCATTTAGAAGGAACCATTTTTGCTCCATTGTTGTAAAGATAAGAAGGAAGTAGTTTCAGGTAGTTAGAGACAAGCAAACAAAAGCCAGGGCAGCAAAGCTATAGCCCGTCTACTTTCACTTCCTGCCTACTCCATTACTTCTAGTATTATTGGAAATAACATGATTGGAATGACCTAAAGGTTAGGGAGTGGGCAAGTCTTACCCAGTAGGGAGGGGACAACACTGTTGGGTAAACCCATATGAAAGTGAAAGCAGTAACGTTTAACAGAATCTAAACTGATGCTAGTGGTGGGAAAGGACATTTAGCTGTTGAATTTTTTTATTCTTCCTAAGTGGGTACCTTTTATTAAGGAAGAGATAGTATGGAGTTTTGCAGAATGGGAGGAGGGTGGACAGGAGCTGGTGAGAAGCCGAAGTCTACTATGACCCTTCTGCATCTACAGTGCCTCTCAAACATTACAGCAAAAAAATCAATAAGATACCGAATTGTTTTCAATCAATAAATATATTTCTTGAGCATTTATTCTGTGTCAAAAATGACTCTACAAAGCTCAACTATTTTTGCTTTTAGTACACCCGAGCTCTATGGATCTTTAAAAGGGCTATACAAACGACATCTGTTTTCAGAAGAATTAAAAGATTTGATAGCAGTCACTGTCCCGTAAAGCAATATTAGTGACATTAAAGAAAACACTTCTTTAAAAGTCACAAAGATATAAAAATACCAGAAAGATAAATTATGACGCTACCAGCATCAGTAATCAGCTTTTTAATACTTGCTGTATGTTTATGATATTGAGTCATATTTATGATATCAAGTCACTTCTACCATAAACTAAATCTTTCACTTAATGAGTACATAAAATAATGTGAGCATGACCAAGAATTGAAGTAGAAGTGGAAGGCAATCTACCATGAATTCCTAGTCCAAAGATATTTCCTGCTTTCAGATGTGAAGAGATGTTGGCATTCGTCAATACCTGTGCAAGCTCAGTGCCTAACACTGCAAGGTTCATGCCTGCTCTAAGGTCAGCATCTGCTGTAAATTCATGGTCTGGTTCAAGGGCAATATTGAAGGAATGAGCTCGAACATCCTATTCTCAAAAAAAATCTTGAGGAGCAAGTAGAAATTAGAAATTAGAATGCAGATTCAAACAAAACTACCATCACACCTTCTTCGATGATGAATATTAATTTACATATTTCTCAACCCATGGTTGTTTTAGGATGTTTAATCTGAAGCACTAACTAATGGTTGATCTGAAAATATGTTGCTAACGTACTGGTAACCACAAAGCACTCAAGTCAGTTCCGAGTTTTCCCTCCACTTCTACAGTCACAGGAATGTCTTGAGATCTGGATAAACAGTTAAACTTCCAGGTGTTCCCAAAAGCCACAGTGGTTCTATTTAACCTATCATCCCTGTTGTAGCTGGGGTTTCTAGTGTTGTGATAAACACTGTAAGCAAAATCAGCTTGTGGGGAATGGTATTTCAGTTTGCCTTTCTGCATCACAGAGCAAAAACTCAAGGCAGGAAACTAGAAGCAGGAACTGATGCAGAGGCCATGGAGGTACACTGTTTACTGGCTTACTCTGCTAGACTTGCTTTCTCTGGTTTACTTTCTTCATTTTTTAAACAGCCCAGGACTACCTGCCTAAAGGTAACACCACTTTCCAAGGGGTGGCACCAACCACTGGGCCCTCATGTCTCCATCATTGATGGTTGGGATTCCTTTGTCCCAGAGAACCCTACCTTATGTCAAGTTGATATAAAACTAGCCAGCACAATTTGACCCACAAACACATCACCTATTAAGCCATAACTTTTCCTTTCTTCTTGTTCCAAAGATAATTGGATATCAACATCATACTATAAAACATTTTTATTATTTATTAAAATAAATAAAAATAAATTTAAATATAGTATTTGTTATTTATTAAAAGTCTCACAATCTTTAAAAATTCAAACACATTAAAAAGTTCAGTCTCTCTAAAATATCCATAGTATCTCTAAAAATGTAATGTTTCTCAACTGTGGGCTCCTGTAAAACAGAAATAAGTTAAATACTTTCTTACACCAAGAAGAAAGAACCAGGACATAGTCACAATTAAATGAAAGCAAAACCAAACTCCAACAGTGTAGAAAGTTCAGTACCTGACATTTGAGACTTACCCACAATCCTCTGGGTCCTGAAGGGTCTAGGATGCTGGCTCTACTTCTCCTGGTCCACCATTCACAGCACATGCAGGTTTTCTCCTAGGCTCAGGCAAAAACCACTTCACAGTAGCTACCGTCCTTGGCAGTCATCCTTAACACTGGTATCTCTGAAATGCTTGGGTTTCCTGATGCAATTGGGCTACACTTTCACCAAGTACCTTTCCTGGGCTCTCTCCATGGTGGCAAAATTCAAATTCTCTCCTTGGCACCTTCTACTGCGATTTTGTCATGTTTATCAATGGCCTCCCCCAACCTCTAAGCCTCAGCATATTGCTATGACCTCCTTATATCTTCAAAATCAGTACTAGCTGGGTGGCTCTTAAACACTGCCCGATTCAGCTGACATGAAATGCAGGCTCAAACCCCCTTGACCTGAGGAAATACCCCCCAGAAGATATCACCTCCATAATACTGGTCTCTTCATCATTTCTAACACTTCAGATCCAGATGCTCATAATCACAGACATATCAGATGGCTGTGACAGAGTTCTTAAGGGACTTTCAGACTTCACCCAGAAATTTCAGAAACTGGGCTCCCATTGTCTACACAGCTCTCAGAATGCTTATCTTTGAAGCTCCCTCAGAACAGCCTGTTGACCTCTAAACACTCAAGGGATTTTCCAGCGCTAAGTTCTAAAGTCTGTCGACAGTCTTCCTCAAAACTACATGGTCTGTTCTGTCCCATGGAATACACCATGGAACCAATTTCTGTCATAGAGTTTTCACTGCTGTGATAAAACACCATGACCAAAATCAACTTGGGGAGGAAGTACTTAGAGCTTTTAAGTCCATAACTGAAGGGAATCAGTGGAAGAACTATGGGAAGCAATGGTCAACAGAGGCCCTGGAGTACCACTACTTATAGGCTTGCTCTCCCGGGCTTACTTGGTTTGTTTTCTTATACACATAGGACCATCTACATAGGGGTGACACCACCCACAGTGGGGTGAACCCACCCATATCAACCATGAGTCAAGAAAAAGCTCTACAGACTTGACTACAGGCCAGTGCTGTGAAGACATTATCTCAACTAAGATTCCTTCTTCCCAGATGACCCTTCCTTATGTCAAGTCAATCCAAGAACTAAACAACTAATCTGAAACACTTCACACCTACCTGTGCTTTTCTAGTGAAGATCAAAAAAGGCAGAAGGCCACCACAGACATAGCAGCAAACTCTAGCTATGGGAAATCTACACAATGTGCTACATACAAGGTGAGTAAACTGGCTTCTTCAACAACAAAGGCAGGGAGGTAGAAGGGAAGGAATAGGAATTTGGAAATTTGGAAATTTAAAAGAGATATCAATGAATCCGTGAGTGGACATTATTTTCTTAATATATGATTTAACATGAAACCTTTTCAAAGTATGACTTTTTTGAGGATCTTGAACACTAAATACTGAATATATATTTAATCATATTAAGATTGTCACTTTTTATGAGTAATAATAGGTTGTAGTTAGGTTTTTAAAAAGCTTTTACCTTTTAGAGATAACTATAGATACAATATGGTTCTGGGGCATGTTTCAAATTGGAGGAAGAGGTTGGTAAGATTAAAATGAAGTAAATGTTCCTAATATATTTATTATCAAAGGATGATGGATAGCTGGGAGTTTCCCACATAACTCTGACCTACTTTTATGTGCATACATGTAAATTTTTTCATAAGGAAAAATTTTCTTTTAAGAATCATCAGGTAAGGGGGTGGAGTTAGTTCTGTGATTGAAAGCATTTGTTCTTGCAGAGGACCTAGGTTTGGTTACCATCACCCACATGGTAGCTCAGAACTATCCGTAACTCCAGTCCCAAGGTATCGGATGCTTCCCCTGGCTTCAGGCACTAGGCACGAGCATAGTATAAAGATATGCATTCATTCAAAACACTCATACACATAAAATGAAGATAAGTCAACCAAACAACAAAAGAGTCATCAGGAGAACTGAGACCAGGCCAAAAGGCTTAGAGGCTTGGGGAGGTGGCTCTGTCAGAAAAGGATTTGCTTCCCTAACACGGAGTTCAGTTCCCAACACTTATGCACAGAGAAGGCAGGTATGGTGTGATGTGTATCCATAGCCCCAGTGCTGGGGGTGGGAGGAATGGACCAGTGGCTTAAAGGTCTGGTTGGCATGTAAGTTCCAGGTTCAGTGAGAGACATAAGGTCTCAAAACATAAGGGAAGAGAAGGATAAGAATCACTGTCGTCCAGCTACATATGCTGTGACCTACAACTGTGACTGCAAGATCAAATGATGCCATAATGCCTGTCATAGCTAGGGCGTCTGTTGCTGTGACGGAACACCATGACCGAAGCAACTTGGGAAGAAAGGGTTTATTTGGTTTATTCTTCCACATCTCTGTTCGTCAGCAAAGGAAGTCAAGACAGGAATTCAACCAGGTCAGGGACCTGAGGCAGAAATGATCAAGAGGCGATGGAGGGGTGCTGCTTACTGGCTTGCTCTCCATGGGGTGCTCAACCTGTGTTCTTTTGTTTATTTGTTTGGGGTTTTGAGTTTTTGTTTTGTTTTTTGAGATATTGTTTCTCTGTGTACCCCTGACTGTCTTGGAAATCACTCTGTAGACCAGGCTGACCTCAAACTCATAGAGATCTGCCTGCCTCTGCCTCCCAAGTGCTAGGAGTAAGGTATGCACCACCACTGCCTGCTAACCAGCCCAGAAAAACAGTCCCACCAATAGACTGGGCTCTCCTGCATGAATCACTAATTAAGAAAATTCCCTACAGCCAGATTTTATGAAGACATCTTCTAAACTGATGATCCCTCCTCTCTGAGGACTCTAGCTTGTGCCAAGTTGACATAAAACTAACCAGTACAATGGCACAAATCTGAAAGTAACCAACTACTTTTGGGGCTGGATTTAAGGCTCACTCCATGAATGAGTTAGAACTTACACATGACACTGCTAAAGTGGCCGAGAACCTGAGACGAGACAGGCCATGGCCAATGGTAAAACCTACTATGATTATGCTAAAGAAACAACAATAAAATTACTTTTAATGACCTGTTACTCTAAGTGCCTTCCTCAACACTCATCAAGAAGCTTCTTCCAATAGATAAGAGTTAGTCCACAGCCCCACAACTGGATAATTTTTGTTCTTTCTCTTTTAAAAATTAAACATACACATTAAATGATATGTCTTCATCAAACCCCTCACATGAGGCCACAAGGAGCCAAAAGGCAGAAGAAGAGGTGCAAAGGCTGTAAGAGCCTGAGGTGGTGGATTACTCCAAGAAGGACTCTAGACACAGGAGGACCAAGGCATCCATGAATGCACAAGAGCCAATAAGACAAACAAAACAAAACAAAAGCAACAAAACCCATGGCAGCACAGACGACACAGGTTCAAGCCAGACAGTGTCCCAGCACTGAAAGGGGAAGTGTACATCAGTCTCACCCCTAACCAAGAAGCCATCTGCAATACCTGCCGGGAGAGGGAATATCACATTTTCCAATAGATTCGCACCAAGCATATGAACTGCATGCCAGGGCAGGCCCCACAACTGAGAGTGGTTGGGCTACATAAAACAAACTTCATGGGGTTTGAGGGGGCAGGATGGGGGCTTTTTCTTTGTTGTTTGGGAATGTTTTCTTCTCTTGTTGGTCTTTGGTCTTTGTTTTGTGTATGTGTTTAATTTTTAAAAGAGAGAGAAAGAACATGTACTACTGGGCCTGCCTATAATTTTTGCCTCCCTATGTGCTTGAATTTTGTAGTTCCTATGTTAATAGCAGCCTTCCAGTATCTCGTTTGTGTTTCTATAGCACTTGAACATGAGAACTAAGTATTAATGATGCACAAAGTCTGTCTGGTTTAACATTTTTATCTTCCATTGCTTTATATTGACTTAATCCATAATTCTGCACCTCAGGTAATGCAAGTAATTAATGACCTTTTCTATATGTGATACTAAACCTATGAAATAAGAATTGAGTCTCCACATCACTAATACCTTTGTATAGCAGGATGTGTCAAGTATTTAAATACTTTTATTTCATTTTATACTTAAAATTCCATTTAGATAACTAAAAGGTACAAAACCATCAACACTGAAGATAAGATATGTAAACAAAATGATGATACTATCTTTACAATAGTATCTTCACAGCACTTAGGAAGGTAGATCAAGAGTTCAAGGTCATTCTCAGCTACAAAGAGAATTTAAGACCACCCTGAGCTACATGAAACCCTGTCTCAAAAAATAAATGAAATAACTAGTCAATTGGATTGAATGCTTCCTTCAAAGAGTTAAAATCATTAAACATATCATCAAAAGTGGAATCTTCAGCTTGGTCCAGTAGGACCTTTAAGAGAGCTGAGATACTCTGAAGGAAAGGAACAACATGAAAACTATATATATGAGGTACTAAAAATGGCACCACTAAACCCTTGTCACTAAAATATGTCCATAAACCTGTGTCCACATTTTCTTTAAGTCTTTGAAACTGGAAATCCTTAATACCTCTAGGACTATTGCTTGCATTTTTCACATTCAACTTAATGTGTACTTGTAAGTTGTTTGTCCTAGCCAGAAGGGGAATAATTACAATAATAGATTTAAATGAATATTTTCTGATAAGAATATATTTTTTTTAAATTTAAGGTTTTTTTTTGTTGTTGTTCTTTTTTTCAGAGCTGGGGACCGAACCCAGGGCCTTGCGCTTCCTAGGCAAGCGCTCTACCACTGAGCTAAATCCCCAACCCCAAGAATATATTTTTAATCCTTTTCTTTGACATTGGTGGCTGGGCCTTGTACCTCAAGCAAAGAACTCCACTTGAAAACCAGAAAAGATTTCATTTAAAATCTCTTCCTTGGGAGAGGGGAAAAGTGGGGGGAACATGATCAGGTTAAAGGTGGGGGCAGGATAGAAGCCCAGAGGGCCAGAAGAATGAGTGGAAATATGCAGCCTGAGGGGAAAGGGGGAGGAAGTTAAAGAGACACTCTAGAAAGTACCAAAGACCTGGGAGGTGAGAGACTCTCTAGGTTTCAATGGGGATAGACCTTATTCAAACTTCCCAACACTGAGTAGAGAGAACTTGAATGAACAGTCCACCTCCAGTTGATAAATAGGGCCTCAAGAGGAGGGATTGGGTTACCAACCCACAGTCAAAATTTCTGACCAAGAATTGTTCCTGTCTAAAAGAACTGCAGAAGAGACTGAGGGAAAGGTGATCAAATGACCAGCCCAACTTGGAATCCATCTCATGGGTGAGCACGAAGGCCTGACACTATTATTGATGTTATGATGTGCTTACAGGTAAGAGCCTACCATGGCTGTCCTCTGAGACAGTCCTACCAACAGCTGACTGAGACAGATGCAAATACTTACACCCAACCATTGAACTGAATTTGAGAACCCTCACTGCCTGGTCTGGCCTCAGTGGGAGAAGATGCCTTTAATCCTTGAAAGACTTGATGCTCCAGGGAAGCTGGAGGTCTGAGGGGAGAGTACCCTCTCAGAGGCAAGGGGGAGGAGGAATGGGATGAGAAATTCTGGGAGAGGGACTGGGGGCATGACTAGAATGTAAATAAATAAAATATTTTTTTAAAAACATACAAAAAAAATCTCTTGCTGCCCCCACTTGAGCATACAGCTCCCCACATTCTTTCTAACTCTGCCATGTCAGGGTCATGTAAGGAAAAGAACATGATTTTTAGCCTTAGAGACTATGACACAAATGAGAGTCCCAGTACTGGATTATTCTCAGGAAAATGCACCTGTTTCACAGCTCAAGACCTTTAGCCTTTTTTGTTTGTTTGTTTTTTGGGGTTTTTTTTTTTTGTTTTTCTTTTTGTTTTTGTTTTTGTTTTTGTTTTCTACCTAGAGTGTTCCCTGCATGGTGCTGTGTATCAAGCTGAGAGCTGAGGACAGTTACCTCTCAAGACACATTATTAAAAGAACATCATTAAGGAAACCATTATATAGTATCATAAGAGATACATATCCTAACAAAGGAACAATTCTCAACCTAGAGATACAAGGAAAAACTCATACAAGGAATTAAATGAGTTAAGGAAGTCAACCCAGGGTCTGGAGAAGAACTAAACAGAAATTATAGAGGTGAGTAGGTCTGAGGGTCACATAGAAACATTTGCAGGCAGCCTTGGTTGCAGATTAGATCACATGGAAGAAAAGCCAACAGAGCTTGAAGATATATCTCTTGAATTGTTAGCGCTTAACAGAAAGAACAAAGGGGAAGTAAAAAAGATAAAGAGGTAAGAGAGAAAATGCAGTAGCTCTGGGATATCCTAAAAAGTCAAATATTTGTCTCATTGGCATGGCTGAGGGAGAAGAAGTTGGGGGACATTGAAAATTGCTTCGGCAAAATAATGGCAGAAAACTCGAATCCTGAGAAAGATGTGTACAAGTCCAAGAGGCATTTAGAACCTCAAAACAAATGGTCAATGAAGCATGTCATCACATCACACTATTAGATTGTTTACAAAGGACAGAACAAAGAAAGATTGCAAATCTACAGAGAAATATGTCAAGCAACATTTAAAGACAAATATATTACAGGTGCTGCAAATTTCTCTGGAGGATTCTAAATGTCAGGAGGACACTGAACAATGTACTTCAGTCTCGGAAAGAAAACAACTACCAGCCAAGATCACTGAAAACACCAAGGTTGTCCTTCAAAAATTAAGGAGAATTAAAAACCTTCCCAGGGAAAGGATAAGTTGAGGGAATTCATGACCACTAGACCAGCATTATGAAATCCTATACCTGGAAAAGAAAGAATTTAGGAAATCCCATATTTTAAGAAATACTGGTAGAAAAAGTCTTATGCCAATGAGAAATAAGGAAAAACATATATTACTAACACACTAAACTAAAAGTGTACAAGAAAAGTAGGTAATAAGCAAAATATATTGGAAGCTACTTGAAGAACATAGGAATAAAATGTAATGTATATGCCCTCTGTGTTGAAACAGCACATCATTTTATGTTAGAAACAAAACAAAACAAACAAACAAACAAACAAAAAAAAACCACATACAGCATAAGGAGGTCTCGGCCTGATGTAGCAGTGGGTAACTTTAACACCAAAAATAAGTTTACATCACACCTCAAAGGTCATGTGAGAGCATAAACGCTTCAAGTAGCCATGGACCTGAGCAAAGCCACACTGAAGGCATAGCAATGGAACCAGAGAAGACACAAGGGAAACACTTTGGGGGACCACACAGGTATACTTCCTCGATAAGAGTTCCAAAGTAGGGAAAACAGGAAGGCTCTGCCTGGCCAAGTAGACTGTTTCCACTCTGCTAACTTACAGAACACAGTGGTCTGTGGTGGTTTGGATGATAATGGCTCCCACTAAGCTCATCTGTTTGAAACTTGTTGGAAGGGATCAGTTGGGAATTATTAGGAGGTGTGGCCTTGTTGCAGGAAATTTGTCACCCGGAAGGGCTTGAAGTTTCAAAAGCTCACACCCTTCCCAGGTTGCTCTCTGCCTTCTGCTTGAAAATCAAGATGTGGGCCCTCAGCTCTTCCTGCCACCATGGCCTTCCTCTGACATCATGGACTCTAACTCTTTGGAACCATAAGCCTAATTAAATCTTTTCTTTTATTAAAAACAAACAATGAACAACCACAACAAAAATCCACTTCAGACACTTATTTCTACTTTATTATTAGGTAATTGAACCAATTTCCCCTTACCTGTCTTTCCTCATGAAAAGCAGCCATTTGATTAGTTTTGTCTGCTTTGTTTTTATTGTTTACTCATTTGGACAAGGCCTCACTTTATCTCCCAGGCCACTCCCAAAGTCACAACCCTCCTACTGTGTCCTCCAGAGTGCTGAGATTATACTCCAATGCCATCCCGCTCAGCGAGTTTCTTCTATTTTCCAATGTGGGCTCCTATAACCTTTTGTTACCCTCTAACTCTTCTCTAACTGCCGATCACTTTGTATACTTTCTGCTGCCCCTAAATGTGGAAGGTGGGGATGGGGCCAGGATATAAATGGTAATAGAGAGTGAGGTGGAGTTCTTTTCTCAGAACCATGCCTGGTCCCTCCGACAACCTGCTCTGGTACAGTACACACTGTATATTCTACAGGCTGGGCCTGGTAAAATGAGCACTAGACTTCACCTGGTCTGGTCTGCCTCAAAGGCTGTCCTGCCATCAACCGTAAAGTCACAGACAAGTCATTTAACTTTCCAGTCTGGGTGAAGATTGGAGAGAATAGAGCTATGCCCGGTCTAGTAACATTCATCCTGCATGCTTGAAATTGCCAAACTCAACATGCTGCTTTTACACACTCTTCTCTGATGCTGCTTAAGGGTTCCGGAAAGCTGAGAGCATTAATTAATCAACCTCTCTTGCCTGTCACCTCGTCTTCTGGGCTTGTGTTATTTCAAAGATGAACTTAGACCCAACCAGTTGGCCCTTTTATTCACTCTTCTAACCAAAGCCCTGTATCTCCCTTCCCCTCTCTCTTTCTCTCCCTCCCCCACCTTTTCTCTCTTTTTTCCCTGCCTCTCTCTTTTCTTATTAATAAACGTTTCTTCTTCCTGACTTCGTGTCCTTTAACTTAGGCCACCTTTCCTTGCCCTCCGGTTTCTGAGCCACCTCCTCAGTTGAAGTCACGGACATCATAGCACAAGTCTCCTATTTGGACACATCGTTCATGCCTCTCAGCCCCACTCTTGGAATCATGGGAAAGAAAGCCCGTGCCTTTAAATCTACCTGTCTCTGGTAACAGAGTTCTTTTCCTTGGGGAGTTCTATCCCTCAGTTCCCCTGTGGCCGAGACCATTTCCTCATACACATCCCTCCAATTATTTCCTCTTCCAGGTCATTAGCAGAACATTGGCTCACGTGTATGGGATTCCACCTTTTGCTCAGATTCCCAAACATACCTACCCATCACACTGATTTGGAGCATTTACTGCGAACAGACCCACCAACCACACTGCCAGAATGTGCCCGTCTGTTTACTGAGGTGGCCCTTCTGCTAGCTGGTTCACAGGTTCTATCAAACTCAGATCCTGTGAAAAGCAGTAAGCACGCTAACTCCTCCCCTGGCATCTCTCCAGCTACTAAGCAGTTTGGTTTGGTTTTGTTTCTTTAACGTACAAAGTATTCAGTGTCAATGATGTCAAAGAAAATGAGAGAATTTTCACTGCAGTTAGAGAAACAAAGAAAGGGACATGGACTTTAGGGTGTTGAGGAGAGGTGCAATCCAGGGGACACATGTACCTTGAAGACCTTTAGTCACTGGCCTGACAAGGCACATCCTCGACAGCTGGCCGGTCCATGCTGTCGATGCTGTCAGAGGCGGGCTAACTGCGGTCAGTGTGTGTGAAGAATGCATCTGTTGCACGATGCACGAAGAATGATGGAAAAGAACTCAAAGCCTGTATGCTGCTGAGACTAAGGAAACTTGGATATGAGAGCCTTTGTGAAAACTACCATCGAGGTGTGTGGTACAAAAGAGATACCCTAGTTCATTACAAGTAACATTGGCTTGGGAACTGTCCTCTAATTTACTTTTGGGCCAATGGAGTCAGGTCATCTATCATTATAAACTTAGGAGTGATTTCTAAAGGCAATGAAGGACAGAGAGCTACGACTGCCTTGTGGAAAGAGAGTGCATGCCTTCTTTTCGTAGAATTTTCTCTTGCGTCTTCGACCTTGTTGTGCGTGACAGCTCTGAGCAGACCATATTACATGGAACCGTGTTCTTTTTCTCGCCTCCAGCTGTGGTAATGGGAAATAAACGAGGCTGATATTTACAACTCCATTTTCTTACTTGCTGGAATATTCTGTGATTTTTTTGTTCTCTGATTGGATTCACAAAATTACTGGTTTGCTATTTCCAAGTTATTGAGTTCAGGTTGCAACCAGATCAGCCTTGGCCAGCAGGGTTGGTTCCCAGGAGCAACACCTGCCTGGGTGGGATTCTCACCACACTGCCACTGGATTTCAGCCACAAAGGGCAACCTCAGTTCTTAGGGCTTGGTTTGTTTGTTTGTTTTCCCCCATTTTTTGGGATCTCAGGACTCACATGTGTTTATTACACATAACGAGGGAGGGTTATTGAGAAATAAATTTGAGAAACAAGACACATTTGCTCGCACAGGTACCACCCAAAGACCTCTGGAAGCAATGTGAAAATATTATAATGATATTAGGCAAAAGAACCATTGACATGTGATCCTGCGATATACTGAAAACCTTATGTATTATAGATAGAATGTATTAGAATATCTGTAAAGATAATGCATGGTGATTTTTTTATTAGTGTTACTATTAAAAACACCTTAGGCATGCTAACTTTCTGAAGCATGCGCACCATTTTTCCTACTGACTTTACATTAAAATCCGATAGGAAAACCGATGTAAACTTAGAGGCTGAGTTAGGAACTGAGAACAGTGGGGCTGTTCTCTGCTCACGTCACACAAAGCCCGTGGGTCTTGCTTGGTACACTGCCCGCAGGAGAACATATGCGCTTCTGTTAGTGTTTGGGGAGCCTGCCTTGTTCCACGTTCTAAGGCCCTGCCTGGTTTTCTTTGAAGTGTAGAGTAGCATCCGTCCACCTCAGAGATCACTGTGACCAGTGGCAAATGTCCACTGCCTTCTGATAGCTATAGCTATGCTCGCAAAGGAAGCAATTGCGATCATTCTGGGGCTCACCTTGGTGGGCATCCTTAGGCCTTCCTGAGTAGTGTGACCTTTATAATGTCTTTAGTGACAGACTGGAAAAACCACTCCATACCACAGACAACATTGAGTGAATTCTGTTTTGTTTAGCTATGGTTCAATCTCTGGAATATATTTAAGATGGTTTCACAAACCCCCGGATGCATCTAGAAACCTGTTTCGCTTTTCAAAGCTCCCGTACAGTGGGTTACTTTTCTGTCTGTCCTTGCTCCTTCTCCCATCCCCACGTACAGCTAAATTTAAACCTTAAGCCATTATTTTCCATAAAATTCAAAAGGAAAGGCATTTATTTTTCATGCTTTAGTAAAACACTTTACTAGTCACTTACATTAAAATCAGTCCCCCCACCTCCACCCCCACCCCACAAACAAGCATAGAAAAATGAAAACTGTAATTGGGAGTTGGAAATATCCATCCCTGTAAACTCCCAGAGCTTCGAATCTATTGCTTACTCTTGGTTTTTCAGGGCTTGTGGTTCAGTTGACAAGAACTGAAAGACAAAAATTCCTTCTGTAACTTCCCTGGAGCCCCACAGTCAACCATTCCAACAAAACCACCATTTCCTCGGGCTGATTTTTCTATTGTTGTTGGAAAAACGAGTAAAATAAAATGAAGGGGGTCAAAATGATTACAACTAGTGTTATTGAGTCATAAATTTTAGCATGCGTTTCCAAAATATTTTTTAAAGAAACATGAATGCCAATTTAACAAAAGGAGGAAAGTTGGTAGTGGACCCTCAGATGCCTCCATCACGTGAAGGTGTTAGCGACAGTAACATTTTCCTTCCTCCATCTCTCTCATCCTTTCCTTGAGACTAACTATCCCAGGCTGGCCTTGAACCTCTGACCTTCCTGCTTTAGCAGTCAGAGTACTGTCTCACCATCACGTACCACCATATCCAAGGTACAAAAGGTCTTTCTGCATCAGACTTTGTGACAGCCAAACCCTGTGTTTTGTACCTCAGTAGGATGATGATGTATTTTCCTCATACCGGAGAGTCGGATGCCCACCTTTGAGATGTGGCAAGAGAACGTGAATGAACTTTAAGGACAGGTATAGTTTACTCCTCACTGTCCTCCCTCTTTCCAGCCTGGCTCCATGTGCACACTGAGTTCTCAGTTACTCCATGTCCCATGCATGAAGTCAGTCTCACCTCGACGTCACAGGCAAATGCTTAGGACTTGCTCTCTATCTTGAGCTGCACATACATTTTCCCCACCCAAATTTCACACTTTTTAATGTTAAATTCAAGATTCTGAAACTGTTTGGAGGGGCAGGGTTCTAGAGAGATGGCTCAGCAGTTCAGAGCACTGGATGAACATGCAGAGGACCCAGGTTTAGTTCTTAGCACTCACAGGGTGGCTTAACACTGTCTATAATTCCAGTTTCAGGGCATCTGGTGCCCATGTAGGTGGTGCAGAGAGAGGCCTACATGGAGCCAAAACACTTCCACGCAGAAAATGAAAGTAGTGAATGAGCATGTAAAACTCCTTTGGAAACTTTGGCTTTTAAAGAATGGCTTCCCCCATTCCCAGACTCTGTGGCAAGTATCCCGGTGGTGTTAGCAGGCTGCCCCTGACCCTGGCACAGAGCTCTCCACGTCAGTTCTATCGCTGCAATGTGAGAACGAGATGCGTTGAGGGATGTCATGTTCAAAGATGCTCTCAGGCCTGGGAAACGGCTCAGCTGCAAGGTGCTCACATAGCTAAATGCAAGTTATGACCTCAGGGGTCAAATGTCAAGGTCAAGACAAAGCAACCCAGGAACAGTACTGTGGAAAGCTCCTGTGTTTCCAGAAGGTAAGGCAAACAAACCAGAACTCCATTCGGACTGAGGTCTTGAAGCTGAGTTTTGTTTCGTCTGCTACTCACATGCTCTACTCCTTGAATGACAACACTAATATTTTATGAACACGAAAACACTAATGCAAATACACTGCAAGGAACTCTAGTTACTGGGAGCTGAGATAATCCCATGGTCACTGGGTTGAGTAAGTGCTTTGGTGCTGGTGTGTCTATCTGGGAAGAAGTTTCTTGGAGAATCACAGGTTGTCTTCACAGCATGCATCCATGGCAAAGTCCCCAGATAAATAGAAATGCATATTTTTACTTTATCTCTCAAGGAAATGACAGCCGGAAAGCGTGAGTAGCAAGAAAAGTAAACTCACCCTTAGGTAGCTGTTTGATTCATGACAATTGCGTGGGCTGAACTCAAAGTCTAGATGACACAAATGCAAGCCCATGGAATGTGTTGCTGCAACTTTGGAAAGCGTAATGAAAGCCTTCCGTTGTTCATATCAGGGTTGTCTCAGTAAGCATGGATGACCCCTGTCCAGTCGGAGGAGGAGGACGAAGGCAGGAGCATTGGGGCCAGCTGCTTACGGTCCCCATTGCTCTAACTTTCTAGACCCTTCGTTCCACTCATCCCTAAAAACCCAGGAAGTCGTTAACTAAGCAAGGGATAGTATAATCTCTGACGTCAGTAGGTTGTTTGTATAAAATTGTCCGGGGGCCTAACTGTTCCCTAACACTGCTTATAAAAGAGTCTGAAGCTGTAGCCGCTTCTCGGGCTTTCTCTTGGGAGGACTCAGAGGTTGACTGCTATTCATTATGTGAGAGTTTTTCTTACTTTGTGTCTCTGTGCCCTTACAACTTCTAATTCTGTTTCTTGTGAAGTTGGGACGCTCCTGTGCGGCTAATTCCCCGGTAAAGATGGGCTGAAATAACACATGAACACCATATGTGCATGCGTATCAAAGCTAATAAGTATGTCTAGTGTATGTAAATTTTGTGATTTCGTAAGTATAAAATACATCTATTAAAAAGTAACAATAAAAAGTGATTTAATGCTTTGTTCCTTCTAAGAGCTGAAGTAATTAATATGTTTTATATATGGAAAGAGTGAAAAGATTTTATTGCACTTAAACTTTTCAAAGAGTTCTATAAACATGTAAAGGCCGGGTTCTGCTCTGACGATATTATGCTTCCGGGGGACCTTGCAGGGGTGGGTCTCCCCATCTTGTTTAACAACGCCCACTTAGAATTGTGAGGTCAAAGGGGAAGGAAGGTGAGAACCAGGGCATGCAGTTCTGAGGTGGACACTGGCCTGACCCTGTGATTGGTCACTGGCACCACGGAAAGAGAAAGAGGGAGATAGGGAGAGAGACAGAGACAGAGAGACAGAGAGAGACAGAGAAGAAGGGAGGAAAGAAGTGGGGGAGGGATGGAGAGAGGGAGGGAGGAAAAGAGGGAGGAAAAGTCACAGAACTGAGAATCAAAGTAAATTTTCAAACTTTCAGGCCAGAGTCCCTTTTCTCTCAATTCTCAGAACTTCCCCCATTACCTTTTTAGAAGTTATACAAATGAGATGCACAAAATCATTAAGTATTTTCTTAATCCCTCACCCAGAAAAACCTTAAATGAGACCACGAATGTGGAAATGGCTGCTTCCCTCACACCATGGGTGAAAACCACATAAAGCGTTGGTTGTAACATGAATTTCTGGAATTATAAGCATTTGAGTTTATTTTGCAATAGAATGTGTCTTCTGAAATTGCTCAGAAATCAAAAGTAAGAGGATAAGCCCCCCCTGAATGCCTCCAAGTACTCGATTAGCAGGTAGAAATGAGAATCACACTTTTCATAGCTGTTGAACGTGTGGGAACATGTGGATATATCCCCAAGGCTTTGGAGTGATGTAGATTTTACCACTTCCTTTAATGGTGTAATTTCATATTTTGGACATGAGTAAAATAAGCCCCCTAACAAAAACCATTTGCTTTTAAGCAAATCCAGTCTGTTTTCAAAGATCGGTGTGTGCCTCTCACACCTGACTTCTCATAAACGGCGATCAAATCCCGGTTAATTTCCTTCACCCTCCAGTATGCTGCCCCCAAAGCTCCCGACTTGTGAGGGCATCCGAGTGTATTGTGTTACATCTCTGCCTGCCAGCTGGATTCTCCCAGTGCGTGCTCTGTATAAACGGACTGAAAGTATGCAGCTCAAAGTGCAGTCAGCCCTTCCCTCCTCCCTCCCTGTCTCTCTCCTCCTCTCCTCCTCCCCCCCTCCCTCCCTCCCTCCCTGTCTCTCCTCCTCCTCCTCCTCCCTCCCCCTCCTTCCTCCTCCCCCCCCCCCCTCCCTCCCTCCCCTCCCCTGTCTCTCTCCCTCTTCCTCCCCCCCTCCCTCCCCTCCCTCCCTGCCTCCCTTTTTCACTTCCACCCTCCCTTCTTTGTTTTCTTCATCCTTCCTTCCTTCCTCTCTATCTCTCCTTCCTCCCTCTTTTCTCCTCCACCCCTCCCTCCCTTCCCTTTCCCCCCTTCCTTTCCTTCTCCATTTCTTTTCCCTTACAGTCTTTTTTTTTTCTTTCCAACATTAAGAGTCATTATCGCTGTCTAGACTTTTGTCATAACAGTCTGTGCTTTTCAGAACAAATGTTTTGTTGAAGTTCTGGCCTTGATAGTAATCATTTGATCCCTGCTTTCTGTACCCTCTGGCATTCAGACCTTCTACGAAAGACATGAAATCACGTACATTTTTGGTTTTGGTTTTGTTTTCTTAATTTGCAAGGTGAGATTGGGTCCATCTAAACTTGTTAGATTCAAAATATCTTTCCTGAGAATATTTGGATTTTTTTTTCAGATGGAACATAAGTAAAGTGAGGGAAATGGGATTAGAGTCCCCTCTCCAGGTGGGATTTTGCCCAGACAGCAGGTGGCTGGAAGGTGAACACCGAA